>NC_137095.1:781200-1233700 GCF_951640355.1 Cnephaeus nilssonii | reverse complement strand
AAGCCGCAGTCTGGCCTCCCTTTGTGGGAGGCAACCGGGCTGGTCAGGGGAAGGCACCAGCCCCATCACCCTGCTGCTGCAGCCACTGCCAGTTACCACAGCCACCAAGGTGTTTTTTGTGTTTTTTTTTCCCTTTTATTTATTCATTTATTTATTTATTTATTTATTTAAAATTTAATAAATCTTTATTGTTCAGATTATTACAATTGTTTCTCCTTCCCCCCCCCCCCCCCCCCATATCTCCCTTCCACCCGGTTCCCACTCCACTCTGTCCTTACCTCCCCTCCGCTGTCCTCATCCATAGGTGTATGATTTTGTCCAGTCTCTTCCCGTACCCCCCACACAGGCACCCTTTTCCCCCTGAGAATTATCAATCCACTCCAATTCTATGCCCCTGATTTTATTATGTTCACCACTTTATTCTGTTCTTCAGATTTTTAATTCACTTGACTTTTAGATTCACTTGTTGATAGGTATGTATTTGTTGTTCATAATTTTTATCTTTACTTTTTTCTTCTTTTTCCTCTTTTTAAATAATACCTTTCAGCTTTTCATATAATACTGGTTTGGTGGTGATGCACTCCTTTAACTTTTTCTTATCTTTGAAGCTCTTTATCTGCCCTTCAATTCTGAATGATAACTTTGCTGGGTAGAGTAGTCTTGGTTGTAGGTTCTTGCTATTCATCACTTTGAATATTTCTTGCCACCCCCATCTGGCCTGCATAGTTTCTGTTGAGAAATCAGCTGATAATCCTATGGGTGCTCCCTTGTAAGTAACTAACTGTTTTTCTCTTGCTGCTTGTAAGATTCTCTCTTTGACTTTTGCCCTTGGCATTTTAATTATGATGTGTCTTGGTGTGGTCCTCTTTGGATTCCTTTTATTTGGGGTTCTGTGCGCTTCCTGGACTTGTAAGTCTATTTCTTTCACCAGGTGGGGGAAGTTTTCGGTCATTATTTCTTCAAATAGGTTTTCAGCGTCTTGCTCTCTCTGTTCTTCTGGCACCCCCATAATTCTGATGTTGGTACACTTGAATTTGTCCCAGAGGCTTCTTACACTATTTTCTACTTTCTGAATTCTCTTCTCTTCTTGCTTTTCTGGAGGCGTGTCTTTGCCTCTTTGTATTCCAAATCTTTGACTTGATTCTTGCGTTCCTCTAGTTTTCTGTTGGGTCTCTGTATAATATTTTTTATATCAGTCAGTGTATGTTTCATTTCTAGTTGGTCCTTTTTCTTATCCTCGAGGGTTTCATTAAATTTATCGGACTTTTCCATGAAATTCTTGAAAAACCTTATAACCGTGGTTTTGAACTCTATGTCCATTCATTTGTTCTCCTCCATTTCTTTCATTTGGGATCTGTTTCCTTGCCTCCTCATTTTCGCTGCTTCCCTTAGTTGGTTAGGGTAGCTTTGTGTATTAGGTGTCCTATTCGTTTAACGGCTCAGCCTCCCAGTTACCTGAGGTGGACCATCTTGGTGCACCCCTTAGTGGACTGTGTGTACAGCCTTGTTGTAGTTAAGTGTTGATTGTTGTTGGTGTCACTGGGAGGAATTGACTTCCAGGCCAATTGGCTGTGAGGACCCGCTGTGTCTATAAAGGAGGAATTGCTGTGCTGGAGACACGTTTATGGGGCGGGACTTGTTCCAGTACGGCTTTGGCGCTCACTGAATCTGCCTCTTGAATGTGTCCCTTATGAGAGTGGTTGAAATCTGGTGTCGTTTCACACCGACCACTAGATGCCCTAGTTTCTGGATCTCCAATGGGGTGCAGGTCAGCTACTGTCTGAGGCTCCCCAGCGAGAGCTACAGCAAGAACTAGTCTTCTCCTCTTTGCTTGAGTGGTTCTGGAGCAGTCTGACTGGAGTTTCAGTTGATTTGGTTAAGCTGCCACAAGGCAGGCCATTTATATGCAAAAGCCACTGTGTGGAGCCTGGGCGGGTTTGCAGAATGTGCGGGGCGGGGTCTCAAGGCAGGGCGAGGTCTCAGGGCGTCACTAGGCTAGGGCGTGGCAAACTGGTGATGGCTGCTGTCAGCTGTCTCTGCCTTTCCGTGTTTCCAAGTCCCCGCGTCCCACGCACCAATGCAGTAAACACTGATTGCTGGGCGCACCTCTGCAAGAAAGTCACTCTCACTTTCCAACCTGATGGCCGAGAGTCCAGCTTCACCCCGTAGGTGTCTGGGTGCCCCGCATGTCCCCAGAAACTGGGTTTCAGAGTGATTGGGAGCTTATCTCCCTCAGGTTGAAAAAAAGCCCCGCGCCCTGTTGCCCGCCACCAGCCCACTAAGCGCGCCTCCGTACCTCAGCTTTTCCGCGTTTGTTCTCCTTTCTTTTTCCTTCTTAGTTGTAAATCTACCATTCAGCCAGCATTCCCGTGGTTCTGGGTGGGAGACATTTTGTCTTTTAGTTGTATTTTTGAAATTGTTGTGTGCGGCGGCAGTTTAGTTGTTTAACTTTGCCGCCATCTTGGTTCCTCTCCCACCAAGGTGTTTTCATCAACACGACTCCAGTCCCTTCACCAAGAAAAAATGACAACTTTCTTTAGGCATTTTCAAGATGTGACTTTCATAGAATATGCATTTCTTTCTTTCTTTTTTTTCTTTTTTATCCTCACCTAAGTATGTTTCCATTGGCTTTTAGAGAATGTGGAAGAGAAAGGGAAAGACAGAGAGAAACATCAAAGTGAGAGGAACACTTTGATTGGTTGCCTCCTGCATGAGCCCTGATCTGGGCCCCAGCCAGGGAGGAGCCTGCAACCTAGGTACATGCCCTTGATCAGAATCAACCCAAACCCTGCTGTGGGCAGGCCGAGGCTCTATCCACTGAATCAAACCGGCTAGGGCAGGATATGACATTTCTTAGCCCTCCAGCAGCGGACCTTCGTTTTTTTCTCCAGAAGTGTGGTGGAAAAACCCTAGGTCACCTTTTTGGATTCTTATTACCCAAGTTACTAAGAATATTACCAGTGGCATACAGGAGCTTAGCCAATGTGCAGTCAGAAAAGGTGTTTCCTCTATAGTTCACACCAATCACCGACTGTGCCCTGCCCAGGCCTAAAGCGTCTGGCCAAAGCTTTAGGCCTGGGAAGGGGACCTCCAGCTCCCTGTGATCGCAGACACCGCCCATTGAGCTGGGGACCCCAGCTTCCTACAATCTACCACAGGAGCAGCCCCCCTCACAGGAGCGGACCCCCAGTTGCCTGCAATCCATCGTAGGCTCCCCACTGGTGCCCAAGGCTGGGAGGCTTGGGCACCAGTGGGCGCACCTCTGCAAGAAAGTCACTCTCACTTTCCAACCTGATGGCCGAGAGTCTGGTGGAGGCTTTCCCAGCCTTGGGCTCGGCCGGACCCAGGACTCCCTGCGACGGTACGCAGGAACTGACCCCCAGTTGCCTGCGACAGATCACAGGATCCCCGCTGGTGCCGAAGGCCAGAAAAGCCTCCTGCAACTGGGGGTCGGCTCCTGCGAACTGTCGCAGGGAGGCTGGGGTCCAGCCAAGCCCAAGGCCACAAAAGCCTCAGGCAGATGGTTTCCTGATGGGCATGGCTGGTGGGCGTGGCTGGTGGTGTAGCGCAGGTACGGTCAATTTGCATATTACTCTTTTATTAGGTTGGATAGGGGCTTGGTGCATGGGTGAGGGCTGGCTGGTCTGCCCTGAATGAGGTCCTGGTTCAGGGTAGGGGTCCACTTGGGGAGCGGGGGTGGCCTGGGTGAGGGGCCTGGGGTGGTTTGTAAGCCAGCCATGTCCCCTTTGGGGTGGGGGTCCCCACTTGGGGTGATGCCAGCCTGGGTGAGGAACTGCGGCAGTATGCAGGCCAGCCACGCCCCCATCGGGGTAAGAGTCTAAGATGGGGCGTGACCGGCCTAGGCTAGGGGCTGAGGGCCCTTTGCAGGCTGGTCACGCCCGCATTGGGTTGAGGGTACCTGCTGGGGTGTGTGCTCGGCCTGAACCAGGGGCTGTGGGCCGTATGTGGGTTGTTTGCAGGCCAGCCAAACCCCCAGCTTTGTCCAGAAGGACATCCGGAAGGTCTCCAGGTTGAATTAGCATATTACTCTTTTTTTAATTTTTTTATTGATTTTTTAGAGAGAGGAAGGGAGAGGGATAGAGAGTTAGAAACATCGATGAGAGAGAAACATAGATCAGCTGCCCCCTTCACACCCCCCACTGGGGACGTGCCTGCAACCAAGGCACATGCCCCCGACCGGAATCGAACCCGGGACCCTTGAGTCTGCAGGCCGACGCTCTATCCACTGAGCCAAACCGGTCTCGGCAACATATTACTCTTTCATTAGTATATACACTGAGTGGCCAGATTATTATGACCTCTGAACGCATAATAATCTGGCCACTCATTTTGTGTGTGTGTGTGTGTGTGTGTGTGTGTGTGTGTGTGTGTGTGTGTGTATTAGAGTCCTGGTGCATGAATTCGTGCATGGGTGATGGGTGGGATCTGGCCAACCTGGCCATGGGGAGGGAACATGGGCGGTTGGCTGGCCTGCCTGCTGGTCGAACTCCAGGTCGAGGGGACAATTTACATATTACCCTTTAATTATGTACAATATACACTGAGTGGCCAGATTATTATGTGTTCAGAAATCATAATAGTCTGGCCACTCAATGTGTGTGTGTATGTGTGTTTGTATTAGTGGACCAGTGCATGAGTTTCATGCATGGGGGAAGGGGGTGTCCCTCAGCCTGGCCTGCACCCTCTCCAATCTGGGACCCCTTGTGGGGATGTCAGTCGGACATCCCTCTCACAATCCAGGACTGCGGGCTCCTAACCGCTCACCTGCTTGTCTGCCTGATCGCCCCTAACCACTCTGATGCCAGCCTGCTCGTGCCCAACTGCCCCACGCCGCTGGCCTTCATCCCCCTACTGCCCCCCCTTGCCTGGTGATCACCCCCAAATGCCCTCCCCTCCTGGCCTGATCACCCCTAACTGCCTCTGCCTTGGTCCCACCACCATGGCTTTGTCCTGAAGGACGTCCAGAATGTCTCCCAGTCTAATTAGCATACTACCTTTTTGTTAGTATAGATAGAGGTCTGGTGCACAGGTGGGGGCCGGCTGGTGTGCCCTGAAGGGGGTCCGGATCAGTGTGGGGGTCCCCTTGGGGTGGCAGGTCTGGACTGGGTGAGGGGCCTGGGGGAGTTTACATGCCGGCCATACCCCCATCGGGTTGAGGGTGCGCAATTGGGAGCATTGCCAGCCTGAGCGAGGGGCTCAGGGCTGTTTACAGGCTGGCCACGCCACCAACAGGGTGAGGGGACCCGCTGGGCTGTGTGTTGCCAGCCTGGGCAAAAGGCTGAGGGTCGTTTGGGGATGGTTTACAGGACAGCCAAGCCCCAGGCTTTATCCAGAAGGATATCCGGAAGGTCTCCCAGTTGAATTAGCATATTACTTTTTTATTAGTGTGCATATATATATATATATATATATATATATATAGTATATCCCTATTTCTCTCTCTCTGAAATCAATATATATGTTGTAATCACCTTGTCAGTCCACTCACATCTGAACACCAGCACAGCCTAGGGACCTGTGAGGACAAGCAGCCAAGTTTCTCTTGAGGGCAGAGCATGCAGTGACCCAGAGAACAGTATGGGAGGTGCCCTCTATGTCAGGGTGGCAGGTGGAGAACCCGGGCTGAGCTGCATAATCACACACAGGGGATGATGACATCAGTGTGGTCCCTGGGACTAAAAGTAAAGCGGCCGGACACTAACAATGATGTGCAAAGGAATGAAAAGGGAGTCCATCTCTGATGGTGTCTTTATGATATGATATGGGGAATTTTAGGATAATTTCTAACAAGATGGGTTGCTGTGATGCTACATGACAAGTGTAGAGTTTAGAGGCCATATATGTACCCAATTGCCATTTCCTGTTGAGGGCTGACCCAGTGAACACTAGGAATGAGACAGCATACATCAGTGTCACCTGCACTTGAAAATCCCGACTGCCATGGGGCAAGGAGAAGAGAGAAGGGTGAGAGAGAAATGTATTACAGAGGTGGTGAACTAGAATTTGGGGAAAGAAGTTGATTAGAAAACACCGTGTCCTTGTCTTGGCTTATTTGTGTTACCAGTGAAGTTGTGCCTCTGGGAATAATCTGTGTGAGACAAGTGTGGATCACAGAACTATGGGCAGCAGGTAATGCAGAGTGATTTCCACAGCAAACTGGGATTGGAGTCAGAAGTGCAATCGGCATTACTATGTTGTTTGGTGTCTTGGAGAGACAATTTGGAGGACAACATGGGTATTGCCTGATAAGACCAGTGTCAAATCCATCACATTCCCATTATATGCAACATCTCCTCCTACCCTATGTTCCTGACACTAACTGTAATTGAAAGGGTGACTCCTATTTGAGGATGAGAGCACAGGTAACTTGTATCTGTTCATCTGCCTTTATTGTTGTGGGAAGACACAGCATCAGTAAGAATATAAGGAAACATTGACTTTAATGGGATCAAGGGCTGCTTTCTTCTCTGATGTGGGGAGTAGGGGAGCATATGCATATGCAGGGTGGGTAGTATGGCAAACTTGAAATCGCAACAGAGAATCTTATCATGGGATGTTCTGTGCCCATTATGACAGGATATGAACTTTGAGGACGTGGCCATTGCCTTCTCTCAGGAGGAGTGGGAGATCCTTGATGAGACTCAGAGACGTCTGTACTGTGATGTGATGCTGGAAGTTTTTCCACTTGTATCATTCATAGGTAAGACCTTCACATCTCTCTTAGTGTCCTGAGGTGATGCCCACTCATTATTTATTCTCCAGACTTAGCACTCTCTCTCTCTCAAAGCCAGACCATGGGCTCAGCTAATTTCCCCCAATGTCTTGTCAAATGGGCTGTGGATGCCAGTGCTGAGCTGTGCAAAGAGCCCTGAGCAATAGACTCCATAAACCTCCCTAACACTAGTTGCCTCAGAAACTGCAGGAAGTGTCTGGGTGTCAGCAGTCTTACAGACAGCTTAATGTGTCCCTCATGCTCTTCCACTCCAGGGAGGGTGACTCTATCCAGATCCATGGCTTCCAATTCTGCACCTTTCCTGTCGATAAAGACCCTGTGTCAGTTATCTTCTTTACATACATGAACCAGGGGCTGTTCTTGTAAGACCCTCCAATTATTGTTTGAAGTACTACCTTCCCTGGATACTATTGCAAGCTGAATGCTATGGGCAAGTGATGCCTGCTCACCTGTCTTTTCATTGATACTCAGAATATTTAGTTTGTACATACTTCTAGAAAAGGAGGTGCAGGGAGAAACCTGGGTTTCTCCAGGGTGAACGTACAGGATGGTCCTAGAGGATGCTTAGCCTGGCTGAGTGGCAACTGGGGGGAGGTATGACATAAGGATGGTGTTCAGATTATACCAGTAACCTGCTCCTGTCCAACAGTGTTTGGTGCAGGTTCCAATGGCCACACCTCATTTATACCTTTCTTTTCCACACTTGACACTTTGCTGACTTGTCATTTCATCGGTGACATCCTAGCATTGTCTACCTTCTCCTTTGTGTCCTTTTTACATCACCTATTCCTCTGCACATCTCTTTCTGCAGTATACTATAACATGGACCTATGTAAGTGCTATAAGGAGCACATACATGCTTAAATACCCCTCAAACACCAGCTACTTGCTTATTGAATTTTACTTGGAATAAGATGTAACCAACCTTCTGCACAGCTTGCCCATGTTACCACCAGAGAAGATCTACTGAATGCTGTTAGCAGCAGAATGAGCTGCACAGTCCGCTTCTCTTCCGTGTGGTGCTTGCCATGTTTTTGCTCTATTTCTGTTGAAGTCTCTCTTGTTTTGTGATCTTCAGTGGTCAAGAACTTCACAGACGAATTTATTAGTTCATCTGTCAGGTCTTTTATTTTCAATCAGTTGCATGAGACCCATGTATTATGTGCAACACAGTTTTATAATGGGACTTCCCTCTGTCACCACAGTCAACATTCATTTCCGCATCATTCCTCTGTTTTCAGGTCCTTGGCATAAAATGTATGGGGTGGAGGCCTATACTGAGCACAGTGTATCTGTAGGAGATTCTCAGGTCAGGGCTTCCAAGAAAGCTGCAGTCACCCAGAGGACCCATCTGTGTAAGCCGTGCTTCTCATTGTTAAAAGATATTTTGCACCTGACTGAGTTACAAGTGGCATACTTTGAGAAGAATGTGTTCTTAAGTGATGCATGTGTGAGAGACTTGTGTGTCAGTGCAAACCCTCTCCAGCAGCAGAAGGATGCCCGTGGAGAGAAGCCCTGGAAAGAAGATATGGAGAGTGCTTCGCTTGTGAGAACTTGCTGGTTCTACTTATCTGGGGTGCCTGAAGCTAGTACTGAGGTTGGGGTAGACTCCCCAGCCACCTCAGGGCTTCTCCAGCACCAGGCCACTCTGAACACTGAGGAGCCACACAGTAACAATGAGAGTTCACAGGAATGTCTCAGTGGAATAAGACATCACCAGTGGGTTGAATGTGAAACAGCTGCCAGCCAGAAACAGAAAGTTGATTATCAGAAAGGTCTCAGCTCTGGAGAAATGATTACTGAGTATAATAAATGTGGGAAAGTGTTCAGACAAATCTTTAACCACCTACAACATGGGAGAGTTCACACTGTAGAAAAGCCCCGTGAGTGTAATGATTGTGGGAAGGTCTTCAGTGAAATCCCTGCTCTCATTAAACACAACAGAGTTCACATTAGAAAAAAGTGTTATAAGTGCAGTGACTGTGGGAAGTCCTTCAGTCAAAGATCTTACCTCGCTATTCACCACAGAGTTCACACTGGAGAAAAGCCATATGAGTGTAGTGAATGTGGGAAGTCCTTCAGTCAAAGGTGTCACCTCACTACACACCACAGAGTTCACACTGGAGAAAAGCCATATGAGTGTAGTGAATGTGGGAAGTCCTTCAGTCGAAGGTCTACCCTCACTAGACACCACAGAGTTCACACTGGAAAAACACCATTTGAGTGTAGTGAGTGTGGGAAGCATTTCAGTGAAAGGGCTGCCCTCACTAAACATCACAGAGTTCACACTGGAGAAACGCCATATGAATGTAGTGAATGTGGGAAGTCCTTCAGTCGAAGGTCTACCCTCACTAAACACCACAGAGTTCACACTGGGGAAAAGCCATATGAGTGTAATGAATGTGGGAAGCATTTCAGTCGAAGGTCTCACCTCACTAGACACCACAGAGTTCATACTGGAGAAAAGCCATAAATGTGCAGCGAATGGTTTATTTTTCTCACTTATTATAAGAATACTTAAGGGGCTCTATGAGACCCTTTCCATTAATGTAAACCCCTTTTGTAGGAACATACACTCTGCTAGATTCCTCATAAATTTGAGGTACAAGTGAGACTTGAAGGAGCTGCATTGTACTTGCTAACATGCCCAGACCTACCACCCAAATGATGTCACTGTCTCTTTGTCGCTGAAGAGATTTCACCTCTAACACCTGACTCACCTGAGGAGTGTGCATCGGTCACCACCCCTGCGTTCCCAGGGGAATGTATTCTGTGTTCTCACTTCTGCTGGAAGTAATTATGGTTCATCCAAGCTCTTGACAGTATCTTCATTCATTTCTCTGTGACTCGAAAATGGACCTGACCCAGGATTCATCCAGAGCACCCCTTCTCAGCTAAGAAGTGCTACCTCTTTCAGGGACATAGTGGTAGTCACATTATGCTTAGATAAATTTGGAATGATTCTTATTCACCAACCTGCAAACCCCTTGTTCTCCTGTGCTCTAGTTTATGATCTTTTTTAAAAGGTGTTTTTACATATGTACCTTTAATTTTGGTTATACATGGCCACAGATGATTTGTAAATACAAATGTGATCTTTCAATATGTAGAGATGAATAGATATTGTGTTTATCCCAAAATTTATGTGGTTTGGAAGGGACAGCATAATGGCAGGAAATCACTTTTTGTCCAATGTTGGCTTATTACTTATTGCGGCCCATGGCCTGAAAAGAAAGACCACGTGACTTTGTGCATTTAATTTTCAGCCTAGTGCCTCGATTATTGGTGAGGGCAAAGGTCAGTCTGAAGGTGAGACCTTTGCTCTGATTCTGTGACCAATATGAATCTTGTTCTCTGTTCACAGTATGTACTAAATAAGCCTCAGCAATGTTTAGGGAACCTGCTCTCCATGTCCTGCCAAGGAGACATGTGCCAGGAAGTATGACATTTCATAGGCTGGTGTCATTTGTTGTAAGTCTCTGAGGTGGAACCACAATGAGGACAGAAACACTGTTTCAATAGTGAGTGGGAAAACCTGCAGTAAATTATATGATAAGTGCCTCTTCTGAACAGAAGGCCACAGATGTTCTGGGCCCTGTGGCTTGTGTGGCCTTTATGTGCAGACATTCTCAGGACCTCCAAAACTGTTTCGTGTAGCTGAGTCATTGGCAGATAAGATAATCTAATGGTATTGTGTATTCCCTGTTCCCTCTGTGGTGTTCACAGAGCTAGAGGAAGGATAATCCAGCAATCTGTCCCAGGATGTGTCTTTCGTAAGCAGTCAGCATTCCTGTTGAATTTCAAGGCAATAGTTTTATTTTTTTAATATATATACTTTTATGATTTCGGAGAGAAAGGGAGAGAGAGAGAGAAATATCAATAGTGAGAGAGAATCATTGATCGGCTGCCTCCTGCTTACCCTGTTCTTGGGATCGAGCCCACAACCTGGGCATGTGCCCTGATCAGGAATCGAACCTTGACTTCTTGGTACATAGGCCGATGCTCAACCACTGATCCATACCATCTGGGCTGACAGCAGTTGTCTTCATGTTTGACAATATTTGCTGCCACTGAGGCCAGGCTGATCCTCCCAAGAAATGAGAGAGATGGTCGTGTCTATATAGAGTTGTCATCTTAATTTTCTAACCACAGAGGGATATCTAGGATTTATATGGAACCACAATTGCAAGGCTTTGCTTGGATATATGTATAACAGATGAACAAGGGAATGCACTTTTCTAATGTGCACTATTTGGTGAGGTTGAACATACATATAAAGCTGAGAAAACCATCACATGTAAAATAGGCTTCTCTGTTACCCAGATCCATGTTGGAAAAAAAGTAGGCTTACTGTTGTGAGTATGCCAAACACACAGTTAATTCTCTTTTTAATGTAACTATTTTATATATTTTAAGCTGTATTTTTTTTTACATTTTGAAAGCAAGGGAGAGGGAGAGAAACATCAGTCATTTGCCTCCTGCATGATCAATTATTGGGGATTCAGGAAGGCATGTGCCCTGACCTGGAAGCAAACCAGTGGCTTTCAGTGAGTATGATCACTCCCAAGAAAATGAGGCACAAGAGACCAGGGAGAGTTTATATTTGTGTTGTTATTTATAAATTACTGTATTATTTTCAGTAGAAACAACTCTATGTAAATCTTCTTTTGCCACACCCTATATTTACCTCCAGTCCTTTTGTAATCTTTCTACCTCCCAGCCCTCCATGCAGGCATTGATTTACCTTCCTGTACAATAGAGTCATTCATATTTTTCATAATTTTATTGGCACTATAAGGTGAATTCTCTTTAACAAACACTGGCTTTCTTCATGCTACACAGATATTTTCAGATTTGACACTATTATTTATGTAAATAGTTAATTTTTCATTTCTAGGGAATATTGTATTCTATGGATAACCACTTAACTATTGAGCTGTCTATGGTTTCAGTTATTTCTACGTTTGCGGTTTTATAAATAAAACACCTGGGCCCTAACCGGTTTGGCACAGTGGATAGAGCATTGGCATGTGAATGAGGCAGCTAATCAATGTTTCTTTCTCATCAATGTTTCTAACTCTCTATTCCTCTACCTTCCTCTCTGTAAAAAATCAATAAAATATATTAAAAACAAATTTTAAAAAAATAAAACAGCTGGGAATGTTGTATTCCATTCTTTCTACAGGTGTGTGTCTTAGGGATCAAAGTGTTCCCGTGTCAGTGAGTGTGTCACATTTTAACATCCGGGGAACTGTGATCTGAAGTGGTCAATCACTTGGCCTTCCCACCACCCACAGTAATGGAAATTCCATTTTCTGCAACCCTGCCAGAGCATGCGAAGGTTAATCTTTTTCAATACTAGCCCCACCAGTTAGTATTGTTAACTTGATTTTGTTTTAATTCCATTTCCGTAAAAATGTTTGGTGGTGATCATTTCTTCATGCATTTCTTTTTTTTAAAATTTATTGATTTTTTATTGAGAGGGATAGAGAGTTAGGAACATCGATGAGAGAGAAACATCAATCAGCTGCCTCCAGCACACCCGCCACTGGGGATATGCCTGCAACCTAGGTACATGCCCTTGACCAGAATCGAACCTAGGACCTTTCAGTCCGCAGGCCGACGCTCTATCCACCGAGCCAAACCGGTTTTGGCTTCATGCATTTCTTTACACTGTCTTTATCTCCTTTGGTAAAATGTCTGCTCAGAATTTTTTGTCTACTTTTAACGTTAATTTCTTATTCTAACCAATAGGATGACAGTGCAGCCTCTAAGACATATGTTTGGATTTCACTCATTCCTCAATGACTCGAGTGACTTCTCTGCCATATGGAATTCTTGGTTTGGAATTCTATATACAAAATAGTTTTTCTCAATTTTTACTTTATGTGTGAGTTATAGCCCACTCGTACCATACACTTATAAGTTTAATCTGCATTGTTCACATTCTCTACTGGTGGTCTTTAAGTCTAAGCGTTTAATAATACATTAAGTGAAGGCTAGGAAATAGCACACATTAGAGAAGTGCATTTCCTTGCTCATCAGTTATACATACACCTAAATAAAGCCTTGCAATGTGGTTCCATATAAATCCTAGATATCCCTCTGTGGTTAGAAAATTATGGGAACCCTGTATAGACACGACCATCTCTCTCCTCATATCTTGGGAGGACCAGCCTAGCCTCAGTGGCAGCAAATATTGGCAAGCAGTATTTTGCTGGTGTAAATACTCTCATCATCACCACAGTTTGGCCTGTCAAACTGCCAAAATGATGCCATTGAACATGCACTTAAGATATTTCAGTAGTACATCATTATATTTTATTTTCAGCATACTGATACAGTAGCAATGAACCTGCACAAGAACATTCATAATTAAACAGCTGAGTTATTGGAAAGTGACAAGTTTTAAACATTTCATATAAGTGTAATTAACAAATTGTAACTAAATATATATATATATATATTTAAAATAGTTTTTTATTAGAGAGAGGAGAGACAGAAACATCAATGATGTGAGAGAATCATTGATCTGCTGCCTCATGAAGACCTAGACTGGGTATCATGACTGCAACATGGTTATTTGCCCTGACAGTAATCCAACTGTAACCCCCTGGTTCATAGCTTGATCCTGAACCACTGAGCAACACCAGCCAGATAAAACATATTTCTTAACATGCAGTTTTATGTTTCCATACATACCTGCTTCCCTGAAACCAAATCCTCCTCTTCTTTTCAGTGCTTCCTAATTGGCACATGAAATTACTGATGCAAGGACATAATATATCTTTGTAATAGCTTATTTCCAATATATCCATATAAAGAAAACATGAAACTTCATGAATTTTAGTCACTGTCTCTCATCACAGGGGTTATAGTATCTACCTATTCACAGATACATTAGTTCTTTTACTTAAAACCCCTGATAAGTTTGGCCATGACCAGATAGTTCAGTTGATTAAAGCATCATCTCAATAATGCTAAGGTTGCAGGTTCCATTCTCAGGGACAATGCAAGAATCAAACAATGAATGTAAAATTAATTGAACAACAAATGGTTGTCTCTCCCTATTCTATCTCTATTTGTGTGTTTTTTCACCAAATGAGTCACACATGTGAACACCATCACAGACCAGGGACCCTGTGGTGAACCAGCCATAAGGGTTCTCATGAGGGCAGAGCACACAGTGAGGGAGAGATCAGGAGGGGAGGGGCCCCTGCTGTCAGTGTGGAGGGTCGGGAACTGGGGCTGAGCTGCACAGTCACCCACAGGTAATGATGACCTCTGTGCTCCCTGAGACTAAACCCTAAGGGGCTGGGAAAAGCTCTGGGCCTGGACATGGGCCTTGTGGTCTCAGCACCTTCCAGCCAGGGGCTGAGACTGGGCTATTTTGGATTCAGGTGGTAGAGGAGCCCAGATCCCTTCCAGGTGTTCAGGAGGAGTTCCTGGTATTTGAGACCCTCAAATCAGCTCACCTGCCTCTGAGCAGCCCACACACTCCCCTGAGCACCACAGGCATTGTTTAAATGTCTATTTTTGCATTTCTGGGTAATTTTCCACTCAATTGCATTAAAAATTCTACTGCCCGACCAGTCCTGGAGGTAGCATGGATTCTCCAGGAAGTGGTGCTGTGTTTTCTCAATGGTGAGACCGTTATGCAATACAAGCATTTCCAGAAGGAGAGGTTTGGTCTCAGCATGATACCACATTGTGGGTGATGTATTACAGGTGGTCTCCACCCTCCACAAGTCTGGCCTGTGCTGAGCATACCCTTCACCTGAAGTGAGGTGATGGAGCCGGGGCTCTGAGGGACAATACACTGTGGGATGTGAGGTTGAGGGGCAGAGAGGTGGGGTTTTGGGATAGGATTGGTGATGGGGTTTCCTGCCCACATATGGGGGAGTGCCCATTATGTGCATGTCCTGTGGCACTGTCTGGGTGGCCCCAATTGTTTGTTTCTGTGTGTGTGTGTGTGTGTGTGTGTGTGTGTGTGTGTGTGTGTGTTTCCCCAGGGTATTGCCCATGTCTACAGTGTGGGTCTGTGTAAACCTGGACATAAGCCCAGCACCTGAGTGCCCAGCAGAGGCTGGGAGTGTTCTGTACCTGTGTGTTTCTGTGCTTGGGTTATCTGTATGTTTCTCTGAGTCTGTGCACCCCAACAATGGTCAAGTGCATAGGCAATATTCAGGGAGATTGTAGAGGCACCTTCCTCTACATCAATATGTTCCTCTTTCCCGCCCCCAGGTGAACCCCTTCTTCTCTTCCAGGCATATGGTGGCCCTCTGGAGAGCCCATCCCCAGTCTCAAGGATGGATTAAGCATAGGGTCAGTTCAGAGAATCCCAGACTATGAAAGGTGGGGAATTGGGGAAGACTCTGATGACAGACAGGAAACATAGAGTGTGGATTGGGAACATTTGGAAAGGGCACCAGTCCTCATGAAGGAGTCGGAGGATCCAGGATCCTTGCAAAGGAATATGAGGATGGATACATGTGAGGAAAAGGAAATCCGAGGGGAAGACTTCTAGGCTCCGAAGTCACTGGTAATAAGTAACTGGACTTCCCAGGAGAGTTTGTCCCTTGCCATGTCAAAGTTAGCCTGACAACTAATAGAGGAAGGGCCTGGGGCTCCGTGAAGCATCACTCCTGAACTTCTGGTCTCTGGTCATCTACGGGGTGTGCATGGCCACACCTGACACTGGGGCCAGGAGGGAGCATTAGGTCCAGTGTGGAGAACCATCCAGCGACCCTTTAGCACAGGTTCAGACACAGAACAAATGGAAAGCACAGGATCACCATTGATGTTAACGTCAGCATTTCTCACCATCATCCTCACTGGGAGCACTCACCAGGACAATGCAAAAGATAAGGACACTTGGGAGCAGGTACTGACTGATGTTAATGGAAAATAACAGGGATGCTGGTATGCTCACAGTTCTGTACCCTTCCCAGTAAACATTCTTAACATGTGGGTCTTCACCTTGACTGGTCAAGTGTATGTACCTCCATCATAGGGAAACCTGGACAGCCAGGGATTTACCCAAATTCACACTGAGAATTGGTTTTGAGTTTGCTACCCATGACATCTTCCCAAACTCCTTTTTTGGAAGTTCACTCCTTTGAGTCTTGAAAATCCATCTCAATGAGGAGAAAGTGAACCATCCTGACTGACTACCACTGTCATTTCCTACCAATCCCCCTCCTCTCCTTTGCCTTGCACAGCCCAAAAGAGGTTGGCGCCATATAGTCACCTTAATGGGGCACATAAAGTATATCGGGTTCTGCTGCTGATCCCCTGAGATTGGCTGCAGCTCTGTGATGTGATTTAACCAATAAAATGTGGTGCGAGTGAAGCCCGTCACCACTAACAGAAGACTCTGGATCCACTGAGACTGTCCACCTTTTCTGTCCATCTCTGATAATGTCAACAGGTACCTACATGGTGGCTCCTCCTTTATTCCCGACCCAGGAGAACCAGGGTGGACATGTAGTATGAACAAGAAAGATTCTTTATTTTTTTTATTGTTTTTATTTTATTATTTTTTAAAATTTCTTTATTGATTAAGGTGTCACATATTTGTCCTCATCCCCCCATTCCCATCCCCCACCCCTCCCAACGGATGCCCCCACCCCCCTGTTGTCCTTAACCATTGGTTAGGCTTGTATGCATGCACACAAGTCCTTTGGTTGTTCTCTCCCCGCTACCCCCACCCTCCCTTACCCTCCCTCTGAGGCCCGACAGTCCGATCGATGCCTCCTTGTTACTGGGTCTGTTCTTGTTCATCAGTCTATGTTGTTCATCATTTCCCCTAGATGAGTGATATCATGTGTTACTAGAAATATACTTATAAGAACCGAATGTGAGACGAGCAATAATAGTTATGCTGATAGGCAAATGAATCAGTCCGTAGTGAGTTTCTTTCTGGACCAACAGTTCTTTTGAGACCCAATTTCAATGTCCACCAGTTCCTTATGTGTACATGTCGGCACTGACTTTTCAGCTCTGGATGGTGGACAAATGGTGGTAATGCAGGTCCGACTCCCTCTGGTTTCTTCTCGCCCGGACCCAGGGGCATGGCTTCACCCGGACTCAGGGGTATCGGCCTCACCTGGACCTGGGACCCAGCATCACCCGGGCCCTGGGGCGCGTGGCCTCACCAGGACCCAGGTGTGCACGGCCTCACACGGTCCCGGGATCCAGCCTCACTCAGACCCAGGGGCGCGTGGCCTCACCCAGACCCAGGGACGCGGCCCCACCTGGACCTGGGACCCAGGCTCACCCGGATCCAGGGGTGCAAGGCCTCACCCGGACACGGGATCCAGCTTCATCCAGACCCGGGACCCAGCCTCACCCAGATCCAGGGGCACACGGCCTCACCAGGATCCGGGATCCAGCTACACCCGGACCCAGGGGCGCGTGGCCTCTCCCGGACCCAGGGGCGCATGGCCAAACCTGGACCCAGGGGCGCGTGGCCTCACCCAGACCCGGGACACAGCGGGACTTCGTCTTCTTGATCCCAATTCCTGTCGGTCAATTCCCTCTCAGCAATTCCTTCGGCCATTCTCTCAATGCTCCGGGGTGGCTGCCGCCGAACTCGCCGGGCGGCGGGCTCGGCTAAGCTCCGGTGCGCCCGGTGCGCGGCGGCGGGCTGGTCCGAGGTCTCTGCAGTGGCACTCGGGTCTGCAGCGGCGCCCAGTCGCAGGGCGAGCGCACCTGGATTCGGGACCCAGCGGGGCCTCGTCTTCCCGATCCCAACCCCCATCGGTCAACTCCTTCTTAGCAATTCCTCCGGCCATCGTTCTGGACGGCGTCCGCTCCACTCTCCAGCTGCAGTTCCAAAATTGCCGTGGTAGGCAACAATCAGGCGTCCGCCCCACGCATCCATCCTGGTCCTCCAGAAGATTCTCAAGTAACCTTATAAATGTGGTTCTGAACACTGTGTCGTCCCTTCATCCCTTCTATTCGTGACCTGCTTCGGTGTCTTCACCTTTTGACTGCCTCCCTATAGCTCAGCTTCCCCAATCTCCCTAGGCGGTCGCTCTTGATATCCCCCTTTGTGGACTGAGTGCAAAGTCTTGGTGTTGTTAAGCCTTGATTGCTGTTGGTACACTGGGAGGATTTGACCTCCAGTCCAATTGGCTGTGAGGATCAGCTGTGTCTATACTGGGAGACAGCCTTATTCAACTAGACTTGCAAAATTGTAAAAGCCTCTGTGCTCAGCTTGGATGGGGCGGAGTTTCAGGGTGGAGCCTACAGCCTTGGCTTCCCGTCAGCCCCGCCCTATGAGGTTCCTGTGTCTCAGTGTCCCTCTGTACTCCCTGCAAACACCTCTGAGAGAAAAGCGCCCTGGAGTTTCTCCCGCTGCCAAACAGTCTAGTCTCTCCCCCAATGAATCTGGATTCCCAGATTCTCGCCCGGAACTGGGTTTCCGTGTAGTCGGAACTGGGGCTCAGTGCAGTCTGGCACTTTTGTCTCCTTCCCACCAGGGCAATTCAGCGGCACAGTCAACAGACCATCCTCTGTGAGCATTCCCGTGTGCGCCTCCGGAGCTCTGCCTTTCGCCACTTCTCTGCATTTCCACCTTACAGCCCAGATTCCCCCAGTATGAGCCTGGCTTTCCAGGGTCTTTCCCAGAACTGGGGTTCAGTGCAGTCGGAACTGGGGTTCAGCACGGTCCAGAGCCCCTGTCTCCTCCCAGCCATGGCAATTCAGAGGCACAGGCAACAGTTTGTCCTCTGCGCGCATTCACGTGCGCGCCTCCGCAGCTCTGCCTTTTGCCACCCCACAGCCCAGATTCCCCCAGCATGAGCCTGGCTTCCCAGGGTTTCGCCTGGAACTGGGGTTCAGTGCAGTCGGAGCTGGGGTTCAGCGCAATCTGGAGCTTTTATCTCCTTCCTGCTAGAGAACGCTGGCCAGGCCGTCAGCTGCCCCTTCCTCTCCGGCTCCATCCGCCCCGCACGCACGCGTGCTCGTGTCTCCACCCTTGTCTCCATACCTCAGGCTTTTATAGCTCCTCTGATTTTCCTTGTGGTTTTCTCTTTTCTTCTAGTTGTGGGCATTTCAGTCAGCCAGCTTTCGTGTGGTTCTGGATGATGTCTGTTTTGACTTTTAGTTGTATTTTTTAAATTGTTGTGCCAGGCTGTAGGTTAGGTGTTTAACCTATGCTGCCATCTTGGTTTCTCAAGAAATATTCTTTCTTTATGCTAAGCCACTAAAGCATTAGGAGTGTAACATCTAGCCAATCCAAATGGTTATGAAGTACCACCTCTACTCTCTAGGAGGAATTGATGTTAATGTCAGCCTAACATTAGAGGCCACATCTCTGTTGTTATAGACACATGTATTTGACTACTAGTCCTGCCTTTTATTTACTCTACAATCAGGAAATCTACCTGGAGTCTCTGAGCCTGGATTTCCTGTCTATGAGATAGAAGTTTAAACCATCTCGGATGGACACATCACCTGTTTGCCTCCTGAATGCACCCTAACCAGTGCCTGTGGTTAACTCTGTAATGGAGGTACATACTGGAGTCAACCAGCAACCCTTCAGTCCTAGGGCCGACACTCTATCCACTGAGCCAAACACATTTTAAAAACATGCCCTTTTGATGTTTTCATTCATGCCTGCATTCCTGAAACAGAGTTCCTCCTGCCCTCCTTAGTGCTTCTTTCTTGGCAAATAAAGTAACTGATGCATGGACACATTCTGCCTATGAAATAGCTTATTTGAAATCTATCCATATGAGGAAAATACCTATGAAACCCCATGAATCCTATTCCAGCCTTCCATCATTATCTACCATGATGGTTGTTCTTGTATCTATTTATGTGCAGGTACATTAGTAGGTTACTTAACATAAAATCCCAGATATGTCAGGCCGTGCCCAGATAGCTCAGTTGGTCAGAGTTTCATCTCAATAACACCAAGATTGCAGGTACCATCTCCAGTCAGGGCACATGCAAGAACATTTCTGCCCCAGGAAGGACCAATCAAATCCACTGTAGAAAAGTATAGAAACAACAAATTAATGCTTCTCTCTGTCTCCCTATTTCTCTCTCTAAAATCAATATACATGTTTTATTCACCCAGTCAGTCCACACACATGTGAACACCAGAATAGCTAAGGGACCCCCTGGTGACCTGCAGCCAGGGTCCTCATGAGGGTCAAGCATGCAATGACCCAGAGAACAGTGTGGGAGGTGCCCCTGCTGTCAGGGTGGAGGGTGGGGAACTCACCCTGAGCTGCACAGTCACCCACAGGGATGATGACATCTGTGCTCCCTGAGACTAAAAGCTAAGGGACTGGGAGTAGATTTGGGTCTTGACAGGCCCCTTGTGGTCTCTGCACCTTCCAGCCAGGGGGTGAGTCTGGGCTGTTTCAGAATTAATGTGGTTGAGGAGCTCATACTCCTCTCAGGTGTCAAGGCTGGGAGCAGCAGTGGCAGCTGGGCAGGTGGCTGTGGGCAGGAATAACCCAGGGCAGTTGCCAGGGAGAGCTGGTGCTGGACCATGTGTGTGGCCCTGAGGCTCACTCTAGTCCCAGTTCAGGCTGGTGTCCACTCTGTTCTTTGGGGCCATGGTTAGTGGGAAATGGAACATAAGTTACCAGGGTAGTCATGACCTGGGAGTCGGCATGTCCTTCAAGAAAACTTGTGACCCAGGCAGAGCCAACCTAGTCCATGGTAATGAAGTGCTCCGGCCATTGCCCTGCCCAGGGAGGGAGAGGAGCTGTCTCTGCAGAGGCTGATTCCCTATTGGCCCGGCGATGTGTTGCAGGCTGCTGAGACTCATGGTTCTCTCCTGGGAGGCAATTGTCTTGAAGTTTAGCCACTAAAAGTTGTAGATATGAATCAATCTAAGGAAACAAAATGGTCCTCTTCTTTCCTTATTGGGTCAACACCCACCATGGTCTGGCCAGTGTTGCTTAATGGTAAGAGTGTCAGCCTACACACCTGAAGGGTGCTGAATTAAATCCTTGGTCAAGGGCAAGTCCCTGGGTTCCAGGTTTAATACCTGGAAACTATTGGGGGCTCATGCAGGTGGAATCCAGTTGATGTGTGTCTCTTATTTCCAAGTTGCTCTCTATCTCCCTGTCTCCCTCTCTTGCCCTCTCTCTCCCTCCCCATCCCCACCTTCCCACTCTTAATAAAAATCAATGGGAAATAAATGTTCTCCTATGCGGATTATGAAAAACAAAAATAGATCCATCCACGCTTGCTACCCTGACAAGAGGCCTCTGCCTGCACACCCCACCCCTCCTTATGCTCTTCTGCCTGTTCCTGGGATGTTCCCATTTAAGCTTGGACACGCTCTGTTTTTCCCAGGAGTTGGTAGAGAGGAGCCCCAAGAAAGGTCCTCGGAGGGACTGGGGTTCTGTGTCTGCCTGAGAGGAGCTGGCCAGGGCTCTTCTGTCTCCATCCAGAGGTCTCTCCAGCCTGCTCTTTCCCATCCCCCAGGCACCTGGCCCACTGCATCTTCACCTATTTCTGTATTAAGGAGAAGCCCCCCATTGATTAGGGCCCACCACCCAGTTCACCTTGGCAAAGTCCTGCCTCTGGCCAGCACACACACACCCCTGAAGTTCTGGTATTGTGTGAGTCTCTATTTTTGCATTATGGGGGTAATTTTCCACTTTGATTTTATTAAAAATAATCTGCCTGCCCCTCCCCGCAACCACACACAAAGCCAGTCCCAGAGGTAGCATGGATTCTCCAGGAAATGGTGCTATGTTTTCAGTTATGAGAACATTCTGCTATACATTGGCAGAGAATATAACCTAATGGTTTTGTGGATTTTACTGGCCCCTCTAGAGTGTTCACCTTAAGGTTGATGCTCAACAGGCAAGAACTCAATGGTAGAGGAAGGATAACCCTCTAATAATCAATCCCAGGTTGTGTCTTTTGTAACCAGTCAGCACTCCTGTTGGTTCTGATGGCAATAGCCTACACAGCTTGCCAATATTTGCTGCCAATGAGGCCAGGCTGTTCCTACCAGGAGATGAGAACTGACACGCAACAAACTGCACTTTCTAATGTGTACTATTTGGTGAGCTTTGATGTACATATAAATCTGTGAAACCATCACACATGAAACAGACTTATCCGTCTCCAATACACACAGTGAAGCAGAAATAAATTTACAATTTTGAGCACCCAAAACACAGAGTTTATACTTTTTAAAAAGTATTTTAAACATTACTTTTATTGATTCTTTTTAGCTCCAATGGAAGGAGAGCGAGAGAAAGAAACATCTATATTAGAGAAATGAATTAATCTGATGCCTCCTACTCTCTCCTACGGGGGTGTGAGAAGGGCATGTGCCCTGACCTGTTCTAGTGACCTTTACATGTGGGAGATGATGCCCAACCGACTAAGTGACACTGTCCAGGGCAGAGTAAATTTTTTTATTATTATTTGTTAACTATTATATTAATTTCCTTACCAACAACTCGAAACCTTCTTTTGGCACACCCTATATTTACCTCCTTCCCTTTCATACTCTCTCTCTCTCTCTCTCTCTCTCTCTCTCTCTCTCTCTCTCCTCTCTCTTTCTCTCTCTCTCCCCCCTCCCCCAGTCCTCCTTGCAGGCATTGATTTTCTGTCCATTACAACATATTAGTTCATATTTTTTATAATTTTATAAGCACTAGAATGTGTGTGCTCTTTAACAAATATTGGTTTCCTCCATGCTGCACAGTTATTTTGAGATTCAACACAAACGCTTAGGTGAATAGTTAATTTTTATTGCTGAGTAGTATTGTGATCTGTGAATTACCACTTTAACTATTGTTCTGTTTATGATTTTGGTCATTTGCAGGGTTAGGATATTATAAATAAATCTGCTGGGAATATTTGTGTTCACTTCTGTATATAGATATAAATTTTACTGATCACAAAGTTGTTGTGTAGGTGAATGTGTGACATTGTAAGACATGTGGAACTGTGATCTAAAATGGTCATTCTCTTTGTGCTCCCACCAACCCACAGTAATAAAAATTCCACTTTTTCTGCAACCTTTCCAGCACATCCAATGGTTAATCTTTGTAAATACTAACACCATAAATGAGTATAGTATTAATTCCCTTTCTTTTTAATTCTATTTACTTAAGATTTTTTATGGTGATCATTTTTCATAAATTTATTTACACTATCTATCACATTTGTTAAAATGTTTGTTCAGAATCTTTTACCAATTTTTTAAATGAATGTATTACCTTGAGAGCATTATGCTAGGAAACATAAGCCAATCAGAGAAAGATAAGTATCACATGATCTCACTCATGTGTAGAATGAAATGAACATCATAAACTGATGAATAAAAATAGATCAGGAGACAGAGAAGATGCAGGCAGACCTTCAAACCTCAGAGTGAAAGTAAGAGAGGGTGGCTGGGGGGTGGGATGTGTAAGAGATCAACCAAAGGAGTTGTATGCATATAACCACAACTACTGAACACACACAAGAGGGGAGTGAAGGCCTGGGCTGGAGGGTGGGGGCAGGTTGGAGAGAAAAAAAAGGGAATATGCAATGCTTTCCACAATAAAGAATTTTAAAAAATAAAATGAATTTATCAATTTAAACAATAGGAGGACAGTGTGCAATGCAAGACATGTTTGAAGTTCACTCATTTCTCAGTGACTGCAATGACTTCTTTGCTATATGGAACCAGAGTTTTAAATATTGGAACAGAAATCCTTTCTCAATTTTTAACCCATGTAGAATTTAAATGCACTTGTCCCATACACTTAAAAGATTTAATCTGCATTGTTAACATTCTCCACAAAATTTAATAAGTATGAGCATTCAATAATGCATTCAGTGAGTATACACTTGTCATCTTTGTTAATATCCCTGGTGTAAATACTCTCATCATCATGAGGTCCAAACTGGCAAAATGATGGCACTGAACATGGACATGATAAGATTTCAGTAGCACATCATTACATTTTATTTCCAACATGCCGATACAGCAGCACCAAATATGCTCAAGAACTTTCATAATAAAACAGTAAAATTACAGGGATGCATCAAGTTTAAACCTTTCTTAAAATTTGATTGAAGTAGAATTGATATAAAATGCCAAGTTCCGCCGGCCCTGATCAGAGCCCCCAGAAAATGATGCCATATGGTGAAGCCATTGGTGGTCAGTGGGGGCCTCCATGAGAACATCCAGGAAGGGGTGGCAGAGTCCAGTTGGAAGGCCTGCTGGGAGCATGCCTCCCCCCATTTGGGAGATGGAGGGAGGTAACTGTGGCTGCTTTGTACAACTTAAATTAGAAAGGGGGTCCTGGCTGACATGTGGGCGTTGTGGCAGGACTTGACCTTCTCCTCAGGAGGCCTCACAGTTTCCCTCCAGCCCCAGGCTGCCTTCAGAAGGGCTGATGGGCAGCTCCTTCAGAAAAATCATTGCCAGCGGGAAATTTACAGTCCTGAATGCACATGAAGAATCCACGGGCTTAAACATGTTTGCTTATTTAGGAGTAAAAGTGCATCTGGAAGGTGCTTTAGTTTACTCACCACAAGGATAGCTCTCCAGAGGAAAATGACAAACTCAGAAATGTACAAGGAGACAGTGATGATGGTCAGCTTCCACAGAATTTCACAAAACTCGCTGGAGGACACAGTAATGGGCAGGATATGCAATAGATGGAATACTATGTGACATCCTGAGGAGCCTTAGACACTTACAATACATCTGTCTCAGGAAGTCATCTTTCCAATCCCAGCACCAGCCTCCACGTGATCCCCAGAGGATTCTCTGCTTTAAGATAGACTGCAAGTTGGCGACCTCCTGCCTCCTGTGTCACTGGCAGTATTTATAGGCATTAAAACATCGTCTCACTAGGGAAAGCACAGTTTCTAGTTCACCATGGGTTCTGCTCACTCCTGTGTCTAACGTTATGTTGGAATCCCTCAGTAACAGCTTCTCCCATGGGAAAGTTAATTTTTATCACTCAAAGACTAACCGAAGTTAAAAACATAAAGAGATGACTTTAATCAGAAACCATGAGATTTAAGGGCTTAAATAAAAACAAAGTGGGGATCATGACTATGACACTAATAGTGTGTTTTTTGTTGTTGTTGTTGTTTTTCTTTTCAGAAATCCATGATATTTATTCTTTTAGCCTCTTACATGAAAGGAGACAGACTTCCACTGAGTTCAGATGATTCTGACAACTGTTCTAGAGATATAGGTTTAGATTTAACCATATGTACTTGAAACATAAACAGCTTATTTTTTAAAATTCTGTCCCAGGGAATTCTTTATTAATTTGAGGGAGAGAGAGAGAGAGAGAGAGAGAGAGAGAGAGAGAGAGAGAGAGAAAGAGAGATAGAGAAAGAGAAAGAAAGGGAGAGAGAGAGAAAGAAAAGAAAAAAGAAGCATCGATAAAA
This sequence comes from Cnephaeus nilssonii, assembly GCF_951640355.1. NCBI lineage: Eukaryota > Metazoa > Chordata > Mammalia > Chiroptera > Vespertilionidae > Cnephaeus > Cnephaeus nilssonii. The sequence continues at coordinate 1,208,553 of NC_137095.1, read as the reverse complement.
AAGAAAACATGGATCAATTGCCTCCTCCTTGTCTTTGTGAACAAGAATTTAATTTACAAACTAATTAGTTAAGTTCCCTTAGTATGAATCAAACAAGGCACCAATTTTTGGGGGTGTGCTTTACGGGAGAATGCTCCAACCCACTGAGCCCCCTGAGCAGGGCAGCATCTTAATTCTTAATGTTTCCTTTAAGAGATTAAAGCATCCAGGTAGGCGTGTGCCCTGACCTGGACTGGAACCAGTGAGCTTTCAGGGCAAGGGATGCTGCCCAACCAACTGAAGTGCAATGGCCAGTGTAGAGATTATTCTTGGTATTATTATTTACTAACTATTGTATTAATTTTCATACCAACAACTCTAAACCTATTTATTACACCCTAAATTTACCTCCTGCCCTTTTTTTTTAAATCTTTTTTTTATTGAGGTATTATATGTGTACATATCTTACCATTACCCCCCCCCACCCCACACCCACACATGCCCTCACCCCCCAGAGTTTTGCGTCCATTGTTTATGCTTATACGTATGCATACAAGTCCTTCGTTTGATTTCTTATCTACCCCCCCTCTCCCTAACTTTCCCCCTGTAATTTGAAAGTCTATTTGTTGCTTTAATGTCTCTGTAACTATCTTTTTGTTCATCAGTTTATAATGTTCTTTATTATCCATAAATGAGTGAGATCATGTGGTATTTTTCTTTCATTGACTGGCTTATTTCACTTAGTATAATATTCTCCAATTCCATCCAGGTTGCTGCAAATGATGAGAATTCCTTCTTTTTTATGGCAGCATAGTATTCCATTGTGTAGATGTACCACAGTTTTCTGATCCAGTCATCTGCTGACGGGCACCTAGGCTGTTTCCAAATCTTAGCTATTGTAAATTGTGCTGCTATGAACATGGGGGTGCATATATCCTTTCTGATTGGTGTTTCTAGTTTCTTCGGATATATTCCCAGGAGTGGGATTACTGGGTCAAATGGGAGTTCCATTTTCAGTTTTTTGAGGAAACTCCATACTGTTCTCCACAGTGGCTGCACCAGTCTGCATTCCCACCAGCAGTGCACGAGGGTTCCTTTTTCTCCGCATCCTCGCCAACACTTGTCGTTTGTTGATTTGTTGATGATAGCCATTCTGACAGGTGTGAGATGGTACCTCATTGTTGTTTTGATTTGCATCTCTCGGATAATAAGTGACTTTGAGCATGTTTTCATGTGTCTCTTGGCCTTCCTTCTGTCTTCTTTTGAAAATATTCTGTTTAGGTCCGTTGCCCATTTTTTTATTGGATCATTTATCTTCCTTTTATTAAGTTGCATAAGCTGCCTGTAGATGTTGGAGATTAAACCTTTATCAGTGCTAGCATTTGCAAATATGTTCTCCCATGCAGTGGGCTTTCTTGTTGTTTTGTTGATGGTTTCTTTTGCTGTAAAAAAGCTTTTTATTTTGATGTAGTCCCATTTGTTAATTTTCTCTTTAGCTTCCATTGCCCTAGGGGCAGTGTCAGTGAAAAAGTTCTTTTGGCATATGTCTGAGATTTTGTTGCCTGTGGATTCCTCTAGTATTTTTATGGTTTCCCTTCTTATGTTTAAGTCCTGTATCCATTTTGAGTTTATTTTTGTGTATGGTGTAAGTTGGTGATCTAGTTTCATTTTTTTGCATGTGTGTGTCCAATTTTCCCAACACCATTTATTGAAGAGACTGTCTTGATTCCATTGTATGTTCATGCCTCCTTTGTCAAATATTAATTGAGCATAGTGGTTTGGGTCGATATCTGGATTCTCTATTCTGTTCCATTGATCTATATGTCTGTTCTTGTGCCAGTACCAGGCAGTTTTGAGAACAGTGGCTTTGTAATACAGCTTGAAATCTGGTATGGAGATCCCTCCTACTTTATTCTTCTAAGGATTGCTGCCGCTATTCGGGGTCTTTTTTTACTCAAGATGAATTTTTGGAGAGTTCTTTCTAGGTCTGTGAAATATGCTGTTGGTATTTTGATGGGGAGTGCATTGAATCTGTAGATTGCTTTGGGTAGTATGGACATTTTAATGATGTTGATTCTACCAATCCATGAACATGGTATGTTCTTCCATCTGTTTACGTCTTCCTCTATCTCTTTTTTCAGTGTCCTGTAGTTTTCCGCGTATAGGTCTTTTACCTCCTTAGTTAAGTTTATTCCTAGGTATCTTAATTTTTTTGGTGCGATGGTAAATGGGATTTCTTTTTTAGTCTCTCTTTCTTTAAGTTCACTATTGGTGTATAGAAATGCCATAGATTTCTTGGCGTTAATTTTGTATCCCGCTACATTGCCGAATTCATTTATTAAGTCTATTAGTTTTTTGATGGAATCTTTTGGGTTTTTTATGTACAATATCATGTCATCTGCAAATAAGGACAGGTTCACTTCTTCTTTTCCAATTTGGATGCCTCTTATTTCTTCTTCTTGCCTAATTGCGGTAGCTAATACTTCCAGTACTATGTCAAACAGGAGTGGTGAGAGTGGGCATCCCTGTCTTGTTCCTGTTCTTAGGGGAAATGGTTTTAGTTTTTGCCCATTGAGTATGATGTTTGCTGTGGGTTTATCATATATAGCTTTTATTATGTTGAGGTATGATCCTTCTATTCCCACCTTGTTGAGAGTTTTTATCAAGAAAGGGTGTTGGATTTTGTCAAATGCTTTTTCTGCATCTATTGATATGACTATGTGGTTTTTATCTCTCAATTTGTTTATGTGATGTATCACATTTATTGATTTGCGGATATTGTACCATCCTTGCATTCCTGGGATAAATCCTACTTGGTCATGATGTATGATCTTTCTGATGTATTGCTGGAGCCAATTTGCTAGGATTTTGTTGAGAATTTTGGCATCTACGTTCATGAGGGATATTGGTCTGTAATTCTCTTTCATTGTGTTGTCTTTATCTGGTTTTGGTATTAGGGTGATGCTAGCTTCATAGAAGGAGCCTGGAAGTGTTCCTTCCTCTTGAATTTTTTGGAATAGTCTGAGGAGGATAGGTTTTAGTTCTTCCTTGAAAGTTTGGTAAAACTCTCCTGTGAAGCCGTCTGGCCCCGGGCTTTTGTTTGCCGGAAGCTTTTTGATGACTGCTTCAATTTCTTCCATAGTTATTGGCCTGTTGAGCTGTTTAGATTCTTCCTGATTGAGTTTTGGAAGGTTGTATTTGTCTAGGAATATGTCCATTTCCTCCAGGTTGTCCAGTTTGTTGGAATAGAGTTGTTCGTAGTATTTTGTAACAATCCTTTGTATTTCGTCAGGGTCTGTTGTTATTTCACCTCTTTCATTTCTGAGTTTGTTTATTTGGGTCCTCTCTCTTTGCTTCTTGGTAAGCCTGGCTAGAGGTCCATCAATCTTGTTTATCTTTTCAAAGAACCAGCTCTTGGTTTTGTTGATCTTTTGTATTGTTTCTTTGGTCTCTATGTCGTTTATCTCCGCACTGATCTTTATTATTTCTTTCCTTCTGCTTACACTGGGCTTTTCTTGTTGCTCTCTCTCTAACTCTTTGAGTTGTTTGGTTAGGTAATTTATTACCATTGTTTCTTGTTTTTTGCAGTAGGCTTGTAGAGCTATGAACTTCCCTCTCAGGACTGCTTTCGCTGTGTCCCATAGATTTTGGGTTGTGTTTTCATTGTCATTTGTTGCCATGATGTTTTTTATTTCTTCCTTGATGTCTTTGGTAACCCAGTCATGGTTTAATAGCTTTGGTAACCCAGTCATGGTTTAATAGCATGCTGTTTAGTCTCCATGTGTTTGATTTGTTTGGGTTGTTTTTATTGTAGTTGATTTCCAGTTTTATGCCACTGTGATCTGAGAAGAAGCTTGATATGATTTGTATCTTCTTGAATTTGGAGAGACTTTGCCTATGTCCTAACATATGGTCTATCTTTGAAAATGTCCCATGTGCACTTGAGAAGAATGTATATTCTGTGGCTTTGGGGTGAAATGTTCTGAAGATGTCGATTAATTCCATCTGGTCTAGTGAGTCATTTAGGATTGATGTTTCTTTGCTGATTTTTTGTTTAGAGGATTTGTCCAATGGTGATAGTGGGGTATTGAAGTCTCCTACTATAATTGTATTGCTGTCAATCTCTCCTTTGATATCTTCCAGGAGTTTTTTAATGTATCTTGGTGCTCCTGTGTTGGGTGCATATATGTTTACCAGAGTTATTTCTTCTTGTTGGATTTCTCCTTTTAGTATTATGAAGTGGCCTTCATTATCTCTTGTTATGTCCTTCACTTTGAGATCTAATTTGTCAGATATAAGTATTGCTACCCCAGCTTTTTTTTCATTTCCATTCGCCTGGAAAACCTTTTTCCATCCCTTTACTCTCAGTCTGTATGCGTCCTTTTTTTTGAGGTGGGTTTCCTGTAGACAGCAGATATATGGGTTTTGTTTTCTTATCCAATCTGTTACCCTGTGTCTTTTGATTGGGGCATTCAATCCATTTACATTTAAAGTTATTATTGATAGGCACTTATTTGTCACCATTTTTATTCTATACCCCTGTGTTCCTTCTTTGCTTCCTATTTCTTTCTTTCTTTTCTTTCTTTTTTTTTTTTTTTTTTTACAGCAGACCCTTTAGCATTTCTTTCATTGCTGGTTTGGTGGTGATAAACTCCGTTAGCCCTTTTTTGTCTGTGAAGCTCCTGATTTCACCTTCAATTTTGATTGATAGCCTTGCTGGGTACAGTATTCTTGGATTGAGACCCTTCCTTTGCATGACTTTGTATATTTCATTCCATTCCCTTCTGGCTTGATGAGTTTCTGTTGAGAAATCAGTTGCTAGTCTGATGGGGGTTCCTTTGTATGTAACTGTCTGTCTCTCTCTGGCCGCTTTTAAGATTCTTACTTTGTCGTTGGTGTTTGCCAACTTAATTATAATGTGCCTTGGCGTCGGTCTTTTGGGGTTCATTTTGCTTGGAACTCTGTGAGCTTCTTGGATTTGTGTGGGTTTTTTCTTCCCTATATCAAGGAAGTTTTCTGTTATTATTTCTTCTGACAGGTTTTCTATTCCTTGCTCCGTTTCCTTTCCTTCTGGTACCCCTATTATCCTTATGTTGTTTTGTTTTGTGTTGTCCTGAAGTTCCCTTAGGCTCTCCTCATGCTTTCTAATTTTTGTTTCTAGAAGCTGTTGTAATTGGGTATTTTTTTCCATCTTGTCTTCTAGCTCACTTATGCGGTCCTCTGCTTCTTCTAGTCTACTCTTGATGCTTTCTATTGAGTTCTTTACAGCAGCGATGTCATTTTTCATTTCTTCTTGGTTCTTCTTCATTTCCTCTTGGTTCTTACTCATATTGTCGAATTTGTCTTCCATCCTTTTCAGCCACCTTATGACCATTTCTCTGAATTCTTTCTCTGATAGGTTGTTTGCCTCTAGTTCGTTTACTTCCTTTTCTGGTGATGCCTGCTTCTCTTTCCTGGGGGGGCTAATTCTTTGTTTCCCCATGGTCTCTCTTCTCCGGATGTCTGGTTATATAGTTCTCTCTCTCCGGCGTTGATTTAAAGGTACAAAATACAACACAACCAGGCACAACACAAAAGGCACTAAACAGAATTGTATTCACGATATTAATAACCTCGAATAAAGGTAACCACCAGAGAAAGACAAATTAGGGAATAGGAGTGGAAGAGGGAGAGTAAAAAGAAAGAACAAAAAAAAAAAAAAGAGTGTGAATCTGAACTTGGGAGAAGAGCAGAAAGAAAAAAGAAAAGAAAAATGTGTAAGAGAGGCAAGAACAATACTAAGAGAGAAAAGGGGAACAAACTATATATATGGGGAGTAGACTCCACTAGAACAACCACTAATCCCAGCAAATTCCAGCAACACGAGCCTGGAGATTAATACAAACTGCAATAGCAACTAATATCAAGTGAGGCAAGGGAAAACAAAAGTAATAAAAAAAAAACAAAAACAAAGCAAACAATAGAACCAACCAAACAAACAAAAAGTATAATCAAAACAATCTCATAAAAAAAGCATAAAAATTCAATCTAATCAACATTCAAGCAAACAACAACAAAAGGCCAGAGAGAAAAATAATTTTTTTAAGGGGAAAGGTTAGGAGGAAAGTGATGGCAAATTGTTAGCGTTGAGATAGGGTAAGGGAAAGATGCAAATAGAATGTAGGACACTAATCCCAAAATAAAAGAAAGAGAAAATCTAATGACATTAAAAAAAAAGTAAAATAATAGCAATAATAATGCTGATTGAAAATAGAAATGTAATAATTAAAAAGGTGAAAATCGAGGAAAAAAAGAAAAAAAATTTTTTTCTTAAGTAAAAGATGCAAAAAATGAAAATAAAAAAATTAGAAAAAAAATTGAAAAAAAAATTGAAAAAAGAATTAAAAATTAAAAAATAGGAAGACTAAAATGTGCAGTAGCGGCTGTCATTCACTTCCTCTTTTATTCTGTTTGGTATGCCTGTTTCCCAGTCTGGGCGGTATTTCAGTTCAGCTTCGTTCCTCTGCTCCTCTGTGTTGTAAGCCAATCCTGCTTTTTAAGCTGACCATGTCTTAATTTCTCGTATTTATTTTTGATTACACCAGAGACAATTAGCGTTTCAGCCCCTGGGTGGCAGTGTTTCTGAATTGACTTCTGGGCCTCTCTAGCTTTTTTTTTTTTTTTCCCCTCTATGGCACTCACTACCGGTTTGTGGAGGTGTGTGCCTCACAGCTGCCTCTCCGATGGTCACACCTAGCTCTGTTCCCAGGTTCCGAAAAAACAACTTCCCCTGCAGTCTTTCAGGGTTTTTCCACCTTGGCTTTCCTATGCGTTGGGCTTAGTAAGCAGAGTCGGAAAGAGCCCAAGTGTGCGGACAGTGGGTCTGTGCGCCAGACTAAGGAGCCCGCACTCCTTTGAAAATTCTTAGTCTGATCCTCCTCGTCAGATTAAAATGAGTTGATTTTAAGAGGTCACTTCAGTTAGCAACTCATAGGACCCCCTTCCACATTCAGGGATCACAGCAGGTCCAACTGCCGCTGGTTTTTCTAGGCACAGACCTCCCGGTTTCCGCCGGTCCCACGGCTCGCGCGCTTCCCTCCCACCTCGGGGATTAGAAACCACACCTTATTTCAGGCGAAATCTGACCTTTCCGTGGTTCAGTGAAGGGTTCCTTTGAATCCGAATGTTTGCGCCGATAGGGGACCGGTGTTCTGGTGCTCGCAGCTGTTCAGTGTTTGCAGTTGTCGCGGAAAGTCCGGTTTCCAATAAAATCCTCCTTTCCTTGCAAGATGGCGAGGCGCCCGGTGAGCCCGCAGCTCCGGGAGGGAACCCAGCCCCTGTCAATGCTGTCTCTATGTGGTCTCCTCTTATGTCCTTGGTTATCAGGGTTCTCTCCAACTAGTCTTCAATTGATTTTTCAGGAAGTTTTTCTGTATTTTAGTTGTAATTCCAGTTTGGTCCTGGGAGAGTGTCAGTGTAGCTTCCACTTAATCCGCAGCCATCTTGGAATCCTCACCTCCTGCCCTTTTGTAATCACTCTTCCTGCCTTCCCCAGCTCTAAATACAGTCACTCATTTTCCTTTCTTGAAAAGATTAGTTTATATTTTTCATAATATTATAAACACTATAATTTGTGTAAACCTTAACAAATATTCAACTCTTTCATGCTACACAGTTATTTTGTGATTGAACACTAATTCTTATGTGAAAAGTTTATTATTTTTTATTGCTGAGTAGTATTGTGTTCTGTCAATAACCACTTTGTCTATTGATCTGACTATGGTTTTTGTTATTTCCAGGTTTGGGGTATTATAAATAAATTTTCAGGGAATATTGGGTTCAGTTCCTATGTAAATGTATGTTTTACTTATCTAACTGTTGTAGTGTAGGTGAGGGTTTTACTTTTTAAGACATGCAGAACTTTGAACTAAAATGGTTATTCCCTTTGCCTTTCCAGACACCCACAATGATGAAAATTCTACTTTTTCTTTATACCTGTGAGCTCATGCAATATTTAATATTTTTAAATTGCAGGCCTGAAAATCAGTATAGTGTTAACTTGTTTTGTTTTAAATCCATTCCCCTAAGACATTTTTATGGTGAGCATTTCTTGATGCATTTATTTACACTGCCTTTATGTCTTTCATTGAAAAGTCTGGTCAGAAAATGTTGCCAATTTTTAAAATGAATTAATGATTTAAACAATAAGCAGATAGTTCAGCAGCTAAGAAATCTACTTTCTTTCATCATCCACAGCTTTAATAAGTGTACCCTCAAAATCTTCTGAACTCATGGTGTGAAATCTTTTCTGCATGAAGTCAAGAACTCACATACTTTAGGCGAACCTGAGGCAGAGCTGTTCTAGGCTGGTTAGGTCTGGGCATGGTCATGTTTTCTGATGGTCTTAGGCGACTCTGTAGAGCCTAAGACCATCGGAAAACACAGATATTTACATTATGATTCATCAACAGTAGCAAAATGACAGTTACGAAGTAGCAAGGAAAATAATTTCACGGTTGGGGGTCACCACAATAAGAGGAACTGTATTAAAGGGTCGCGGCATTAGGAAGGTTGGGAACCACTGCCGTAGGAGATCTGTCCGTCTTTTGCAGTTCGCCAAGCCTGTGGACGCATCTTGTCCCTCCCCAGCCATCACTCTCTCTGCCACAACACTTTTATTCACCTAACTCAATGGCTGGGTTTCTAGCCCTGCTCGGCTGTTGAGAAAACTACATTACCCAGAAAGCACTGCACAAGTGTGAGCGGAGCTAAAGGGCATTTTGGTTTCTGCGCATCCGGTTAGGGCGGGACTTCCGCCTTCCTCCTTGCGCTGGTCATTGTAACCTCCTAGGTCTTGCTTCAGGGCACAGGACTGACTAGGAGGAGGCCTGGGAGGCCGCTGCCTGCGGTGCAGGGTGTGTCTGAGGCCCCTGGAGCCCCAACAGACCGAGATCGGGGTCCCCGTGCCTCCCGGACGCCTCTCTGCTCACAGCGTTCCCACAGCCTGACCCCCCTGAACCCTCCGGCCTGGGGGCCGGCGCCGCTCAGGTCCTGCCGCCCAGGTCCCAGCGTCCAGAATGGTGAGTCCCTGGTGGGTGACACGTGGGTGATGGGGAAGAGGGTGGAAGGCTGCAGTGCCGCCTTGTGAGGACGTGATGGTGACACGGAGCTGGGAGGATTCGGAAACCCGGGCCTGTTTGGGATCTAAAGGTAACAAAGAGATGAGGTGTGGTTTTGCGTGAGGAGTTTTCGTTCTTTCTCAGAACGCTTGGACCATAGATGGTTGTGAAAAAAAAAGAGGAACATTTTCTAACTTTTCCTGACATTGCTCAGAGGAAGAACAGACTAGAAGACAGAGGACAGCAGCTGTGGACAGGAAGGGGAAGTCCTGTATATGATAAGATAATGTTCAAGAGTGAGCACTGAGGACTGAGCCCCGAGATAACACAGGCATCTGGAGGGCACCTGGCCTCTGGGCTGGGCAAGGGTCCTGGGCAGCCTGAGCCCATAGAGCCTGGTGGTTGCCAGGCTCCCAACAGACCATTATCTTTCCACAAGCTCCTGCAAATGCAGAATCGATCAGGTGTGCGGGTTTGTGGAGCTTATTTCAGGTCCTCACCCTCTTGTGGCCTCTGAGATAGTAGAGTCCTGGGACTGTCAGCTGCTCTTGTATCCCGGGAACCTGGGGACTTTGAACAGACACTGAGCCCAGACTCCTAAGGCCAGGAGGAGGGCTACATGGAGTGGACCTTATTTTTGGCAACCAGTGTAGTGAGTGTGTGGTCCTCCAGACACAGGTTCCAGAATGTGCAAAGGCTTGGAGTAAAGAGGGAGCCAAATCAGGAACCTGCAGGTATGTTTTTTAAAGTACATCTATATTTTTATTGATTTTAGATGTAGAAAGGATGGGGTGGGGAGAGGAGAGAGAGACAGAGCAACAGGGATGAGAAAAATAGGGATTGGTTGCCACCTGCACAATCTCTACTGTAGATCCAGCCCTCAAACCAGGCATGTGACCTCACACCAGTGCATGGGTCTATGCTCAACAAAATGAGACACATCATCTAGAACAGTATATCACTTTAATACAGGGAATCATGGTCAGGTTGTTAATGGTAGTAGTACTTCAGAAGGGACAGTGTGAGCCTGAGGAATGGCTTTTTTCTGGGGCCACTGTTTGTGAGAAGGGGGTGTCACAACACAGCTTAGGGACAGAAGTTGTCCTGTAGAGTGTGGGGGAGAGATAATCGTTTAGCAGTGGCCAAAGCCTTTAAAAGATGAGTGGACCTGCGATTAATTGGAGGCCAAAGAGTAATTCAAGCAAGATGAGACTGAGGCTGGTACATATCAACTTTTCTAAACTCTCACCAGGATTTTCTTGTGACTCTTGTTGTGGCCTGGCTGTGGGGAGTTGCAGTCAGTCTTGTGGATTATCTAAGAGGCTTGAGTGTTCATCTATGAGACTCACTGGGGATGGTGCAGAGGGCCATTGGGGCTGGGACTTGAGTGAAGGTTAAGTGAGAGTTGTTGGCTGTGACTAGTGAAGGGACATCAAGTGCAGAATCACAGGAGGTGGGCTATGGATATCTGAGATCTTATTGTTCTTAATAGTTGAGGTTGAAGGAAATAACAGTCATGGAGAGAGGCCTACGTAGCAGGAATCAAGGCTGCCTCTATGAGTGTGGACTATCAGAGTGTGGGTAGTGCTTGATCCTGATTCAATATGGCAACCATCCTCTGACCACACATGCTGAGTAATAAGTAAAAGGCCTGAAGATGAGTATGGGGGCTGGGCCTGTGGAAGTGCAGGTTTTAGAGAGGTGTGGTAGAAAGAGTGATGTGCACTCAGAGAGGGAAGGTGAATTCATGGTCACAGCACCATGACATTGACATAGAGTGAATGAAGGAAGAGTCTGTTTCTGGTGGTCCCTGGATGTAACAATAAGGTGAACTTTAGGGTAATTGCCTGTAAAGAGAGGAGTTTGGGTGCTACATTCCAGGTTAAGAGCTTAGGTGCTATTTAACTAACCACCTGTCTTTTGTTGTTGGTTGAGACGCACTGGTTGAAAGGAATGAGATAGCATTAATCAGTGTTATCCAGGCTTGTAAATCTCCACTGGCACAGGTAAGGAAGAAGGGTAAGAGAGAAATAGATTATAGAGGTGGTGAACTATAATTTTGGAAAAGAAGATGATTAGGAAATAATTTATCCACACTATGGCATATTTGCATTTTATTTGAAGTTGTACCTTCAGGAATGAAGCTGTGTGAGAGAAGTGATGTTCAAGGAACTATGTACAGCGGGTAGTACAAAGCAATGGCCTCAGCACATTGGGATTGGGATCAAGAGGGTGAAGTGTGATGCCATGTGTTTGGTGTCTTAGAGGAACAATCTGAGGGACTACAATGCTATTTCCTGAGAAAACAGTATCAAATCACTCACACTCTCTTTATGGCCAACATATCTCTAACCTATGTATATGGACACCCACTGTATTGATAAGAGGCAGTGTGGCGTACATGGGAGGTCCAGAGCTCAGGTATCTTCTATCTGCTCAACTGCCTTAATTGTTGTTGGAAGAAAAATATCAGCAGGAAAATAAGAAGACAGTGGGTTTCATGGGGTGAAGGGCTGGTATTTTCTCTGATGTGTGGAGTGGAAGGAGCAGATGTGTGTGGAGGGTGGGTAGTAGGATAGACTTATAATGTTAGGAGTAACTCTGATCATGGTTGTACTGTCCCCATTATGACAGGATGTGAACTTTGAGGACGTGGCCATTGCCTTCTCTCAGGAGGAATGGGGCTCCTTGATGAGGCTCAGAGACTTCTGTACTGCGAGGTGATGCTGGAAGTGTTTGCACTTGTGTCATCTGTAGGTAAGACCTTCACATTCTCCCAGTGTCCTGCGGTGATGACCTCTCTTCCTTTATGGCTCAGCCGTAGCTTTCTCTCTCCCACAGGCAGAACATGGTGTCTGCTAATGTCCCCCACTGTCCTGTCAAAAGTTCTGTGGCTGCCAGGGATGAGCTGGATGGGGAGCCCTGAGCAAAGGACTCCACAAACAACCCTAACACCCGTAACCTCAAAAAGTACAGGAGTGTCAGGGAGTGAGGCATCTTGCAGTGAGCTTAATGGGTCCCAGCTTTCACTTCCTTTTCATGGGAGGCTGACAGTGTCCGCATGCATGGCTTCAACTTCTGCCCTCTTTCTATAGGTAAGGGTTCTTTGTGGCAGCCTGTGCCATGTTATGGTCTGTACTTACATGAACCATGTGCTGTTTTTGTAACACCCTCATTCAGATGTTTCTAATATTTTCTTCCCTGAATACTATAGCAAGCTGTGTTTCTCTGGCCCAGTGCTGACTGCTCACCTCTTCACCTGTTCCTCTGCAATGGTTCCTGCGCAGTATTCTGCAACATTGACTTGCACATATGTTAAGAGAAGCACATATGTGCTTAGTATTCTTTGAATCCAGCTACTCCTTTATTGAATTTTACTTGGAGTAAGATGGAAGCAACCTCTTGCACAGCTCACACTCATCTTCAGCAGGCAAGCCCTGCTGAATGCTGTTAGTTGAAGTATTAGCTGGAGATTCATATTCTAATTTATGTGGTGCTTGCCTTGTTTATGTCATATTTCTGGTGAGGCCTCTCAGTGTTGTGATCTTCATTAGCCCAAAAAGTCACAAGAGCCTCTTATTAATCCTTCCTGCACATCTCTTATTTTCATAGAACCAACGTGTGATGTGTACCACACTTTTGCAATGGGACTTCCCACTGTCACCACATACAACATTCATTTCCTCACTCTTTCTCACTTTTCAGGTTGTTGGCATAAAATGGATGATGAGGAGACCTGTTCTGATCATAGTTTATCTATACAAGGAGAGTCACAGGACAGGGCTTCTAAGACAGCTCTAGCCACCCAGAAGACCCTTCTGTGTAAGTGGTGTTTCTCTGTGTTAAAAGATATTTTGCACCTGACTGAGTCACATTTAGCATACTTTGAGCAGAAAGCCTTCTGTAGTGATGCATGTGTTGGAGACTTCTGTTTGAGTGCAAACCCTCACCAGCAACATAGGAATGAATGTGGAGCGGAGCCCTGGAAACACGCTATGGACAGGGCATCCTATGTGAGCAAGTGCACCTTCTACTTATCAGTGTTGCCTTCAACCCGCAGGGAGGTTGCGGAAGATTTGCGATACAACTCAGAGCTTCCCCAGCATCAGGCCTCTCTCAACACCGAGGAGCTACACTGTGGCAGTGAGATTTCACAGGAATTTCTTGATTGTAAAAGTCATCCCCAGTGGGGTGACTGTGAAAATGCTGCCAGCCACATCCTGAAAGTTGTTCAGTGTCAGGGTGAATTTTCTGGAGAAGTGATTTATGAGTGTAAGAAATGTAGGAAAGTGTTTAGACGATTCCTTAACCTCATTGGACATAAGAGAGTTCACCCTGGAGAAGAGATGTATGAGTGTAGTGAATGTGGGGTTTCCTTCCATCTAAGAGCTCACCTCACTGTACACCTCAGAGTTCACCCTGGAGAGAAGCCATATGAGTGTACTGAATGTGGGAAGCCCTTCAGTGAAAGAAGTACATTAGTTAAACACCAGAGAGTTCACACTGGAGAGAAACCATATGAGTGTACTGATTGTGGCAAGTCCTTCAGTCAAAGTGATACATTAATTAAACACCAGAGAGGTCACAGTTTTGAGAAGCCATATGAGTGTACTGAATGTGGGAAATCTTTTAGGCAAAAATATGACCTTATTAAACACCAGAGGGTACACACTGAAGAGAAGCCATATGAGTGTACTGAATGTGGGAAGTCCTTCAGTGAAAAGCGTGCATTGATTAAACACCAGAGAGTTCACACTGGAGAGAAGCCATATGAGTGTAGTGAATGTGGGAAGTCCTTCAGTGCAAGAAGTACACTCATTAATCACCAGAGTTCACACTGGAGAGAACCCATATGAGTGTACTGAATGTGGGAAGTCCTTCAGTCAAAGAGGTACATTAATTAAACACCGGAGAGGTCACAGTGGAGAGAAGCCATATGAGTGTACTGAATGTGGGAAATCTTTTAGCCAAAAATCTAACCTTATTACACATCGCAAAGTACACACTGGAGAGAAGCCATATGAGTGTAGTGAATGTGGAAAGTCCTTCAGTGCAAGAAGTACACTCATTAATCACCAGAGAGGTCACACTGGAGAGAAGCCATATGAGTGTACTGAATGTGGGAAGTCTTTTCGCCAAACACCTAGTCTTATTAAACATCTGAGAGTTCACACTTGAGAGAAGTGTTAAATGTGCAGGGAATGTTTTATTTTATTCACTTAGAGTAACAACACTGAATGCGACTGTTTGGGACCTATTTTTCTGAATTTAAACCCTGTTAATGGAACATACACTGTACTATATTCGTCATGTGTTTCCAGTACAACTGAGTCTTGAAGGACATGCCCAGATCTACTACCTGATACATTTGTAGCTGAAGAGATTTTTTATTGAATTATGCTTTTATGAATTGTTTTACTTTCTAACTCACCAACCTGCAAATTGCTTACTGTACTCTGTTGTGGTTTATTATTTTTTAGTAAAGATATTTTTCTTTAGTACCTTAACTGTTTTGGTTATTTTCACTTCCAGGGATGATTGTCAAGCACAATTATGATCTATCATCATAGAGTTAACAGATATTGTTTGAATCCCAAACTTTCTGTGCTTTAGGAAGGACAGCATAATACTAGAAAATTGCTCTTTGGCCAATATTGGCTTATAGTGCATTGCTAGCCAAGGCCTTGAAAGAAAGACTGCTTGACTTTGTGGTTCCAGTTCGCATGTTTGATCCCAGCACATATGGGGATGTGGGAGCCATCTAATTTTTTTTCTCTCTCATATTGATGTCTCTTCCAATATCTCTCTTCTTCTCCCGCTTCCCTTGTACTCTCTCTCAAAATATCCACAGATGAGGATTACCAAAAAATCCAAACATTCACTCTGGTCCCCTGAGATGGGGCCTCTGCCTGCACAGCCCACCTTTCCTCACTCTTCCCTGCCTTTGCCTGGGATGTTCCCACTGTTGTTGGGCACACTGTGTTCTTCCCAGGGTTTGGAAGAGAGGAGGCCCAGTCCAGGCCCTGGGAGGGATTTGGGTTCTGTGTCTGCCTGAGATGTGCTGGCCAGGGCTCTTCTATCTCCATCCAGACTGCTTCTCTCCACCCACTAGGCACCTGCCTGCTGCAAATGAACCTACTTCTGTATCTGGGAGAAGCCCGTTGATACTTTGGACCCCCAAATCAGTTCACCTTTAGAGAGTCCTGCCTCCAGCCAACTCACTCACACCCCTGAGACCCACTGGTGTTTAAGTCTTTTTTCCATTTTAGGTATTATTTTGCACTTTAATTTTATCAAAAATAAAGCACTCCTCTCCCTACCCTCTTACCCAGACAGTCCTGGAGGTAGCATGGATGCTACAGGAAATGGTGATGTGTATTTTCAGTGGTGAGAACATTCTGCAATACAAGCATTTCCAGAAGTTGAGGCTTGGTCTCAATATAATTCCACGTTCGGAGGATGGTTGGTGTGCCCCCTCCCTAAGTTTTTCCTGTGCATAGAAGACCTGAAATGAGGTGATAGTTCCTGGATTCTGGGGAATAGTATGCTGCTGGGGTGTGTGGTTGAGGGGCAGAGAGTTCAGATGCCTGTGAAGGTGTTTCTGCCAGCTCATGGGCCAGGTTCCTGGAGTGGGTGGGCTGAGGGAAGGCTGTAGGGATGAGGAATTGAATCAGACTGAATGGAGAGTCAGCAGCCATGGGTGGGCATAAGGGATGTATATAAAGACCGAAGCTGTGGATACTGTTGTGCCCAACTGTTTCAGATGCTGTAAATTCAGAGTCCCCTGTCCTTGGGAACTGACATGTAGAGGAGGACAGTCCACAAAGAATGGACCAGGATACCTGTGACTGGTAACAGCAGTATGGGGGAAGGTGAAACTAGCGTTGGTCAGTGGGGACTTCACTGAAGAATTCTGTGAAGGGCTGGCAGGCTCCAGGTGGGAACCTGCAGGGAGCATGCCCTGTGCATTTGCAGGCTGTATGGAAGTCACTCTGGCAGGTTTTAACAGCAAGGATCAGAAAGTGGTAAAAAATAAATAAATGGTGGCCGATTAGGCAGTAGTATTGTGCATCACGTCCTGAGTCCAATTGAAAATACAACTAAGTCAAAGAACATCCACTTGGTATTAACAAGTTAGATGCAGCTCAGCAGACCATTTACAAGGAAGGGCAAAGGAGAATGGCAAGAACTGGGAAGTGGGCTTTCGAGGGACAGCAAGCCAGTGGGTCAAGAGGTGAGGAGAAAGCTGTGTTGCACCGAAGCTGTGTCCCTTCACGAGGTGGGTAACATCCAACTGCATAAAGGAAAAGCCACAGGGCAGATGGCTGCTGGGGAAACTGGACCAGAGGCAACAGGCCCAAAAGGCTGCCCCATCAAAGGTGCCCAAACAGCGTGGTGCTGGGAGAGCAGAAGAGCAGTTTCATTGTTTTGTTTTGGTTTTGTCTTTGCTTTTATTCTCTAAACCCAGAACACGGGACTTTTCTATTGCAAACACGCACCTGGGGCTTTGGAGCAGGGAGAGAGGCACAGCCTTAAGATGCCTGAGGAGAGGCTGAGGAGGAAAGCAGGGCGGGGAGACATGGCCAAGAGTCCTGCATTGGGACATTTTTTTTTTTTACTTTACATTTTTTATTTTTAAATTATTACATAAGTCTCCTCTCCTCGCGCCCCCCCCCGCCCCCCCCCCCGCCCCACCATTGACCTCTCCCTACCTGATCCTACCCAACAGTACATGCCTTCACCCTCCTGATGTCTAGGTCAACTGGTTATGCTGATATGCAAGCATACAAGTCCTTCGGTTGATCTTTGACACCTTCCCCTCCTGTGCCTTCCCTCTTAGTTTGGATGGTCTGTTCAATGCTTCTATGACACCGGCTCTATTTTTGTGCATCAGTTTATGTTCATTATATTGCACAAATGAGTGAGATCATGTGGCATTTATCTTTCTCTGATCGCTTTATTTCCCTTAGCATAATGCTGTCTAGGTCCATTCATGCTGTTGCAAATAATAAGATTTCCTTCTTTTTTACAGCAGCATAATATTCCGTTGTGTAGATGTACCACAGGTTTTTAATCGACTCATCTGCTGATGGGCAATTAGGCTGTTTCCAAATCATAGCTCTTATAACTACCATCGTGCTGCTAAGAACATAGGGGTGCATATATGCTTTCTGATTGGTGTTTCTGATTTTTTGGGATATATTGCTAGAAGTGTGACATACTTAAGCTTCCAAACCTAAGTGGCCATTTCTCCTCAGAAGTGCTAGCCCCTCCCAGTAGGCTGAGGGCAGGAGATACTTCCTGCCGCACCCTGCATTTTGAGCTTAACAGAAGGAAAAGAGGCAGAGGCCACGCTTATGGGTCTGAATAGTTCCAAAGAGCCTTCAGTGTCTGTATAGGAAGAGGGACTGGTCTGTCCTGCTATTTTTGCAACCAGACTGATAAAAACTCCAGGTTGCCAGCTAACCCCATTGGTATATATATAAGAATCTCTGACCAACCAAGGCCAGCGCAATATTTTGGAACACACATGGAGGAGCATCTCTGGGTGAGGAAAAAATACCCATCTTATTCCCTGAAAGAAAATCAGCACCATCTCCACCTAAAGCCCTGTCAGAAACAGATGCTTGAGTCATTAAGACTGACGGCCAGAAGACAGGCAAAGAGGGCAGATTGGCCCTGCCTGCTTGCAGCCATGGCCTGTGCATACAGACACAAGCAGAGGACCTATCTATGTATCTTTTGCAGCTTCAAACGGGGAGCTAAAAGCCAAAAGACAGTGACTGACGGGGGCCAGCACCTCAGTACCTAACAGGAAGCCCAGGATTAGCAGACAGAACAGAAGAGTGGGGTCCTACATCAGCAGCCATGGGGCACTAAAACTCAGCTGATGTGAATGACACTTCACCTTTTTATTTTAATTATTTTAAAATTTTATGATTGGTTTTACTTTTATCTTTTTTGCACCTTTTCCTCTCTCACTTCTCTTATTCCCGTTTTTCATCTTTTACCCATTTTAGGTTTTCTATTTCATTTTTCCTCCTTTTAAATAATAAATCTACTTTATCTGATTTATTGGTGTGTTATTATTCTAGTCTCTGTTGGTTTATTCATATATCTAATTTCCTCTTCCCTGATCCTACTCTATTCCCCTTCTCTTTTCTTTATCTTCACTATGCTTTTGATTTTCTTTCTCTCTTGTCTTGCTCTTCTCCCAATTTTTTACTTGCTTCATTTCTTAAATTTAGGCCTTTCTGCTGTCTCCTCCAATCTCCTTTTCAAAAAACAAGATTGATCTTGTTTTGTGTCTTTGTTTGGATCTGGAGTGTGTGGGATTTATGCTGGGGCCCCCAGCACCTCCAGCCAGAGGGATTGCCTCTGCAGCCCCCAGAAATGAGCTCTGTGATCCCCTCTTTTCCGTGGCAGGTCCTAGGACAGGTGGGGAACCTGGGCAGCTGGCGGGCCTGCTGGAGACTCCTCTCCCCCAAATGATGCATCTACAAGGCTTCCTTAGGGGACATGGCCTTTTGAATCTTTTTAACCTTTTCATTTTTTTAATAAAATCAAAAGGTTAAATTTCAGAGAGGAAGGGATAGGGGAGAAACATCAATGATGAGAGAATTATGGATCGGCTGCCTCCTGCACACCCCACACTGGAGAGCAAGCCCGAACCACGGGCATGTGCCCGGACCGGGAATCGAACCCTGACCTCCTGGTTCCTAGGTCGATGCTCAACCACTGAGCCATGGCCTGGCTGATGTGATTGTTTTATGTCCACTGATGTTTGGTCACCGCTTTCACAAATGTGTGGATGGTGGGAAAGAGAGATGCCACCATCTTTAGAGTTTATTCCTTTCAGCTCTTTGTCTCACGGAAGGCTGTCATAGCGGCAAGAACCTACAGGGGGCGCTGCCCTAGGTCCCTCTTGTCTGAGAAGAGCAGGATGTACTTAGTCTCCTGACTGGACTTGAGCAGAAAGGACCCCAAGAGACACTTCAGTGAGGGAGCCGCTCATCCGCTCAGTGTCAGTTTCCCTTGTCATAGGAAAAGCTGGATCTCTGTTTCCACATGGACGATGAACTTTATTTTTATTTTATTAAAGAAACATTATTTTATTTATTTATTTTTTTGGTTAATCCGTGCCCGAGGATATTTTTCCATTGATTTTTAGAATGGAAGAGAGAGGGAGAGACAGAGAGAAACATCCTTGTGAGAGAAACGTTGATTGGTTGCCTCCTGGGGTTGCTCACACCAGGGCCCAGCAGGGAGGAGCCTGCATCCAAGGCACGTGACCTTGACTGGAATTGAACCCGGGACCCTTTGGTCAGCAGGCCGACACTCTCAGATCGATGAATTTTATAGCATAAAGGAAAATCTCCCGAGAATATCTTCTCTGTGGGATAGTCAACATTTGATTGAGTGAAAGCACATTTACAATCAGAACTCCATGAGCACATGCGTGGCCGGCATCGCTAGCTCTATACACCTGGGCCTGCGTGATGCTCACCAGCTCCTGTGACATTAAATGAGCCGAGGCGAATGGGGCTTCCCTGCAAGGCCTGGTCCCTGGGCTCATGTCCCGCCTCCAGGGAGTAACCTCCCCTTCCCTGCAAGTAGAGGAAGTGATCCAGTGGGCCCTGGTTATGCAGGCGGCTCTAGACTATCACCAGCAGTTGACCAACATCCTGCAGATGCTGCAGAGGAAGATGCTGATGCGATAAGAGCCTCCCGCAGGTGCGGGAACACTCCCTCTGGCTCTCTGCCTCTCTGTCTCCCCTGGCCCATTGTCCCATTCTTCTTCTTTTTTTAAATCTATTTTTATTGATCTCAGAAAGGAAGGTAAAGGGGGAGAGAGAGAGAGAAACATCAATGATGAGAGAGAATCATTGGCTGCCTATTGTACGACTCCCACTGGGGATCGAGCCTGTAACCGGGCATGTGCCCTGATCGGAAATCGAACCATGACCTCTTGGTTCATAGGTCAATGCTCAATCGCTGAGCCACACCAGCCCGGCTGCTCTAGACTTTTTTGAAAATGAGTGATATCCTATGGAGTATGCGTGGTAACCCTCAGCATAAAGGTGAGAGGTGAACAAAAAAACTACCCTAATGTTTGGCCCGGGTTGGATAACAGAAAATTGCTTTATACAGGACTACCATAATGAATAGATGTGGAGGGGTTTTGGCTTCTATTAACGCCCTTCTGACAATGGGAAAAGTGGTGTCTGGTCAGCAAGGTGTCCCCTCTGTATACGGGAGGTCACCGGGAGCTCACAGGTCTCACCTCACTGTACACCACAGCGTTCACACTGGAGAAAACCCATATGAGTGTAGTGACTGTGGGAAGTATTTCAGGGAAAGGGTTTCCCTCACTAAACACAACAAAGTTCACACTGGAGAAAAGCCATATGAGTGTAGTGAATATGGGAAGCATTTCAGTGAAAGGGCTTCCCTCATTAAACACCACAGAGTTCACACTAAAGAAAAGCCATATGAGTGTAATGAATGTGGTAAGCAGTTCAGTGGAAAGTCTCACCTCACTAGACAACACAGAGTTCATACTGGAGAAAAGCCATAAATGTGCAGGGAATGGTTTATTTTTCTCACTTAGTATAAGAACACTTAAGGGGCTCTATGAGACCGTTTCCATGAATGTAAACCCCTTTTATGGGAACATAACACTCTGCTAGATTCCTCATAAATTTGAGTTACAAGTGAGACTTGAAGGAGCTGCATTGTATTTGAATAGAAAGGGGCAAAGATTCTTTTCCCACTGTATTCTGCTCAAGCTACATCTCTCCCCATTCTCCCCCAAATAAGGTGAGAACCATGGTGTAAAGGAGAGAGAAAGAGACCTCAAAAACAGGGTAACTGAGCACAAGAGGGGGGAAAAAAACGAAAAAAAAAAAAAAAAAGACTACAACTTGCTCCCAGGGACTGAAGAAAATTAAAAAAGGTTGGAATCCATCAGTGTTCATTAGTCATCTTCTCCTTCATCTTCCTCTCCCTCTTCCCCCTCATCATCATCTTCATCTGCTTCACCTTCATCCTCACCCCTTCCTCATCAATATCTTCCAACCCTTCCTCTTCTTCTTCTTCATCATCTTCTTCTCATTCCCCTTCTTCATCATCCATGTCAGGAACCTAGTAGTACTGTAAAGGATTTGGCCAAATGTCATCTTTGATGACTTCTCCTAACTCATCTGCACCTGCATCAGAATGGTCAGTAAGCCAGGTACAGAGCTCTCTGGTTCCTCATGCTGTCTCTTCCTGCTGGCTTTATTCTGTGTTTGACTTGAACGTTTAATCAAATCCTTTCCAGATTTCCATTTGATTTCAGTGCACTTTGAAGATGGATCACCACTCTCATTCAGATGAAACTCTTTGGAGAGAACTTTATTTTCGAAATAAGGATTTTCGTCATAATAAAAATCTATTCTGTAACCTGATTTAATATCTTCAAATTCTCTCACTTTAACTCTTGTCAAATAATGCAGCGCCTCTTCATCTTGCCCAATCAGTGCAGACACTTGTGGATGGTTGACAAATGTTGTTACCCCAAAATTTGGGATTTTGGTGATCAATTCTGACCTCTTCTGAAAAAATGGTTGGCGGAGTTCGTTATATTTCTGTTCTAGTTTTAAAAATCTTCTCACTAGCTTGTTCATTAAGTTGTCTATTTCATTTTGTACTACATCAATATGTTCAATCGCTTTTTGCTGTTCTTTTTCTCCCTTCAGCATGTTCGGAGGGGTCGGCTTCTTCTCCTGCTTGGGGACTGGAGCCGGTTTAGGTTTCTTTGTTTGAGGTGGGAGCTAGGACTGGCATTTGGGGGCCATGCTATGAGGCAAGTCCTAGGTCTGATCAATGGGAAGTCTCCAGGCTCAAAGGCGCGCTGAGCACTCCCTTTTTCAATTTTTCAAATGAATTTAGGATTTAACCAATAGGAGGGCAGTTCAGCATCTAAGACATCTCTATTCACTTCACCCATTCCTTAAGGACTCCATTGGTTTCTTTTCCATTTGGAACTATACAGTATGTTTTGAATACTGGAAGGAAAATTGTTTTTCTCACATTTTTATCTTATGCACAATTTAATACCCACTTGCATGATACACTTTTAAGTTCAATCTATGTTGCTAACATTTTCCACCATTTATTCTTGGTGATAAATACTCTCATCATGACTAGTTTCAAAATGACAAAATGTTGGCACTGACCATGGGCCTGCTAGGATATTTCAGGAGAACATCATTATATTTTATTACAAACATGCTGATGCATTAGATACAAATATACTCAAGAACATTCATGATAAAATAGTAAAATAATGGGAAGTGGCAAATTTTAATTATTTTTTAAACTTTGATGTAAGTGTAATTGATTTAAAATATACATTCAAAACTATATTTTTGGGGAGAAACCAAGATGGCGGCATAGGTTAAACACCTAACCTACAGCCTGGCACAACAATTTCAAAAATACAACTAAAAGTCAAAACGGACATCATCCAGAACCACAGGAAAGCTGGCTGACTGAAATGCCCACAACTAGGAGGAAAGAGAAAACCACGAGGAAAATCAGAGGAGTCATAAAAGTCTGAGGTATGGAGACACAGGCGAAGACACGAGCACGAGCGCGTGCGGGGAGGACGGAGCAGGAGAACGGGGCGGCTGACTGCCTGGCCGGCCTTCTCTAGCGGGAAGGAAATAAAAACTCCAGATTGCACTGAACCCCAGTTCCAACTGCACTGAACCCCAGTTCCGGGCGAGACCCTGGGAAGCCAGGCTCATACTGGGGGGATCTGGGCTGTAAGGCGGAAACACAGAGGAGTGGCGAAAGGCAGAGCTCCGGAGGCGCACACGGGAATGCGCGCAGAGGATGGTCTGCTGACTGTGCCGCTGGATTGCCCTGGTGGGAAGGAGACAAAAGCGCCAGACTGCGCTGAGCCCCAGTTCCGACTACACTGAAACCCAGTTCCGGGCGAGAATCTGGGAATCCAGATTCATTGGGGGAGAGACTAGACTGTTTGGCAGCGGGCAAAACTCCAGGGCGCTTTTCTCTCAGAGGTGTTTGCAGGGAGTACAGAGGGACACTGAGACCCAGGAACCTCCTAGCGCGGGGCTGATGAGAAACCAAGGCTGTAGGCTCCACCCTGAAACTCCGCCCCATCCAAGCTGATCACAGAGGCTTTTACAATTTTGCAAGCCTAGTTGAATAAGGCTGTCTCCCGGCGTAGACACAGCTGATCCTCACAGCCCATTGGACTGGAGGTCAAATCCTCCCAGTGTACCAACAGCAATCAAGGCTTAACAACACCAAGACTTTGCACTCAGCCCACAAAGGGGGGTACCAAGAGCGACCACCTATGGAGATTGGGGAAGCTGAGCTACCGGCCCCTATAGGTCACTGACCACACAAAGCCACTCCATCAACATAGGGAGGCAGCCAAAAGGTGGAGACACCGAAGCAGGTCACGAATGGAAGGGATGAAGGAAAGTAAACTAATGGACGACACAGTGTTCAGAACCACATTTATAAGGTTACTTAAGAATCTTCTGGAGGACCAAGATGGCGGCATAGGGCAGACACCTGATTGTTGCCTACCACAACAATTTTGAAACTACAACTGAATACAGAGCAGACACCATCCAGAACCACCGGAGGGTTGGCTGAGCGGATGCTCTACAACTAGAATAAAAGAGGGGGACGCGGGATGATGCTGATGCCGGTGAGCCAAAGATCACACTTTAAGAACTACGGCTCTGGCGACACAATGGCGGCCTGGAACGTGCTCGGCGCGGTTCCCCCGGCCGTCTCTGGCTGAGGGGACAGCTCCGCTCTCTGCCGAACACGGAGTGACGAGCCCCTGGGGGTCATGGGGTGGAAGACTCCGAGTCATTCGAGAATCTCTGCGCCCCAGAAGCGGCCAGGTGCGCACGCCTGTCGACCGGCCGCCGCTACAGACCTGAGTGCTGTCGCAGCGACCTCGGACCAGCCCGCTGCTGTGCACTGAGCGCAACGGAGCCTTGCCGAGCCCGCTGCCCAGCCAGTTCCGTGGCAGCCGCCCCGGAACTTTGAGAAAATGGCTGGAGGAATTGCTGAGAAGGAATTGACCGATGGGAGTTGGAATCGGGAAGACGAGGCCCCGCTGGGTCCCGGATCCAGGTGCGCTCACCCGGCGACTGGTAGCCGCTGCAGACCCGAGTGCCGCTGCAGCGACCTCGGATCAACCTGCCACCGCGCAAGGAGTGCACCGGAGCTTCGCCAAGCCCGCCGCCCAGCGAGTTCTGTGGCAGCCGCCCCGGAGCTTTGAGAAAATGGCCGAAGGAATTGCTGAGAGGGAATTGACCGACAGGAATTGGGATCAAGAAGACGAAGCCCCGCTGGGTCCCGGGTCCGGGTGAGGCCACGCGCTCCTGGGTCCGGGTGAGGACGCACGCCCCTGGGTCCGTGTGAGGCTGGGTCCCGGGTCCGGGCGAGGCTGTGTGCCCCTGGGTCCGGGTGAGGCCATGCGCCCCTGGGTCCGGGGGAGGCCACACACCCCTGGGTCCGGGTGAGGCTGGGTCACGGGTCCGGGTGAGGCCGCGCCCCTGGGTCCGGATGAGGTGGGATCCGGGTCCGGGTGAGGCCGCGCGCTCCTGCGTCCGGGTGAGGCTGGGTCACGGGTCCGGGTGAGGCCGCGTCCCTGGGTCCAGGAGAGGCCACAAGCCCCTGGGTTCGGGTGAGGCTGGGTCGCTGGTCCGGGTGAGCCTGCGCCCCTGGGTCCAGGAGAGGCCATGCTCCCCCGGGTCCGGGTGAGGCTGTGCGCCCCCGGGTCCGGGCGAAGCCGCGCGCCCCTGGGTCCAGGTGAAGCTGGATCCCAGGTCCGGGTATGGCCATGCGCCCCTGGATCTGGGTGAGGCTGGGTCCTGAGTTTGGGTGAGGCCGCGCCCCTGGGTCTGGGAGAGGCCACGCGCCCCTGGGTCCGGATGAGGCTGGGTCCCGGGCCCAGGTGAGGCTGCGTGCCCCTGGGTCCAGGAGACGCCACGCGCCCCTGATTCCGGGTGAGGCTGGATCCCGGGCCCGGGTGATGCCGCACACCCCCGGGTCCGGGTGAGGCTGCATGCCCCTGGGTCCTGGGTAGGCCGCGTGCCCCTGGGTCAAGGTGAGGCTGGAGCCCAGGTCCGGGGTAGGCCACGCACCCCTGGGTCGGGTGAGGTTGGATCCCGGGACCGTGTGAGGCTGTGGGCACCTGGGTCCGGGTGAGGCCACGCACCCCGGGCACTGGGTGATGCTGGATCCCAGGTCCGGCTGAGGCCGCGCGCCCCTGAGTCCGGGCAAGACCAAACCAGAGGGAGTCGGACCTGCATTACCACCATTTGTCCACCATCCAGAGCTGAAAAGTCAGTGCCGACATGTACACATAAGGAACTGGTGGACATTGAAATTGGGTCTCAAAAGAACTGTTGGTCCAGAAAGAAACTCACTACAGACTGATTCATTTGCCTGTCAGCATAACTATTATTGCTCGTCTCTCATTCGGTTCTTATAAGTATATTTCTAGTAACACATGATCTCACTCATCTAGGGGAAATGATGAACAACATAGACTGATGAACAAGAACAGACCCAGAAACAAGGAGGCATCGATCGGACTGTCGGGCCTCAAAGGGAGGGTAGGGCAGGGTGGGGGTAGGGGGGAGAGATCAACCAAAGGACTTGTGTGCATGCATACGAGCCTAACCAATGGTTAAGGACAACAGGGGGGTGGGGGCATCCGTGGGGAGGGGTGTGGGATGGGAATGGGGTGATGACCACAAATATGTGACATATTAATCAATAAAGAAATATTAAAAAATAAATAAATAAAAATAAAACTTTAAAAAAACCCAAAAAACTATATTTTTATTGATTTCAGTGAGGTAGGGAGGGGGACTAGAGAGAGAGAGAAAGATGAATGATGAGAGAGAATCACTGATAGGCTGCCCCCTGCATGCACCACAGTATGAATCCAGTCCACCACCTGACCATGTACCCTGACCAAAAATTGATCAGTGACCGGCAGCGTTATACGTTAACACTCAACCACTGAACCACGCTTGCCCGACTCTCCTAAGATTTTCAGGGATCCCACACAACATGCAACCAGGGTAGCAATGAGCAATGGCAGCTCGTCTTGGCCTAACCCCCGAATCTGCGTTCAAGGCCTCCTTTACTGTGAATGCCCAGTGAGCTAACAGCAGCCTCGCTTTGGCTCATTTATTTCCCACAATGTTTCTAGAGAGTCAAAGGAGCCAGCTGTTTCCTGTTCTATCTCTCTGCTGCTTCCTGTTCTATCCTAAGGCCTACGTTTTTTCATTATCCCCAGTTTCAACTAATGTACCCTCAAAATCGTCTGACTTGGGCAGTGAAATCGTTTCGAACATGAAGCAATGAACTCTAACACTACAGACCAAGGTGAGGCCGACCTGCTCCAGGCTGCTTCGTGTTCATGAACACAGGTATGCCTGGGACATCTTCTACACAACAGATCAAGGCATGATTTTGCTTAGAGGACCTGGGAGAAAACGTGATGGTCTTCACTCAAATTGGTGGTGTTCAATCAAATCAATTTTAACGCTCTTCTTTCTTTATTGATTTTTTAGAGAGAGAGGGAGACAGAGAAACATCAATGATGAAAGAGAATCATTGATCAGCTGTCTCCTGCATGCCCCCTAGAGGGATGAAGCTCCCCAACCTAAGCAAGTGCCCTGACTTGGAATCCAACTAGAGATACGTTGTTTCATGGGTCCATGCCCAACCACTGAGACATGCCATGTGAGCAAACTACGTTTTTTACTGTTGGCTCTATTACAAATAGACCCAATTTCACATCCTCATCCCCCTTTGCCTCTCTCTACCTTGCCGCCACCATTTCTAAGCACTCAGTACATTATTGTCTATGTCCATGGACTATGCATATATGTATATACTTATTTCTTTGCTGCATTTCACTTTACTTTGCACAAAATGAATACAACCAATTGACTAAGCAGCTCCAGAACTCTTAGTGTTCATTCATCAAGAAGTAAACGATGTCAGAAGGAACACTTTTCAATTCCTCCCAAACACATATTGTAAAGACAATAAACTCCTAACATATGTGACACAGGCTGGTTTCGATACATAGAAAGGCTAAGTAAGAAGGGTAAGTACTGAATATGCACATGAGTCAGACCAGGAACGATGCTCCGGCAATTAGACTACACCTAGCCTGTTATTCACGCTGCCCGCATATACATCTGCCCTGTGAAGTTCACTGTCCCTTGTCAGACTGAAATCCAAGCGGCTCCTTCCATTTTCAGGCTCATCATTTCCAAGGTGGACAATCCACACACAGAAATCCAGGCAGCTCCAATCTGCTCACTCAGCTGTATTTTACATGACACCTCCACCAGCCAGGCTCCAGTTCAAATTCTGTACAGGAAGTTCCCATTGTCATCAAAGAACTCTCGCCCCCTCTGCCCTACCTTGCTGCTGAAGTTCTGCTCACCCAGTTCTCTTGCCTTCAATGCTGCCAGCTCCTTCGCACTTGGCAATCCATCATTGTCAGTGCCTGTGTTGTCCTCACAACCACTGGTGGAGTACTTCTGCAGCTCTCTGTGCTGACCTTGGGCTGTAGCAACAGGCACATAGCTTTCCTTCTCCAGGCTCTGGACTCCTTAATTGCTTCCCTTCTGTCTCCTCGTTGTGTTTGTACTCTGAGTATTCGGTTCTGTCACCCTCAAAGCTGTGCTGTGACCGTGGCCTTGGGATGAGGCTTCAGCTCCTGACACAGGGCGGCCTGCAGAAAGCAGCTCCCAGGCATCCCCAGGTCCTGGAAGCTGGCTGAGCGAGTGGGCAAGCCCAGCTTTCTGAAGGACCTTTTGATCCTGCTTCAGTTTCTTCTCCAATGTGGGCACAAACTTGCTTTTTAAAACCCTTCTGATCACATCGGAGCTAACATCCTAGCCTTCAGCCAATCTGGGAACTGACCAGGCCTCTGGAAATTCTTCATGTAAATACCGGATCTGCTCCCTGTCTTCCCTGGCAGAGTCCTGGGGGGGGGCCCCTCGGGACTCCATTTGCCTCTGAATTTTCTGGAACAGGATGGCTTTCTTCTGTCTTCTCAGGGCGCTGGGGGAGAGAACCAATGGCACAAGCTATGCGTGGGAGCAACATGGGTGGTTGAAGCGTCTCAGCTAAAACAGGGAGCGCCCAGCCCTGGTCTCTTTGTTCATCGCCCCGGGAAATCTAACACCCACAACAGCAGCCCCTGAGCAAGGCGAGCTCTCTAAAAGGATATGAAATACATCCCTGGTGAAGGGACCGTGGTCCCAAAGGAGCTGAACACTTGCCCCTGCACTTCTGATGAGGGAAGAAGCAAGGCCCTGCTTCAGGCTGAGGGCCCAGGAAGGAACCGGTACTGTTACAGAAAACTGGAGAAGAACCAAGCAATACTTAGAGAGATGGAGTTACATTTATTTCGCGCGGGTCTAGAGGAAAATGTCTCTCAAATTCTGGGCCCCACCCTAGAGGAATTTTCTCTATTTATATGTTCCCTAACCAGGAATAGAACCAGGACCTCATGGATCATAGATCAGTGCTCAACCATTGCGCCACACCAGCTGGGCTGTATTATATATTTAAAAAAAATTTAATGTGTCTTTTTGATCATTGATAGTATTACAGATGTCTCCCATTTTCGCCTGTGCATATATTCTTTGGGGGATCTCTCCCGGTTCTCCCCACACCCCTCTCCTGGGAGGTCTGCCCATCTGTTCCAGTTAACCAGGCCTCTGGCCCCATCTTGTCCTTCCCCAGGGCCACTTGCTGAACCACATCACCTTTATTCACCAATGTCATTGGCTGGAATGCTAGCCCTCTTGGTGGTTGAGAAAACTATATTACCCAGAAAGCAATGCGACCACGTGGGCGGAGCCAAAGGACACTTTGTGTCAGTGCATCCGATTAGGGCGGGACTTCCTCCTCCCTGCATCATTTTGACCTCTTCAGTTTCTTCCAGGAATCACAGCTTCAGCCCACTCCTGGGGATTAGGAGGCCTAGGAGGCAGCGTCCTTGCTGTGCAGGGTGTGTCTGAGGCTTGTTAAGCACCAACAGGCCTGGATTGGGCCCTCCCCGCGTCTCAGACTCCTCTCTGCTTACAGCGTTCTTTAAGCCTGACTCCATTGAACCCTGCAGCACCAGGGCAGGTGAGGTCTGAGTATCTGATATCTGACTGTGGTTCTTCATAGTTAGATTTAAGGGAAAAACAGTTCTGGAGAGAGGCCTTCACAGCAGGACTCAAGGCTGCCTCTATGAGTGTGGACTATCATAGTCTGGCCAGTACTTGATCCTGTTTGAATTTGGCAAGCATTCTCTTTTCCACACATGCTGAATAATAAGTAAGAGGGTGAGGAGAGGATTATAGGGGGCGGGACTGTACCAGTGCAGGTGTGAGAGAGGTGTGGTAGAAAGAGTGATGAGCACTTGGAGAGGGAGTGTGACTTCATGGCCAGAGCACCCTGACATTGACATAAAAGTGAAAGTAGGGAGAGTCCATTTCTAATGGAGTCTGGACGACAAAATAAGGGTAATTTTTGGATAATGCCTGGAAAGGGTGATGTTTTGGTGCTACCTGCCATGTTCAGGGCTTGGATGACATTTGTGTACCCACCTGCCTTTTGTAGTTGGGGATGACACACTGATGGTTAAGAATGAGAGTATACATCAGTGTTCCCCAGGCTTGAAATTCTCCATGGGCATGGGTAAGGGAGAAGGGTAAGAGAGAAATGGATTATGGTGATGGTAATGTATAAATTTGGAAAATAAGATGATTAAAAAACAGCCTGTCCTCGCCAATGCAATTTTGTGTTATCTTTGAAGTTGTGACTCTGGGAAAGAAACTGTGTGAGAGAAGTGTTGTTCAAAGAACTATGTGCAGCAGGTAATACAAAGCTATGGCCTCAGCACTCTGGGAGTGTGGTTGTAAGAGTGAAGTGTAATGATATCTTTTTGGTGTCTTTGAGGAACAGTCTGAGGGACTACACAGGTATTGCCTGATAAAACCAGTATCAAATCACTCACACTCCCTGTATGGCCGACATCTCTTCCTACCCTATGTTCTTGACACACACTCTACTGTCAATAGGGAAGTGTGGTGTACATGTGAATCCCAGAGCTCAGTTATCTTCTATCTGCTCAACTGCCTTTATTGTGGGAAGACAAATTGGCAGTAGAAATATAACATGACAGTGATTTTCATGGGATGAAGCCCTGGTATCTTCTCTGGTGTGAGGAGTGGGGAGAGCAGATTGATGTGGAGGGTGGCAATATGACAGAGTTGGAACCTTAGGATTGAATCTGATCGTGGGCTGTACTGTCCCCATTATGACGGTATATGAACGTTGAGGATGTGGCCATTTTCTTCTCTCAGGAGGAATGGGGGCTCCTTGATGAACCTCAGAGACTTCTCTGCTGGAAGTGTTTGGACTTCTATCTTCTGTAGGTAAGACCTTCACATTATCCCAGTGTCCTGGGATGATGTTCTTTCTTCATTTATTCCTCTGATGTAGCTTTCACTCTTCTACAGCCAGACCATGGGCTCTGCTCATTTCCCCCACTGTCCTGTCAAGTGTGCTGTGCCGTTTATAAGCCGTTTGGATTGTGCTTCATTCGCTCTCTTTTGTTTGTATTGTTATTTTGAACACTTTTTGCCCTTCCTTATGGCTCCTAAGCATAAGGCAGATTCTTCTGATGGCAGTGCTACAAAAAGAAGGAAAGCCCTCACAATGGAAGTGAAAGGAGACATAATAAGACGCTTGGAAAAGGGCGAAACACCTACGAACATTGACCGTTTGCTTGGCCAAAGTCCTACAACTGTCTCAACAGTCATCAATGATCAAAAGCATATACTTGAACATGTGAAAGGATCTGCTCCTATGAAATCAACTGTGGTTACAGAGCAGCTAGTGGACTTATTATTGAGATGGAAAGATTATTAGTGCTGTGGCTGGATGAGCAGCACCGAGGGTGTATCCCAGTTAGCCAGATGTTGATTCAGGAGAAGGCTAAAAGATTGTTTGAGGCCTTGAAAAAAGAAAAGGGGGAAGGGAGTGAAAGTGAAGTGTTTGTGGCTAGCAAAGGTTGGTTTATGCGTTTTAAGGCTCGTGCTAATTTGCATAATCATAATCTGCCAGGGGAAGCTGCTAGTGATGATGCTAAAGCAGCAGGTGATTTTCCTAGTGCGTTGGCTGAGATAATTAGGGAGGGGGGTTACTGTGATAAACAAGTGTTTAATGTGCATGAGACAGGCTTGTTCTGGAAGAATATGCCTACACGTACGTACATTGCCAAGGAGGAGAAGATAGCATCAGGACATAAAGCCAGCAAGGAAAGATTGACTTTGCTACTTGGGGCTAATGCTGCTGGTGACTTCAAGCTGTAGCCCTTGGTGTGTCTGGCCGAGAATCCAAGAGCAATCAAGAGCATATTGGAGGGGTCTACAACCTGTCATCTGGCAATCTAACAAGAAGGCATGGGTGACACTTAGCGTATTTGAGGACTGGTTCACCAACCATTTTGTGCCAGAAGTCAAGGACTACTGTGCTTCAAGGGGGCTGCCCTTTAAGGTGTTGCTAGTGCTGGACAATGCCCCTTGTCACCCTGCTGATTTGAATGATTTTCATCCAAATGTCAAGGTGGTTTACCTTCCACCTAGCACCACCACCGTTTTAAAGCCTATGGCCAAGGTGTCATTGCCTCTTTCAAGGCCTACTACCTCCGAAGGACATTTGCTATGGCTTTTAGGGCAGCGGGGAAGGATAAAGAGTTGACTCTCAATGACTTTTGGAAATCTTACAATGTTCTTGCTCCTGTAAAAAACATTTCTGATTTTAGGGATGAAGTTAAGCAGACGAACTTGAATGGTGTTTGGAAAAAATTGTGTCCCCAGTTTGTTAATGATTTTCATGGCTTTGAGGATTCAGTTGAGGTTGTCATCAAGAATGTGGGTGAGTTGAGTAAGCAGCTTGATTTGGAGGTGGAGGCTGAGGATGTCACAGAGCTGCTGGCATCTCATGCAGAGGAGCTATCTCCTGAGGACCTCACTCAACTGAAACAGCAGTTCATTGAAGAGGAAGACACACCAACCCCAGAGCCCAGGAGATTTACAAGCAAGGAATTAGCGGGGGCCTTTGCCATGATAGAGGATGCCTTGGCAAGGTTTGAATCTCAGGACCCCAACAGTGACAGGTACACTAAGGTTGCCAGAGGGGTCATGGATAGCCTGCGGTGTTACAAGGAGATTTGGGAGGACAAGAAGAAGGTATCCTTCCAGACTAGCCTCAAACATTATTTTAAGTAGGTGAAGTAGGTGGAGAGGCGTGCAACAGATCCCGTACCCTCTACCTCATATGCTTCTCCAGACTCACCTGACCCAGGATCTCCAGCACCTTCTGCAGGTTCTGCCTCTCCGGACTCACCTGACCCAGGATCTCCACCACCTTCTGCAGGTTCTGCTTCTCCAGACTCACCTGACCCGGTATAACCAGCACCTTCTGTAGGTTCTGCCTCTCCGGACTCACCTGACCCAGGATCTCCAGCACCTTCTGCAGGTTCTGCCTCTCCGGACTCACCTGACCCAAGATCACATGCATCGTCTGCAGGTTCTGCCTCTCAAATCTCCTCCCCGCAGCAGCCTAGTGTAAGCCTGTCTTTCCCACTTTGCAACATCCAGTGTGCAAGCCAACAACAGTAGTAAAGGTAAGGATAATCCAGTATTTACCCTTATATGTATGTATGTGCTTTATGCTTTTTATTATTTATTTACCACAAGTAAAGGTCAGGAATTGTTATTTTTCTTTTAATTTTTTTTTACTGTTTCACTTCATTTCTGCTGTGTATGTGTGCCATGTGAGTGACGTAGGAGCTTATGTAGGTGGCTTTTGACTTACAGCGAGAATTATATTATGTCGCACCATAGGAACAGATCTCTGACGTAACCTGAAGTCCTACTATATATATATCAATTACTAGAATGTATAAAATTAATGGAACAAAAAATGGATCTCTCTCTTTCTCTCTCTCTCTCTCTCTCTCTCTCTCTCTCTATATATATATATATATATATATATATATATATATATATATATATAGCTCGCTGCCCCAGAGGCCCCTTCTGTGCCACAGCACAGCCATGGCGCAGACGCCGAGCTCGTGTCGCTGCTGGCGACGCAGCTCAGCGTCCCGCCGGCCCTATCATGGGCATAGCGAAGGTACGGTCAATTTGAATATTTGTCCATTATTAGGTAGAATATATATATATATATATATATATATATATATATATGTATATGTATATATGTATATATATGTATATAAAGGCCTGGTGCACCAGCGGACAGGCACCCAGCTCCCCGCGATCAAAAGCAAAAGCGTGCGAGCTGGGTGCCTGTCCACTCAGGCACCAGGCCTTTCAGAAGCCTCTGCCATGCCGAGGCTTCTGAAAGGCCTGGTGCACCAGCGATCGAAAGCGAAAGCGTGGGAGCTGGGTGCCTGTCCGCTCAGGCTGCAGGCCTTTCAGAAGCCTCCACCACACCTGAGGCTTCTGAAAGGCCTGGTGCACCAGCGATCGAAAGCAAAAGCTTGGGAGCTGGATGCCTGTCCACTCAGGCACCTGGCCTTTCAGAAGCCTCCGGCGCCTGGTGCACCAGCGGACAGGCACCCAGCTCCCCGTGATCGAAAGCGAAAGCGTGTAGGAGACCCTACACGTGCATGAATCAATGATGCACTGGGCCTCTAGTATATATATATATATATATATATATATATATATATATATATATATACACACACACACACACACACACACACACACACAAACACATACACATACACATACACACACTCTAACACACAGTGGATAGATTATTATGATCTCTGAATGCATAATAACCTGGCCACTCTGTGCGTATATGTAAGACCCCTGGTGCATGAATTTGTCCATGGGTGGGGTCTGGGCAGCCTGACCAGGGGGAGGGGACATGGGCAGTTGGCCAGCATGCCTGCTGGTTGAACTCCTGGTCGAGGCGACAATTTGCATATTAACCTTTTATTATATAGGATATATACTGAGTGGCCAGATTTTTATGCATTCAGAGATCATAATTTCCTGGCCACTCAGTGTATATATCAGTGATGGGCAACCTTTTGAGCTTGGTGTGTCAAACTTCGCCAAAAAACTGAGCATAACTCGGGTAGTGTGTCACTTTGAGGAAAAAACATTATTTCGCGATATTTATAGTTTAAATGACATAAATGTATAATTGTTATATGTAATTGTATTTAATAAACCAAAAACTAAATATTTAACTTACCTGCTTAGTGACTTCTTTGTTCATCTGTCAGTCAGTTTCTTTTGTTGGTCTTGATATTATTTAGCTTGTGCGGGGTGCCATGAACTAAGATAAGTGAGGGGGAGGGGGAATTCTTTAACTAACCTGCCTATTAGTGACTTTTTTGTTGCTGAATTTCATTGGCTAAATCTTTAATTGAAGGTTGGTATTTTGTACACTTCAGGCACAAGCGAGCACTACTAACTTCATCTGTCATTCTGTTTCTTTTGTTGATTTTGATATTATTTAATGCTGAGAATAAGCCCTCACAAAAAGGAAAAATTGTGAGTAAAGCCATTGCTATATTTTTCAGGGTGCTAAAAGTGCCTGGTAGTCAGTTCCAGGCACTCCAAATTTCCTGTTCGTAGTGGCCCTCCTCTTGATTCTCCAAGCGGCACCTTTCCAGATTCTCAAGCTTTGACCTCAAGTCGACAAACCTGAGCCCAGATACTGTCTTGAAATTCTGCAAGTTGCATCTCCAAATCATCAATTTGCATCCATTGGAAACCATTTAATTCCAAACTACTGTAGACTACTACATCAGGATACTTAATTATCTTCATGGTCTGTTCTAGACTTCTAAATTGACTAAATCTATCACTAAACTGGTCAAGTAATGAGTCTAAAACATGCTGGTACTTCATATGCAAGAGTTCCATTTCATTTTGTACAGCTGCACTGGCCTTCTCAAAATACTTTGTTACTCGAGGAAAATACTTATAAGTTTTAGTTTCTACATCTCGCTTGAAAATTTTAACTTTACTTCCAAAAGCTTTTATGTATCCAAACATAACGTCAGTACTTTTGCCAAAACCTTGTAACTTTAAGTTCAGTTCATTAATATGAACAGAGAGATCTGTAAAAAACATCATGGTGTTGACCCACTTATCATCATTAAGCTGAGGAAAGTTTCCCAGAACCTTACCGTCAAGAAATACCTTAATTTCTTCAAAGCACTCCACAAAGCGCTCAAGAACTTTGCCTCGGCTCAGCCATCTTACATTATTGTACATCAACAGTCCACTGTAGGTGGAATCAACCTCCAGTAAAAGTGCCGAAAATTCTCGCTTGTGAAGGGGGCGAGCAGCTATTAAATTAACTATTTTTGTAACAACTGACATTAAGTTGTTTAAGTCGGTGAATCCTGCCTTGGCACATAAAGCCTCCTGATGGATAATACAATGAAAAGGCACAATCGGATGTCCAATAGCTTCTGTAAACAATTTGACAAATCCGACTTTTCCCCCCACCATATTTGGTGCCCCATCTGTCGTCACTGACACACCTTTAGAGATATCAATGCTTAGGTCACGAAATGTTTGTATAACAACCTTACATATTTCGCTTCCTGATTTACTTGTTGACACTGATACTAACTTTATCAACTCTTCTCTCATTGTGAGACCATCAGAATATCGACTAATAATGGCCAACTGAGCATGTGATGTGACATCAGTAGTTTCATCAAGAGAGATCGAAAAATATTTACACTTCCTTATGTCTCTCTTTAATTGATGTTGTACGTTTGTGTTCAGTCTCATTATTTGGTCTTTTATGATATTTCTACTGAGTGGTAACTCAGATATTCTCTTAATAATTGCATCTTTATTCTGCATATCATGAAATAGAACTGGTGCACATCGTAGGAGAGTTTCTTTAATAAATTCTCCCTCACTGAGCGCTTTTCCATGCTGAGCTATAGAGTGAGCAATGCTCAAACTTGCAGATGTTAAATTTGTAGAGCCTTTCATAAATTTAAGGATGGAATTAGATTGGCTCTTATAAAGGTGTAGCTGCCTGGAAATGAATTCCTTCCTTTCATCCTCACTTTTTTCCAAGAGCTGGGAATGATTAGTTTCAAAATGTCTATTTATATTCCACGTTCTGCTTACTACCGTTTCAGTACATAGAACGCAAAATGCTCTGCCATTTTTTTCTCTAAAGCCATACATCTCAGTCCATGTCTCTTGAAAGGGTCGGCCACTGCTACTACCACTTCCTTTTCTTAACCTTAGTTTTTTTATTTTTTGGGTTCTCCATCAGGGGGGCAGTGACAGAAGATAGAATTATAGATAGCTTGTTAGGCCTGCAGGCAATTAGGGGTTAACTAGCCTAACTAACCACAAAATGGTGCATATAACTGTCTTTTAGGAAAGGGCAGGGTTAATAAACAGAAATAGGGGTTAATAAGGATGCACAGCAATAATAGTGGTGAAATGGAGTCTGCACTATGGAGTTAGATGGTGTTCCTTATGTGAATTAAAATGGCTGGTGCTATTTCTAATGGCGGGAAACGGCACCCATAGCACGCCACAAACCCTCGCCTCTCCCAGCCTCCCTCTCACTTATCTCAGTAATGATGGCTTAGAAATCCATGACACCCCAGAACAGTAGATAATGGTAGCTGTGGTTAACTGTTATTTGGTTACTGGTAATGGCAGGGCCCCCAGAGATGCGTCCCCCGCTGCGTTCTGCTGCTCCCTGCTCTGCCGGCGGAAGTGAGGGCAAAGATCCTGGCTTAACCGGAAGTCCCAGAACTAGACGCTCAGTGCTGGACTTCTGTTGTTTTGGCCTAGAGACCTCCGGCACAGAGTGTCTAATAAGGGAGGATGAAACATTTGCGACTAGTCTTGGAGTTCTAACTCCAAGACTCTAGTCACAAATGTTTCATCCTCAGGAGCAGCAAATGTTTCATCCATCAGAAATGGCTACGCGTGTCAGTGCTGACATGCGTGTCATAGGTTCGCCATCACTGGATTGGGAGTTCCAGTATTAAAGGCCCCCTGTGAGTCCTGTCCTCTGGAAGGCTTCTCACTCCCTTGTCCCATCTCCTCAGACGGCTGCCCGTCCTCTGCACCCACTCTGGTTCCCTCTCACGCATTTGCTGTTGGTTAGTTCCGTGGTCGGCAAGCTGCGGCTCGCGAGCCACATGCGGCTCTTTGGCCCCTTGAGTGTGGCTCTTCCACAAAATACCACGGCCTGGGCGAGTCTATTTTGAAGAAGTGGTGTTAGAAGAAGTTTAAGTTTAAAAAATTTGGCTCTCAAAAGAAGTTTCAATCGTTGTACTGTTAATATTTGGCTCTGTTGACTCATGAGTTTGCCGACCACCGGGTTAGTACATTGTATGCTTCCACCCCCGTGCCTCGAAATTACTTACGGTTTTTAAAAAGTAAATGCGGATGACCGTGATTCTGTCTCCTTTTTTGTTGTGTTTTACGTGTGTTTTTTTTTTAAATATAAAAATTAAAAAGATGCTTTGGGACCTCCACAGACTGCCTAACTAAAGCCCTCCACCAGTGATTTTGAGCAGGGTTGAGAGTCATTGCTCTGCCTGACAGTTCATTTGCTAGTTTGTCTTCTCATCGGATTGTGGAGTCTTTGAGGATCCCTTTGTGTCTGTGTCCCTAGCAGTAAGCCCAGAGTCTGACATGTTACTAGGTACTCAGTAAAGACTTACTGAAGAAACCACAAAACTAAGGAATGGATGAGATTGTTCAGTCAACCAGGAAAAGGATAAAGAGAAAGCTAATGGTGTTTGTATGTATAAAAGGTTTTTTAGGAAGGGGGTGGGGAGGGGAAAGGTTTTTTATAAAAAGGTCTAAGATACACTATTCTACTTTCTTTGAGAATGAGAAATAGGCCATCATGCACAACTTCATAGACTGTATTATGAAGATTTCTTTGCCCATAAAGATTACTAGATAATGTCAATAGATGATTTATGAAGGGTGTGGACTCCTTTCGTCAGATGGTAGCTAGAAGTGTTCCCCTGCACACTGGAGACTTAAGCCGAAGTCACCCATGATGTGTGGTTCAGACCGTTGGGCCAGGACAGAGTTGGTGAGAAAAGTTAGAATAATTGGGTCTCAGGGTGAGTCTGTCTGGGGTCCCAGGTGTAGAGATGGAGCTGAGCCTCCTGACTGGAGGCAGAGGCAGAGGCAGAGGCACGCGGACACGTGAGCTGCAGCTCCACGGCAGCAGTGCACCGTGGGCCCAGGAAGAAGGCAGCCTGAGGCGGGACTGACTGGACTTGCTGAGCTTTCTCCTTCCTGGTGGGGGCTGTGCGGGGACTGGCTGGGAGTTTGAAAGAAACTGTACAGGGCTCGGCATCTCTCTGAAAAACAACATGGAGCTACCAGTGGCAGGAACTAAGCCAGGTGTACAAATTCATGCTGTTGTCTTTGATTTTATAATTGCATGTTTCAGAGAATCTAATGGTTTTGAATTAAAATATAATGATACAATATGATTGAAGTTAGGTCAGTTTTTATTTTAGCTGACATTGTTCAAAATAAAACAGATTCTTTTGTTTTCATTGGAATAGTAGAACTCTCTCCCTTCTCCAATCTTCATAAAAGGTCTTTGCGATGTATTTTACATATTCAGAACGTTGGCAGAATGACAAAGAAGGTCATAGTAAATGCAGTGGAAAAAATTAAGACTTTAATTTCTCATATAGTGTAGTTAGTATGCATTGCCTCATATAAAATGTACAAAATAATGTAATTGATATTTATTATGGACTGTAAGAAATCAGGTCCTCTGATTTAATATATTTGTTACCATGTCTCAAAATGACCTCCCTTCCATTTTGTAATCACTTATTTACATATGTAGAAATTAAAAAATTAATTTATCTGTCCTTCACGTTACAAGTCATCGTTAAGCTCTCAGTATGTGAGGCCCAGGAATACAAACGTAGGAACTGTAAACATTCATAGACTGTCATAAAAATTCAGCCAACAAAATTCTAACATAATAATTTATAAATATAAAGTAATTTAATTGTATAACTTATCATTATAAAGCAATAGAATTTGTTCTGCAGTGCCTTCTTAATCAAAAGATAACTTCATGTCTTCCAAAGACCCGGACTGGACCGGAATAAACGACTGTGCACCTTTTCAGGAAAGCTGTGCAGAGGCCATGACAGTCATGTCCCATGGAATTGAGGACATGAAGGAATGGGATTGGAGTTAGAGGTTTTATTCCAAACTTTGCCACTTAAAATAATTGGGAAAAAAAACAACACACAGAAGGTTAACATATTTTTTAATTCTGTTCCAATTAGAAATTGTCCTTTAAAGAGAAAATTTTGCCCTTTTTTCTACAGGTTTCTAATGCTTTTGTCTCTTATTTTACTTATTTTTGCCTCGACTAAGCTGCCACAGTATCTTTGGTGCATGTGCTGTGAAGACTGATGACAGACAACACTATGACCTCCCAAAGCTGCTCCCTTGGTGACCACTAATGGTTTATCTGGTGTCAAACAAGATCTTTGTTTTCTTGATTTTAGATAAATTTGCAGCCCACTGCCTCACCAGTCATGATGTCAGTTGTTTACATTTCAGCAAAATGTTTGTCGTAACTTTCAAACACAGGGGAACTGTGGACAGACGGTATTTATCACGCTGCAGAGACTGTCAGAAGCGGGTGGCCTCAGCGGAGCGGAGGCGAGCTCAGCGTTTCTGTTTTAATCTGCAGGGTCAGGCCGCTCCCTGGGGCGCCCACTTGCAGCGCGAGGACAGGACCAGCACGGGACTTCTGTACTGGTCGCCATGTGTTGCTCTCAGTTACATTTTCACAAAAGCTGTTTTATAGATGACGGTGAGGTCGAAAAGACGCCGTCCCAGCACTGGAAGCGATACCATTGCTCTTCCAAAGTGAGAGGGGAGCTCATGGGTAGACCGTTTCCTGGTGACAGTCTCTGTCAGGAGAGAGGGGGGTTCTTAGAAAGCAGGGGTGCCCTGTGCTCGCACTGTGGTCATGTCAGCTCTTACTGCCAAGTAAAGCTGCCTCTCAATTCCGGGGCTGCCCACAGTCTCTTATTGGGCAGGAGGGAAGGGGGAGGGTATAAATGAATGTAATGTTGCTTAAGATATGTGCACACCTGGGCAGGTGCTACATAAATGTTGAGTCATTTAATGTAGGACACGACCTTCCTGCTGGAGACCCCCAGTTCGTGGCCTCCTGCCTCCCGCCTCCCGGGGCGCGCTCTCTCACTGTTGGTGAGAATGGGTCCCCGTCCCGCCTGCGCCGCTGTCCTTTCTGTGCTACCTGTGAGCTGGCTCCTGTCGTGGCTCCCATGTCCTCTGCTTATCGGTGCCTGCTGTTTGCCTCACCAGGTATTTCCTTTAGAAAACCCAGCATCAGTGCCATCCTTGGGGCCTTAGAGAGCACGGTGAGGGGGGTGGGCCCTCAAGTGATAGATAAATCCATGAACGAAAAGTCAGCGTCCACTTGCACAGTTAAAAGAAAAATAAAGGAAAGGAAAGTCAGTGATGGGGAAATCACCGGAACGGCTAGATGACTTGTCACATGTTCACCTCATCGGCAGTGTCGTCGTCTCTCTGACACGGAGAGCAGCGTGGGAAGGAGATGCCTCAGCTTCTTCCTGGGGTGTGCGTCCCTCCCTGCCCTCCCCTTCCTTCTCCAGGAAGCACGGTCCTGAGGCTCTTCCTGCTCCCCAGTCTGGGGTCTGGGAGGTAAGTGGGTGGGACTATTTGGAGGCTGACTGAACCTGATTGGTGGTCTGAGCCACCCTAGTAGCCCCTCCTGCTGGAAGAGTCACAGCCAAGGCATCTTGGTCATTGACTAGAGAGCCCGGCAGTGTGGTATTTGAAGAAATACAGCATTCAAAGAGAACTTAAACGTTTTGTTCTCTTCTGTTTGCCGCAAATCACAATTGTAGACCAGCAGACTGCAGTAGGAAGTTTTCAGCAAGCAGGATCGTGGAAGTTGGTGGGATCTTAGAACAGATGCTCTGTTTCTCCACCCCTGATAGTAACAGGACTAATGCTGGTATTTGCAGACTGCTCCGTGGTTTCCAAAGCACCTTTCCCTCTGTTTGCCCTGGGAGTCCATCTTTTTACAGAAGGTAGAGCAAAGCTCGCGGGTCAGGAGGAGGCGGAATGAGGACAAGGAGACCCACGGTGCCTGGAGGATGGCAGGTGGGAGAGCGGGGTTCCGCTTGCTCTGAAGAAGAGCGGGTGCTGTGGCTTCGGGGTGATGTGATGCCGGGGTTTCCCTGCCGGCCCGGGGCGAAGAGCGGGCATCTGCTGGGGAGCAGAGCGAGGACAGCGTCCGCGGTTCAGTGCCATCACTAAAGGTGACAGGCCAGCAGCGCTCTCTGCCCACGGCCGCCACTGCCCAGAGCCAGGAGACTGGGAACACAGGAAAGCAGTGCAGGCGGATGGTCGTCATGACCCTCATTCTGTGCCAGTCACCGTCCTGAGTTCCTCACGTGGAGCCACACCGCTAACCCTTCCGGAGCCTGTTCCTCTTCTCAGCCCATTTCCCAGTGAGAGAGCTGAGCCCTTGGCCAAGGCTCCTTCCGCAGCAGCCACCGGCAGGCAGGCTTTGGAAGCTCTGGGTGCCAGAGTGCGTGCCATTCAGCACTGCAGTGCCCTGGCCGAGCGGACGCACCTTCGCCCGGCCTCGTGCTGGCCTGCACGTGTCCCTGGAGTGGCTGTCGAGCGGGGGACGTCCTCACACACTCTCGGGGATGTCACTGCAAAGCCGTGTTTCTGTCTGAGCAAGACACCTGGTGGTAGGGAGTGTTTTCCGGCCCAGTGAGGAAAACAGGCTGGAAATGGAGGGCATGGTGGTGACTTTCGGATCAGGTTTATAAAAGAGAAAAATAACAGATTCTGTTGTTAGGCTTGTGGGCCCTCCAAATGGGGCACGAGCTCTCAGTGGAACGTTAGCTGGGAAGACATGGGGCGCAGACACCTGGGCTGAGATACCAGATTGGCTCTTCAGCTCAGCTCAGCCAGGACAACGGCAGAAATGGATAGCAGTCTGTGGAGGAGGAGAGGAGAGACCTGAGGGGGGAACCCGAGGAGAAGCAGTATTTACTGCAGAGATTGACACACTACCGCCTGGACAAGGCTGGCCCGCTGCCGTGCTTTACTGGCCTGCAAACAGAACGGCCTTCACGTTGATGGATGGCTGGGGTGAACATCAGAGCCTGGATTTTGCCTCTTAGCCTGAAAACTTAGAGTATTCACTATCTGGTCCTCCAAGAAAGCTTCCTGACCCACCTCTGGCAGAGCAGAAGGAGCCTTCAGAGGCGGAGATGGTGCTGAGAGGGACGGTGGAGTCAGGAGAGCTGTCAGTCCGCCGGGAGGACGGGCTTTCAGCTGGGGAGACGGTCATGCTGGTGTAAGCTTATGCACCGGCACCTCTCTTCTGCGTCAAATGCTTAACGGGAGTAAAAAATACTTTATAGGAAACTCAGGATATAGCCAGGTTAGAAACAAAATTGGAATTTCTGTGGCCCAGAAATGGAACGAAGAGGGCCTCAAAGTGGTGTAAAGGGCAGAAGCTGCGTTCTGTGCCGCTCCCCGTCCACACGGGCTCTGGGAGCCAGGATGGGCTCCTGCGGACCTCGGGGGGCCCGGTGCTCAGAGCAGAGTCAGTGCCTCACGGGCTCCCAGTTGGGTGCTGAGTGCACAGCTCAGTGCCTCCCGGGCTCCCGGTTGGGTGCTGAGAGCAGAGCCAGTGCTTTCCGGGCTCCCAGCAGGGTGCTGAAAGCAGAGCACGTTGCCTCCCGGGCCAATGGCAGGGTTTTGAGAGCAGAGTCAGTGTCTCCCGGGCTCCCGGTTATGTGCTGAGAGCAGAGTCAATACCTCCAGGGCTACCGGCAGGGTGCTGACGGCAGAGCATGGTGCACCCTGAGCATTTGGCAGGGTGTGAGATCAAAGTCAGTGACTTCCGGGCTCCTGGTTGGGTGCTGAGAGCAGATCACGGTGTCTCCCGGGCTCCCGGCAGGGTGCTGAGAGCAGATCACGGTGTCTCCCGGGCTCCCGGTTGGGTGCTGAGAGCAGAACACGGTACCTCCTGGTCTCCTGGCAGGGTGCTGAGGGCAGAGCATGGTGCATTCCAAACTCTTGGCAGGGAGCTGAGAGCAGAGTCAGTGACTTCCGGGCTCCTGGTTGGGTGCTGAGAGCAGAGTCAGTGCCTCCCGGGCTCCCGGTAGAGTTCTGAGAGCAGAGCACAGTACATCCCGAGAGCAGAGTCAGTGCTTCCCGGGCTCCCGGTTGGTTGCTGAGGGCAGAGCACGGTGACTCCCGGGCTCTCGTCAGGGTGCTGAGAGCAGAGTCAGTGACTTCCAGGCTCCCGGTTGGGTGCTGAGAGCAAAGTCAGTGCCTCCAGGGCCCCTGGCAGGGTGCTGAGAGGAGAGTCTTTGCCTCCCGGGATCCTGGCAGGGTCCTGAGAGCAGATCACGGTGTCTCCCGGGCTCCAGGCAGGGAGCTGAGAGCAGAGTCAGTGCCTCCCGGGCACCCGGTTGGGTGCTGAGAGGAGAGTCAGTGCCTCCCGGGCTCCGGGTGGGAGCTGAGAACAGAGCACAGTGCCTCCCGGGCTACAGGCTGAGTGCTTATCGCAGATTCAGTGCCTCTCGGACTCCCGGCAGGGTGCTGAGAGCAGAGTCAGTGCCTCCCAGGCTCCCGGCAGTGTGCGGAGAGTAGAGTCCACTATGATCTCTGCCTGAGTCCGAGCCTGTGGATGGAGTCCTCCATCCACAGGCCCAGCTTCAGTGGAAGGTCATGGAGAGCTCCAAACACAGGCCCAGCCTCAGTCAGATATCATAGACGCCTTCATCCACAGGCCCAGCCTCAGTCAGTCATAGAGGGATCAAACCCCAGACCCACCCTCAGTAAGTGGTCGTATAGGGCTCTGTACACAGGCCCATATTCAATCAGAGGTCAGAGAGGGCTCCAACCACAGGCCCGGCCTCAGTCAGAGGTCAAAGATGGCTCCAACCACAGGCCCATCCTTAGAAGGAGGTCATAGAGTGCTCTGTCCGCAGGCCGAGCCTCAATCACAGTTCATAGAGGGCTCTGTCCACAGTCCCATCCTCAATCAGAGGTCCTAGAGAGCTCTATCCACAGGCCCAGCCACAGTCAGAGGTCATAGAGGGCTCCATCCACAGACATAGCATCAGTCAGAGGTTAAAGAGGGCTCCAACCACAGGCCCGGCCTCAGTCAGAGGACATGGAGGTCTCCATCCACAGGCCCAGCCTCAAACAGAGGTCCTACAGGGCTCTTTCCACAGACCCAGCCTCTGTAAGAGGTCTTAGAGGGCTCCGGCCACAGGCCCAGCCTCAATCAGAGGTCATAGAGGGATCAGTCCACAGGCCCAGCCTCAGTCAGAGGTCATGGAGGGCTCCGATCACAGGCGCGGCTTCAGGCAGAGGTCATAAAGAGCTCCAACCACAGGCCCGGCTACAGGCAAAGATCATGGAGGGCTCCAACTACAGGTCTAGC
The DNA here is from genome assembly GCF_951640355.1 of Cnephaeus nilssonii. NCBI lineage: Eukaryota > Metazoa > Chordata > Mammalia > Chiroptera > Vespertilionidae > Cnephaeus > Cnephaeus nilssonii. Next base: position 1,163,812 of record NC_137095.1, on the reverse strand, counting down.
CTCAGTCAGAGCTCATAGAGGGCTCTGTCAACCGGCCCACCCTCAGGCAGATTTCATCGAGTGCTCCATCCACAGGCATGGCTTCAGGCAGAGGTCATGTAGGGCTCCAAACACAGGCTCGGGCTCAGTCAGAGGTCATAGCGGGCTCCATCCACAGGCCTCGCCTGAGTCAGAGGTCATGGAGGGCTCCATCCACAGGCCGGGCCTCAATCAGAGGTTATAGAGGGCTCTTTCCACAGGCATGGCTTCAGGCAGAGGTCATGTAGGGCTCCAAACACAGGCCCGGGCTCAGTCAGAGGTCATAGCGGGCTCCATCCACAGGCCCTGCCTCAATCAGAGGTTATAGAGGGCTCTTTCCACAGACCCAGCGTCAGTAAGTTTTCGTAGAGGGCTCTGTACACAGGCCCAGCCTCAATCAGAAGTCATAGAGGGCTCCGTCCACAGGCCTGGCTTCAGGCAAAGATCATGGAGGGCTCCATCCACAGGCCCAGCCTCAGTCAGAGGTCATATAAGGCTCTGTCCACAGGCCCAGCCTCAATCAGAGGTCATAGAGGGCTCCGACCACAGGCCCAGCCTCAGTAAGAGGTCATAGAGGGCTCTGTCCACAGTCCCAGGCTCAATCAGAGGTCCTAGAGGGCTCCATCCACAGACTCAGCATGAGGCTCCATCACAGGCCCAGCCTCAGTCAAAAGTCATGGAGGGCTCCAACCACAGGTACAGCCTCATTCAGAGGTCATAGAGGCCTCCGTCAGAAGGCCCAGCCTCAGTAAGAGGTCATGGAGAACTCCATCCACAGGCTGAGCCTAAAGGCAAAGGCCATAGAGGGCTCCATCCACAGGCCCGGCCTCAGGCAGAGGTAATGGAGGCCTCCGTGAACAGGCAGGGCTTCAGTCAGAGGTCATAGAGGGCTCCATCCATAGGTCCAGCCTCAGTCAGATGTCATAGACGGCTCCATCCACAGGCCCGGCCTCAGGCAGAGGTCATTGAGGGCTCCAACTACAGGTCCAGCATCAATCAGAGGTCAAAGAGGGTTCCGTCCAGAGTCCCAGCCTCAGTCAGAGATCATAGAGGCCTCCGTCAAGAAGCCCAGGCTCAGTAAGAGGACATGGACGGCTCCGTCCACAGGCCGGGCCTCAAGCAGAAGTCATAGAGGGCTCAATCCACAGGCCCAGCCTCAGTCAGAAGTCATAGAGGGGTCAAACCACAGACCCATCCTCAGTAAGTGGTCGTATAAGGCTCTGTACACAGGCCCATCCTCAGAGGTCATAGAGGGCTCCAACCACAGGCCCGGCCTCAGGCAGAGGTCAAAGATGGCTCCAACCACAGACGCAACCTCAGAAGTTGGTCATAGAGTGCTCTGTCCGCAGGCCCAGCCTCAATCACAGTTCATAGAGGGCTCGGTCCATAGGCCCATCCTCAATCAGAGGTCCTAGAGGGCTCCATCCACAGGTCCAGCCTCAGTCAGAAGTCATAGCGGGCTCCATCCACAGGCTTGGCCTCAATCAGAGGTTATAGAGGCCTCCGTTCACAGGCCGAGCCTCAATCAGAGGTCATAGAGGGCTCGTTCCACAGCCCCAGCCTTAGAAAGAGGTCGTAGAGGGCTCTGTACACAGGCCCAGCCTCAATCAGAGGTCATAGATGGCTCCATCCACACGCCCAGCCTTAGTCAGAGGTGATTGAGGGTCAGTTCACAGGCCCGGCTTCAGGCAGAGGTCATGGAGGGCTCCATCCACAGTCCTTTTCTCCAGGCAGTGGTCATGGAGAGCTCCAACCACAGGCCCAGCCCCAGTCAGCAGTCATGGAGGGCTCCATCCACAGGGCCTGCCTTAGTCAAAGGTTATAGACGGCCCCGTCCAAAGGCCCAGCCTCAGTCAGAGATGATGGGTGGCTCCATACACAGGCAAAGCCTCATGCAGAGGTCATATACCGCTCCAACCACAGGCCCGGTCTCATGCAGATGTCATGGAGGGCTCCATCCACAGGCCTGGCCTCAGTCAGAGGTCATGGATGGCTCTATCTACAGGCGCTGCCTCAGAAAGAGGTCATGGAGGGCTCCATACACAGGCCAAGGCTCAGTCAGAGGTCATGGGGGGCTCAGATCACAGGCCCGGCTTAAGGCAGAGTTCATGGAGGGCTCCATCCACTGGCCCTGCTTCAGGCAAGGGTCATGAAGAGCTTCAACCACAGGCCAGGCTACAGGCAGAGATCATGGAGGGCTACATCCACACGCCCAGCCTCAGTCAGAGGTCATGGAGGGCTCCATCTACAGTCCCATCCTTATTCAGAGGTCATGGACGGCTCCGTCCACAGGCCGGGCCTCAGGCAGAAGTCATAGAGGGGTCAAACCACAGACCCACCCTCAGTAAGTGGTTGTATGGGCTCTTTACACAGGCCATCCTCAATCAGAGGTCATAGAGGGCTCCAACCACAGGACCGGCCTCAGTCAAAGGTCAAAGATGGCTCCAACCACAGGCCCAACCTCAGAAGTTGGTCATAGAGTGCTCTGTCCTCAGTCCCAGCCTCAATCAGAGATGATAGAGAGCTCCATCCACAAGCCCAACCACAGTCAGAGATCATAGAGGGCTCCATCCACATGCCCAGCCTCAGTCAGAGGACATAGAGAGCTCCGTCCACAGACACAGCCTCAGTCAGAGGTCATGGAGCACTCCATCCACAGGCCCGGCCTCAGGCAGAGGTCATAGAGGGCACAGTCCAGAGGCTAAGCCTCAGTCAGAGGTCATAGACGGCTCTGTCCAAAGACCCAGCTTCAATCAGATGTAATGGAGGTGTCCATGCACAGTCCCAACCTCAGGCAGTGGTCATGGAGGGCTCTGTCCACAGGCCCAGACTCAGGCAGAGGTCAGAGAGGTCTCCAACCACTGGCCAGGCCTCAGGCAGAGGTCATAGAGGGCTCCATCCACAGGCCCAGCCTCAGATTGAGGTCATGGAGAGCTAAATCCACAGGCCCAGCCTCAGTCAGAAGACATTGAGGGCTCCATCCACAGGCCCAGCCTCAGGCAGATGTCATGGAGAACTCCATCCACAGGAGAAGCCTCATTCAAAGGTCATAGAGGGCTCCATTCACAGGCTCAGACTCAGTCAGAGGTAATAGAGGCCTCCATCTGCAGGCCTATTCTCAGGCAGAGGACATGGAGGGATCCATCCACAGGACCGGCCTCAGGCAGAGGTCATGGAAGGCACAGTCAACAGGCACAGCCTCACACAGAGGTCATGGAGGGCACCATCCTCATGCCCAGCCTCAGTCAGAGGACATAGAGGCCTCGATCCACAGGCCCACCCTCAGTCAGAGGTAATGGACCGCTCCAACCACAAAACCTGCCTCAGTAAGAGGTCATGGAGGGCTCCGTCCACATGCCCATCCGTGGTCAGAGTTCATAGAGGGCTCCCTCCACAGGCCCAGTCTCAGTCAGAGGACATGTAGTGCTCCATCCACAGGCCCAACCTCAGTCAGAGGACATGTAGTGCTCCATCCACATGTCCAGCCTCAGTCAGAGGTCAAAGAGGCCTCCATCCACAGGCCCACAATCAGTCACTGGTAATGGAGGGATCCATCCACAGGCCCGGCCTCAGGCAGAGGTCATGGAGGTCTCCATGCACAAGCTCAGCCTCAGTCAGATGTCATAGAGGGCTCTATTCAAAGGCCCAGCCTCAGTCAGAGGTCATGGAGGGCTCCATCTACAGGCCCGGCCTCAGACAGAGATCATGGAGAGCTCTGTCCAGAGGCTAGGCATCAGTGAGAGGTAATAGACGGCTCTGTCCACAGGCCCAGACTCAGACAGAGGTCAGAGAGGGCTCCAACCCCTGGCCCGGCCTCAGTCAGATGTCATAGAGCACTCCATCAACAGGCCAGGAATCAGGCAGAGGTCAGAGAAGGCTCCATCCACAGGCCCAGCCTCAGGCAGAGGTCATAGAGCGTTCCAACCACAGGCACAGCCTCACTCAGAGGTCATGGAGTGCTTCATCTACAGGCCCGGACAAAGGCAGAGGTCACGGAGGGCTCTGTCCACAGGCCCAGACTCAAGCAGAGGTCAGAGAGGGCTCCTACCACAGGCTCGGTCTCAGTCAGATGTCATAGAGCACTCCATCAACAGGCCAGGAATCAGGCAAAGGTCATAGAGGGCTCCATGTACAGGCCTAGCCTCAGGCAGAGGTCATGGAGGGGTCCACCCACAGGACCGACCTCAGGAAGAGGTCATGGAGGTCTCCGTCCACATGCCCAGCTCAGTCAGAGGTCATGGAGCGCTCCATCCACAGGCCCACCATCAGTCACTGGTAATGGAGGGATCCATCCACAAGCCCAGCCTCAGTCAGATACATGGAGGGCTCTGTCCACAGGCCCACTCTCAGGCAGAAGTCATGGAGGGCTCCGTCAACATGCCCAGCCTCAGACAGAGGTCATAGAGGGGTCCATTCAAAAGCCCAGCCTTAGGCAGAGAACATGGAGGGCTCCTTCCACAGGCCCAAACTCAGTCAGAGGTCATAGAGGGCTCTATTCACAGGCCCAGCCTCAGTTAGAGGTCATGGAGAGCTCCAACTACAGGCCAGGCCTTAGACAAAGGTCATAGAGGGCTGTATCCACAAGCCCAGCCTCAGCAAGAGGACATGGAGGGCTCCATCTACAGGCCAGGCCTTAGACAAAGGTCATAGAGGGCTGTATCCACAAGCCCAGCCGAAGTAAGAGGACATGGAGGGCTTCATCTACAGGCCCGGCCTCAGGCAGAGGTCATGGAGGGCTCCGTCCAGTAGCTAGGTCTTAGTCAGAGGTCATAGAGGGCTCGCACCACAGGCAAGGCCTCATTTGGAGGTCATAAAGGGCTCCATCCACAGGCTCAGCCTCAGGTAGATGTCATAATGGGCTTTGTCCACAGGCCCAGTCTCAATCAGAGGTTATAGAGGGCTATGTCCACAGGCCCAAACTCAGTCAGCCTCAGTATCAATAAGAGGTTATAGAGGGCACATCCACAGGCGGAGCCTTAGTCAGAGGTCATAGAGGGCTCCGTCCACAGGCCTAGCCTCAGACAGAGATCATGGAGGGCTCCGTCCACAGGCCCAGCCTCAGTCAGAGGACATGGAGGGCTCCATCACAGGTCCAGCCTAAGTCAGCGGTCATAGAGGATTACATCCACAGAACTGGCCTCAGTCAGAGGTCGTGGAGGGCTCCATCTGGAGGCCCAGCCTCAGACAGAGTACATGGAGGGCTCCATGCACAGGCCCAGCCTCAGGCAGAGGTCATGGAGACTCCATCCACAGACCCAGCCTCAGTCAGAGGTCATATAGGTGTCCATCGCCAGAACTGTCATCAAGCAGAGGTTATGGAGGGCTCCATCCACCGGACCAGCCTCAGTCGGAGGTAATGCAGGGCTCCATTCACATGCCCGGCCTCATTCAGAGGTAATGGAGGGCACAATCCAAAGGCCCATCCTCAGTCAAAGGTCATGGAGGTCTCCATACAAAAAACCAGCCTCAGGCAGAGGTCATAGACGGTTCCATCCACATGCCAAGCCTCAGTCAGAGGACATGTAGTGCTCCATTTACAGGCCCAACTTCAGTCAGTGGTCATAGAGGATTATATCCACAGGATCAGGCTCAGTCAGAGGTCATGGAGGGCGCCATCCGTAGGCACAGCCTCTGTCAGAGGACATGGAGGACTCCGTCTACAGGCCCAGCCTCAGTCAGAGTTCATAGAGGCTCCATTTACAGGTGCAGCCTCAGTCAGAGATCATAGAGGGCTCCCTTCGCAGGCGCAATCTCAGGCAGAGGACATGGAGGGCTCAGTCCACAGGCCCAACCTCAGTCAGAGGTCATGGAGGGCCCCAACCACAGGCCCAGCCTCAGTCAGAGGACATGGAGGGCTCCATCACAGGTCCAGCCTAAGTCAGCGGTCATAGAGGATTACATCCACAGAACTGGCCTCAGTCAGAGGTCATGGAGGGCTCCATCTGGAGGCCCAGCCTCAGACAGAGTACATGGAGGGCTCCATGCACAGGCCCAGCCTCAGGCAGAGGTCATGGAGAGCTCCGTCCACAGGCCCAGCCTCAGTCAGAGGTCATGTAGGTGTTGATCTGCAGAACTGTCCTCAGGCAGAGGTCATGGAGAGCTCCGTCCACAGGCCCAGCCTCAGTCAGAGGTCATATAGGTGTTGATCTGCAGAACTATCCTCAGGCAGAGGTCATGGAGGGCCCCAACTACAGGCCCAGCATCAGTCAGAGGACATGGAGGGTTCCATCACAGGTCCAGCCTAAGTCAGTGGTCATAGAGGATTACATCCACAGAACCTGCCTCAGTCAGAGGTCATGGAGGGCTCCATCTGGAGGCCCAGCCTCAGACAGAGTACATGGAGGGCTCCATCCACAGGCCCAGCCTCAGGTAGATGTCATAATGGGCTTTGTCCACAGGCCCAGTCTCAATCAGAGGTTATAGAGGGCTATGTTTACAGGCCCAGCCTCAATAAGAAGTTATAGAGGGCTCCATCCACAGGCCTAGCCTCAGACAGAGGTCATGAAGGGCTCCAACCACGGGGGTAATAGAGGGCTCTGTCCATAAGTCCGGCCTCAGGCAGAGGTTATAGATGACTCTATCCACAGGCACAGCCTCAGGCAGAGGTCATAGAGGGCTGTATCCACAAGCCCAGCCTCAGTCAGAGGACATGGAGGACTCCGTCTACAGGCCCATCCTCAATCAGAGTTCATAGAGGCTCCATTCACAGGTGCAGCCTCAGTCAGAGATCATAGAGGGCTCCCTTCGCAGGCGCAATCTCAGGCAGAGGACATGGAGGGCTCAGTCCACAGGCCCAACCTCAGTCAGAGGTCATGGAGGGCCCCAACCACAGGCCCAGCCTCAGTAAGAGATCATAGAGGGCTTCATCAACAGGCCGGGCCTCAGGAAGAGGTCATAGAGCACTCCAAGCACAGGCCCGGCTTCAGGCAGAGGTTATGGACGGCTCCATCCAAGGCCCAGCCTCCGTCAGAGGTCATGGAAGTCTTCAACCACAGGATCAGCCTCAGTAAGAGTTCATAGAGGATTCCTTCCACAGATCCCAGCTTCAGTCAGAGGTCAATAGGGGCTCCATCCACAGGCCCAGCCTCAGATTGAGGTCATGGAGGGCTCCAACAACTGGTCCGGCCTCAGTCGGAGGTCATAGAGGGCTCCATCCACAGGCCAGGCCACAGGCAGAGGTCATGGAGGGCTACATCCACAGGCTCAGCCTCTGTCAGAGACATGGAGGGCTCCATCCACAGGCCAAGCTTCAGTCACAGGTCATAGAGGGCTCCTTCCGCAGGCCTGGCCTCGGGCAGAGGTCATGGAGTGCTCAGTCCACAGGCCCAGCCTCAGTCAGAGGTCATGACGGGCTCCAACCACATGCCAGCCTCAGTCAGAGGTCATGGAGCGCTCCATCCACAGGCCCACCATCATTCACTGGTAATGGAGGGATCCATCCCCATGCCCGGCCTCAGGCAGAGGTCATGGAGGGCTCCCTCAACAAGCCCAGCCTCAGTCAGTGGTCATAGAGGGCTCCATACAAAGGCCCAGCCTCAGGGAGTGGTCATGGAGCGCTTCATCCACAGGCCCAACCTCAGTCAGAGGTCATAGAGCGCTTCATCCACAGGCCCAACCTCAGTCAGAGGTCATAGAGGGCTCTATTCACAAGCCCAGCCTCAGTCAGTGGTCATAGAGGGCTCCGTGCAAAGGCCCAGCTTCAATCAGATGTCATGGAGAGGTCAATTCACAGTCCCATCCTCAGGCGGAGGTCATAGAGGGCTCTGTCCACAGGCCAAGCCTCAATCAGTGGTTATAGAGGGCTCTGTCCATAGTCCCAGCCTCAATTAGAGGTCATGGCGGGCTTAATCCACAGTCCTTGCCTCAGTCAGAGGTCATAGAGGGCTGCATCCACAGGCCCAGCCTCAGGCAGAGGTCCTAGAGGGCTCCAACCACAGGCTGGGCCTCAGTCAGAGGTCGTGGAGGGCTCCATCCACAGGCTCAGCCTCAGTCAGAGGACATAGAGGGCACCATACACAGGCCCAGCCTCAGACAGAGGTCATTGAGAGCTCCGTCCTCGGGCCCAGCCACCGTCATTGGTCATAGAGGGCTCCATTGATAGGTCCAGCCTCAGTCTGAGGTCATAGAGGGCTCCATCCGCCGGCCTATACTCAGGAAGAGGTTATGGAGGGCTCCATCCATATGCCCAGCCTCAGTCGGCGGTCATAGAGGGCTCCATCTAAAGGCCCAGCTTCAATCAGATGTCATGGAGGGCTCAATTCACAGTCCCATCCTCAGGCAGAGGTCATACCGGGCTCTGTCCACAGGCCCAGCCTCAGTAAGAGGTCACTGAGGGCTCCGACCACAGGCCCGGTTTCAGGCAGAGGTAATAATGGGCTCTGTCCACAGGCCCAACCTCAATCAGAGGACATTGAGTGCCCTGTCCACAGGCCCAGCCTCAAGAAGAGGTCATAGAGGGCTCTGTCCATAGTCCCAGCCTCAATAAGAGGTCATGAAGGGCTCCATCCACAGGCAAAGCCTTAGATAGAGGTCATAGAGGGCTCCATACACATGAACAGCCTCAGTCAGAGGTCATAGAGGGCTCCAACCACAGGGACAGACTCAGTCAGGGTTCATAGAGGGCACCCTCCACAGGCCCCGCCTCAGTAAGAGGTCATTGAGGGCTCCGACCACAGACCCAACCTCAATCAGAAGACATAGAGTGCCCTGTCCTCAGGCCCAGTCTCAATGAGAGGTCATAGAGGGCTCCATCCACAGGCCGGGCCTCAGTCAGAGATCCTAGAGGGCTCCATCCACAGGCCCAGCCTCAGTCAGAGGTCATATAGGTGTCCATCTGCAGAAATATCCTCAGGCAGAGGTCATAGAGGGTTCCATCCACATGCCAAGCCTCAGTCAGAGGACATGTAGTGCTCCATTTACAGGCCCAACCTCAGTCAGCAGTCATAGAGGATTATATCCACAGGATCAGGCTCAGTCAGCGGTCATGGAGGGCTCCATCCACAGGCACAGCCTCTGTCAGAGTACATGGAGGGCTCAATTCACAATCCCATCCTCAGGCAGAGTCATACCCGGCTCTGTCCACAGGCCCAGCCTCAGTAAGAGGTCATTGAGGGCTCCGACCACAGGCCCGGTTTCAGGCAGAGGTAATAATGGGCTCTCTCCACAGGCCCAACCTCAATCAGAGGACGTTGAGTGCCCTGTCCACAGGCCCAGCCTCAAGACGCGGTCACAGAGGGCTCTGTCCATAGTCCCAGCCTCAATAAGAGGTCATGAAGGGCTCCATCCACAGGCAAAGCCTTAGATAGAGGTCATAGAGGGCTCCATACACATGAACCGCCTCAGTCAGAGGTCATAGAGAGCTCCAACCACAGGTACAGACTCAGTCAGGGTTCATAGAGGGCTCCATCCACAGGCCCCGCCTCAGTAAGAGGTAATTGAGGGCTCCGACCACAGGCCTGGCCTCAGGCAGAGGTCATAATGGGCTCTGTCCACAGGCCCAACCTCAATCAGAAGACAAAGAGTGCCCTGTCCTCAGGCCCAATCTCAATCAGAGGTCATAGACGGCTCCATCCACAGGCAAAGCCTTATATAGAGGTCATAGAGGACTCCATACACATGAACCGCCTCAGTCAGAGGTCACAGAGAGCTCCAACCACAGGTACAGACTCAGTCAGGGTTCATAGAGGGCTCCATTCACAGGCCCCGCCTCAGTAAGAGGTCATTGAGGGCTCCGACCACAGGCCTGGCCTCAGGCAGAGGTCATAATGGGCTCTGTCCACAGGCCCAACCTCAATCAGAAGACATAGAGTGCCCTGTCACCAGGCCCAGTCTCAATCAGAGATCATAGAGGGCTCCATCCACAGGCCGGGCCTCAGTCAGAGATCCTAGAGGGCTCCAACCACAGGCCCAGCCTCAGTCAGAGGACAAGGATGGCTCCATACATAGGCCCAGCCTCAGTAAGAGGTCATTGAGGGCTCTGACCACAGGCCCAACCTCAATCAGAAGACATAGAGTGCCCTGTCCTCAGGCCCAGTCTCAATGAGAGGTCATAGAGGGCTCCATCCACAGGCCGGGCCTCAGTCAGAGGTCCTAGAAGGCTCCATCCACAGGCCCAGCATCACTCAGAGGACAAGGATGGCTCCATACACAGGCCCAGCCTCAGGCAGAGGTCATGGAGAGCTCCTTCCACAGGCCCAGCCTCAGTCAGAGGTCATATAGGTGTCCATCTGCAGAACTGTCCTCAGGCAAAGGTCATAGAGGGTTCCATTCACATGCCAAGCCTCAGTCAGAGGACATGTAGTGCTCCATTTACAGGCCCAACCTCAGTCAGCTGTCATAGAGGATTATATCCACAGGATGAGGCTCAGTCAGAGGTCATGGAGGGCTCCATCCGCAGGCACAGCCTCTGTCAGAGTAGATGGAGGGCTCAATTCACAATCCCATCCTCAGGCAGAGGTCATACCCGGGTCTGTCCACAGGCCAAGCCTCAGTAAGGGGTCATTGAGGGCTTCGACCACAGGCCCGGTTTCAGGCAGAGGTAATAATGGGCTCTGTCCACAGACCCAACCTCAATCAGAGGACGTTGAGTGCCCTGTCCACAGGCCCAGCCTCAAGAAGAGGTCATAGAGGGCTCTGTCCATAGTCCCAGCCTCAATAAGAGGTCATGAAGGGCTCCATCCACAGGCAAAGCCTTAGATAGAGGTCATAGAGGGCTCCATACACATGAACCGCCTCAGTCAGAGGTCATAGAGAGCTCCAACCACAGGTACAGACTCAGTCAGGGTTCATAGAGGGCTCCATCCACAGGCCCAGCCTCAGTAAGAGGTCATTGAGGGCTCCGACCACAGGCCTGGCCTCAGGCAGAGGTCATAATGGGCTCTGTCCACAGGGCCAACCTCAATCAGAAGACATAGAGTGCCCTGTCCTCAGGCCCAGTCTCACTCAGAGGTCATAGAGGGCTGTGTCCATAGTCCCAAACTCAATCAGAGGTCCTAGAGGGCTCCATCCACAGGCCGGGCCTCAGTCAGAGGTCCTAGAGGGCTCCATCCACAGGCCCAGACTCAGTCAAAGGACAAGGATGGCTCCATACACAGGCCCAGCTTCAGGCAGAGGTCATGGAGAGCTCCGTCCACAGGCCCAGCCTCAGTCAGAGGTCATATAGGTGTCCATCTGCAGAACTGTCCTCAAGCAGAGGTTATGGAGGACTGCAACCACCGGACCAGCCTCAGTCGAAGGTAATGCAGGGCTCCATTCACAGGCCCGGCCTCATTCAGAGGTAATGGAGGGCTCAATCCAAAGGCCCATCCTCATTCAAAGGTCATGGAGGTCTCCATACAAAAAACCAGCCTCAGGCAGAGGTCATAGAGGGTTCCATCCACATGCCAAGCCTCAGTCAGAGAACATGTAGTGCTCCATTTACAGGCCCAACTTCAGTCATCTGTCATAGAGGATTATATCCACAGGATCAGCCTCAGTCAGAGTACATGGAGGGCTCCATCCACAGGCCCAGCCTCAGGTAGATGTCATAATGGGCTTTGTCCACAGGCCCAGTCTCAATCAGAGGTTATAGAGGGCTATGTTTACAGGCCCAGCCTCAATAAGAGGTTATAGAGGGCTCCATCCAGAGGCCTAGCCTCAGACAGAGGTCACGAAGGGCTCCAACCACCGGGGTAATAGAAGGCTCTGTCCTTAAGCCCGGCCTCAGGCAGAGGTTATAGATTACTCCATCCACAGGCACAGCCTCAAGCAGAGGACATAGAGGGCTGTATCCACAAGCCCAGCCTCAGTCAGAGGACATGGAGGACTCCGTCTACAGGCCCAGCCTCAGTCAGAGTTCATAGAGGCCCCATTCACAGGTGCGGCCTCAGTCAGAGATCATAGAGGGCTCACTTCGCAGGCGTATTCTCAGGCAGAGGACATGGAGGGCTCAGTCCACAGGCCCAACCTCAGTCAGAGGTCATGGAGGGCCCCAACCACAGGCTCAGCCTCAGTCAGAGGACATGGAGGGCTCCATCACAGGTCCAGCCTAAGTCAGCGGTCATAGAGGATTACATCCACAGAACTGGCCTCAGTCAGAGGTCATGGAGGGCTCCATCTGGAGGCCCAGCCTCAGACAGAGTACATGGAGGACTCCATGCACAGGCCCAGCCTGAGGCAGAGGTCATGGAGAGCTCCGTCCACAGACCGAGCCTCAGTCAGAGGTCATATAGGTGTCTATCTGCAGAAATGTCCTCATTCAGAGGTAATGGAGGGCTCAATCCAAAGGCCCATCCTCAGTCAAAGGTCATGGAGGTCTCCATACAAAAAACCGGCCTCCGGCAGAGGTCATTGAGGGTTCCATCCACATGCCAAGCCTCAGTCAGAGCACATGTAGTGCTCCATTTACTGGCCCAACCTCAGTCAGCAGTCATAGAGGATTATATCCACAGGATCAGGCTCAGTCAGAGGTCATGGAAGGCTCCATCCGCAGGCACAGCCTCTGTCAGAGTACATGGAGGGCTCAATTCACAATCCCATCCTCAGGCAGACGTCATACCCGGCTCTGTCCACAGGCCGGGCCTCAGTCAGAGGTCCTAGAGGGCTCCATCCACAGGCCCAGCCTCAGTCAGAGGACAAGGATGGCTCCATACACAGGCCCAGCCTCAGGCAGAGGTCATGGAGAGCTCCGTCCACAGGCCCAGCCTCAGTCAGAGGTCATATAGGTGTCCATCGCCAGAACTGTCCGCAGGCAGAGGTTATGGAGGGCTCCACCACCGGACCAGCCTCAGTCGGATGTAATGCAGGGCTCCATTCACAGGCCCGGCCTCATTCAGAGGTAATGGAGGGCTCAATCCAAAGGCCCATCCTCAGTCAAAGATCATGGAGGTCTCCATACAAAAAACCGGACTCAGGCAGAGGTCATAGAGGGTTCCATCCACATGCCAAGCCTCAGTCAGAGAACATGTAGTGCTCCATTTACAGGCCCAACTTCAGTCAGCGGTCATAGAGGATTATATCCACAGGATCAGTCTCAGTCAGAGGTCATGGAGGGCTCCATCCGCAGGCCCAGCCTCTGTCAGAGGACATGGAGGACTCCGTCTACAGGCCCAGCTTCAGTCAGAGTTCATAGAGGCTCCATTCACAGGTGCAGCCTCAGTCAGAGATCATAGAGGCTCCCTTCGCAGGCGTATTCTCAGGCAGAGGATACGGAGGGCTCAGTCCACAGGCCCAACCTCAGTCAGAGGTCATGGAGAGCCCCAACCACAGGCCCAGCCTCAGTCAGAGGACATGGAGGGCTCCATCACAGGTCCAGCCTAAGTCAGCGGTCATAGAGGATTACCTCCACAGAATCAGCCTCAGTCAGAGGTCATGGAGGGCTCCATCTAGAGGCCCAGCCTCAGACAGAGTACATGGAGGGCTCCATGCACAGGCCCAGACTCAGGCAGAGGTCATGGAGAGCTCCGTCCACAGGCCCAGCCTCAGTCAGAGGTCATATAGGTGTCCATCTGCAGAACTGTCCTCAGGCAGAGGTTATGGAGGGCTCCATCCACAGGACCAGCCTCAGTTGGAGGTAATGCAGGGCTCCATTCACAGGCCCGGCCTCATTCAGAGGTAATGGAGGGCTTAATCCAAAGGCCCATCCTCAGTCAAAGATCATGGAGGTCTCCATACAAAAAACCGGCCTCAGACAGAGGTCATAGAGGGTTCCATCCACATGCCAAGCCTCAGTCAGAGGACATGTAGTGCTCCATTTACAGGCCCAACCTCAGTCAGCGGTCATAGAGGATTATATCCACAGGATCAGGCTCAGTCAGAGGTCATGGAGGGCTCCATCCGCAGTCCCAGTGTCTATCAGAGTACATGGAGGGCTCCATCCACAGGCCCAGCCTCAGGTAGGTGTCATAATGGGCTTTGTCCACAGGCCCAGTCTCAATCAGAGGTTATAGAGGGCTATGTTTACAGGCCCAGCCTCAATAAGAGGTTATAGAGGGCTCCATCCAGAGGCCTAGCCTCAGACAGAGGTCATGAAGGGCTCCAACCACCGGGGTAATAGAGGGCTCTGTCCATAAACCCGCCTCAGGCAGAGGTTATAGATGACTCCATCCACAGGCACAGCCTCAGGCAGAGGTCATGGAGGGGTCCATCCATAGGACCGGCCTAAGGCAGAGATCATAGAGCCTTCCAACCACAGGCCCAGTCTCAGTCAGAGGCCAGGAAGGGCTTCATCTACAGGCCCGGCCTCAGGCAGAGGTCATGGAGGGCTCCGTCCAGTAGCTAGGTCTCAGTCAGAGGTCATAGAGGGCTCCCACCACAGGCAAGGCCTCATTTGGAGGTCATAAAGGGCTCCATCCACAGGCCCAGCCTCAGGTAGATGTCATAATGGGCTTTGTCCACAGGCCCAGTCTCAATCAGAGGTTATAGAGGGCTATGTCCACAGGCCCAGTCTCAATAAGAGGTTATAGAGGGCACATCCACAGGCGGAGCCTTAGTCAGAGGTCATAGAGGGCTCCATCCACAGGCCTAGCCTCAGACAGAGATCATGGAGGGCTCCAACCACAGGCCCAGCCTCAGTCAGAGGACATGGAGGGCTCCATCACAGGTCCAGCCGAAGTCAGCGGTCATAGAGGATTACATCCACAGAACTAGCCTCAGTCAGAGGTCATGGAGGGCTCCATCTGGAGGCCCAGCCTCAGACAGAGTACATGGAGGGCTCCATGCACAGGCCCAGCCTCAGGCAGAGGTCATGGAGAGCTCCGTCCACAGGCCCAGCCTCAGTCAGAGGTCATATAGGTGTCGATCTGCAGAACTATCCTCAGGCAGAGGTCATGGAGGGCCCCGACCACAGGCCCAGCCTCAGTCAGAGGACATGGAGGGTTCCATCACAGGTCCAGCCTAAGTCAGCGGTCATAGAGGATTACATCCACAGAACCGGCCTCAGTCAGAGGTCATGGAGGGCTCCATCTGGAGGCCCAGCCTCAGACAGAGTACATGGAGGGCTCCATGTACAGGCCCAGCCTCAGGCAGAGGTCATGGAGAGCTCCGTCCACAGGCCCAGCCTCAGTCAGAGGTCATATAGGTGTCCATCGCCAGAACTGTCCTCAGGCAGAGGTTATGGAGGGCTCCATCCACCGTCCAGCCTCAGTCGGAGGTAATGCAGGGCTCCATTCACAGGCCCGGCCTCATTCAGAGGTAATGGAGGGCTCAATCCAAAGGCCCATCCTCAGTCAAAGGTCATGGAGGTCCCCATACAAAAAACCGGCCTCAGGCAGAGGTCATAGAGGGTTCCATCCACATGCCAAGCCTCAGTCAGAGGACATGTAGTGCTCCATTTACTGGCCCAACCTCAGTCAGCAGTCATAGAGGATTATATCCACAGGATCAGGCTCAGTTAGAGGTCATGGAGGGCTCCATCCGCAGGCACAGCCTCTGTCAGAGTGCATGGAGGGCTCAATTCACAATCCCATCCTCAGGCAGAGGTCATACCCGGCTCTGTCCACTGGCCGGGCCTCAGTCAGAGATCCTAGAGGGCTCCATCCTCAGGCCTAGCCTCAGTCAGAGGACAAGGATGGCTCCATACACAGGCCCAGCTTCAGGCAGAGGTCATGGAGAGCTCGTCCACAGGCCCAGCCTCAGTCAGAGGTCATATAGGTGTCCATCGCCAGAACTGTCCTCAGGCAGAAGTTACGGAGTGCTCCATCCACCGGACCAGCCTCAGTCGGAGGTAATGCAGGGCTCCATTCACAGGCCCGGCCTCATTCAGAGGTAATGGAGGGCTCAGTCCAAAGGCCCATCCTCAGTCAAAGGTCATGGAGGTCTCCACACAAAAAACCGGCCTCAGGCAGAGGTCATAGAGGGTTCCATCCATATGCCAAGCCTCAGTCAGAGGACATGTAGTGCTCCATTTACAGGCCCTACTTCAGTCATCGGTCATAGAGGATTATATCCACAAGATCAGCCTCAGTCAGAGGTCATGGAGGGCGCCATCCGCAGTCCCTGCCTCTGTCAGAGGACATGGAGGACTCCGTCTATAGGCCCAGCCTCAGTCAGAGTTCATAGAGGCTCCATTCACAGGTGCGGCCTCAGTCAGAGATCATAGAGGGCTCCCTTCGCAGGCGTATTCTCAGGCAGAGGACATGGAGGGCTCAGTCCACAGGCCCAACCTCAGTCAGAGGTCATGGAGGGCACCAACCATAGGCCCAGCCTCAGTCAGAGGACATGGAGGGCTCCATCACAGGTCCAGCCTAAGTCAGCAGTCATAGAGGATTACATCCACAGAACTGGCCTCAGTCAGAGGTCATGGAGGGCTCCATCTAGAGGCCCAGTCTCAGACAGAGTACATGGAGGGCTCCATGCACAGGCCCAGCCTCAGGCAGAGGTCATGGAGAGCTCCGTCCACAGGCCCAGCCTCAGTCAGAGGTCATATAGGTGTTGATCTGCAGAACTGTCCTCAGGCAGAGGTCATGGAGAGCTCCGTCCACAGGCCCAGCCTCAGTCAGAGGTCATATAGGTGTCGATCTGCAGAACTATCCTCAGGCAGAGGTCATGGAGGGCCCCAACCACAGGCCCAGCCTCAGTCAGAGGACATGGAGGGTTCCATCACAGGTCCAGCCTAAGTCAGCGGACATAGAGGATTACATCCACAGAACCGGCCTCAGTCAGAGGTCATGGAGGGCTCCAATAACTGGTCCGGCCTCAGTCGGAGGTCATAGAGGGCTCCATCCACAGGCCAGGCCTCAGGCAGAGGTCATGGAGGGCTAAATCCACAGGCTCAGCCTCTGTCAGAGACATGGAGGGCTCCATCCACAGGCCAAGCTTCAGTCACAGGTCATAGAGGGCTCCATCCGCAAGCCTGGCCTCGGGCAGAGGTCATGGAGTGCTCAGTCCACAGGCCCAGCCTCAGTCAGAGGTCATGACGGGCTCCAACCACATGCCAGCCTCAGTCAGAGGTCATGGAGCGCTCCATCCACAGGCCCACCATCATTCACTGGTAATGGAGGGATCCATCCCCATGCCCGGCCTCAGGCAGAGGTCATGGAGGGCTCCCTCAACAAGCCCAGCCTCAGTCAGTGGTCATAGAGGGCTCCACACAAAGGCCCAGCCTCAGGGAGTGGTCATGGAGGGCTTCATCCACAGGCCCAACCTCAGTCAGAGACATGGAGTACTCTGTCCACAGGCCCAACCTCAGGCAGAGGTAATGGAGGGCTCCATCCACATTCCCAGCCTAAGTCAGAGGTCATAGAGGGCTCCATCCGCAGAACTATCCTCAGGCAGATGTTATGGGGGGCTCCATCCACAGGCCCGCCTCAGTCAGAGGTAATGGAGGACTCCTTCCACAGACCTGGCCTTAATCAGAGGTCATAGAAGGTTCCATCTACAAGCCCGGCCTCAGTCAGTGATCATAGAGGCCTCCGTCCACAGACCGAGGTGCAGTCAGAGGTCATGGAGGGCTCCATTCAAAAATCCGGCCTCAGTACGAGGTCATAGAAGGCTCCCTCCACTGGCCCAGCCTCATTCATTGGTCATAGACAGCTCCGTCCACAGGCACAGCCTCAGGCAGAGGTCATAGTGGTCTCAATCCAAAGGCCCAGTCTCAGGCCAAGGTCATGGAGGGCTCCATCCAAAAAGCCGGCCTCAGGAAGAGGTCATAGAAGGCTTCGTCCACAGGCCCAGCTTGAACCAAAGGTCATGGAGGGCTCCAACCACAGGACTAGCCTCAGTCAGAGATCATAGAGGGCTGCATCCACAGGCCCAACCTCATGCAGATGTCATGGAGAGCTCCGTGCACAGGCCAACCCTCAGTCAAAGGTCACAGAAGGCTCCATTCACAGGCTCAGCCTCATTCAGAGGTCATAGAGGCCTCCACCTGGAGGCCTAGGAAGGCTCAGTCAACAGGCCCAGCTTCAGTCAGAGGTCATGGAGGGCTACATCCACATGCCCAGCCTCAGTCAGAGGTCATGGAAGGCTCCAACCACAGGACCAGCTTCAGTCAGAGGTCACAGAGGATTCCATCCACAGATCCCAGCCTCAATCAGACGTAAATAGGGGCTCCATCCACAGGCCCAGCCTCAAACAGGGGTCATGAAGGGCTCCAACAACTGGTCCAGCCTCAGTCAGAAGTCATAGAGGGCTCCATCCACAGGCCAGGCCTCAGGTAGAGGTCATAGAGGGCTCCATTCACAGGCCAGGCCTCAGGTAGGTCATAGAGGGCTCTATCCACAGGCCCAGCCTCATTCAGAGGTCATGGAGGGCTACATCCACAGGCCCACCTTCAGGCAGATGTCATGGAGAACTCCGTCCAAAGTCCAAGCCTCTATCAAAGGTCATAGAGGGCTCCATTCACAGGCTCAGCCTCAGTCAGAGGTAATAGAGGCCTCCATCTGCAGACCTAATCTCAGGCAGAGGACATGGAGGGCTCCATTCACAGGACCGGCCTCAGGCAGAGGTCATGGAAGGTTCAGACAACAGGCCCAGCCTCACACAGAGGTCATGGAGGGCTCCATCCACAGTCCCAGCCTCAGTCAGAGGTCATGGAAGGCTCCAACCACAGGACCAGCCCCAGTCAGAGGTTACAGAGGATTCCATCCACTAATCCCAGCCTCAATCAGAGGTCAATAGGGGCTTCATCCACAGGCCCAGCCTCAAACAGGGGTCATGGAGGGCTCCAACAACTGGTCCGGCCTCAGTCAGAGGTCATAGAGGGCTCCATCCACAGGCCAGTCCTCAGGTAGAGGTCATAGAGGGCTCCATCCACAGGCCCAGCCTCATTCAGATATCATGGAGGGCTCCATCCACAGGCCCAGCCTCAGTCATTGGATATGGAGGTCTCCATCCACAGGCTCAGCCTCAGACAGATGTCATGGAGAACTCCGTCCACAGACCAAGCCTCTATCAAAGGTCATAGAGGGCTCCATTGACAGGCTCAGCCTCAGTCAGAGGTAATAGTGGCCACCATATGCAGGCATATTCTCAGGCAGAGGATATGGAGGGCTCCATTCACAGGACCGGCCTCAAGCAGAGGTCATGGAAGGCTCAGACAACAGGCTCAGCCTCACACAGAGGTCATGGAGGGCTCCATCACATGCCCAGCCTCAGTCAGAGGTCATAGAGGCCTCCATCCACAGGCCCACCCTCATTCAGAGGTAATGGAGGGCTCCAACCACAAAACCAACCTCAGTGAGAGGTCATAGAGGGCTTCCTTCAAAGGCCCAGTCTCAGTCAGAGGACACGTAGTGCTCTATCCACAGGCCCAACCTCAGTCAGGGGTCATGGAGGGCTCCATCCACTAACCCATCAAGTGAGAGTACATGCAGTGCTCCATCCACAGGCTCAGCCTCAGTCAGAGGTCAAAGAGTCCTCCATCCACAGGCCCACCATCAGTCACTGCTAATGGAGGGATCCATCCACAGGCCCAGCCTCAGTCAGAGGTCATGGAGTGCTTCATCTACAGGCCTGGACAAAGGCAGAGGTCATGGAGGGCTCTGTCCACAGGCCCAGACTCAAGCAGAGGTCATAGAGGGCTCCATGTATAGGCCCAGCCTCAGGCAGAGGTCATGGAGGGGTCCATCCACAGGACTGGCCTCAGTCAGAGGTCATAGAGCGTTCCAACCACAGGCCCAGACTCAGGCAGAGGTCATGGTGGGCTCAGTCGAGTAGCTAGGTCTCAGTCAGAGGTCATAAAGGGCTCCCACCACAGGCAAGGCCTCATTTGGAGGTCATAAAGGGCTCCATCCACAGGCCCAGCCTCAGGTAGATGTCATAATGGGCTTTGTCCACAGGCACAGTCTCAATCAGAGGTTATAGAGGGCTATATCCACAGGCCCAGTCTCAATAAGAGGTTATAGAGGGCTCCATCCACAGGTGAAGCCTTAGTCAGAGGTCATAGAGGGATCTGTCCACAGGCCTAGCCTCAGACAGAGGTCATGGAGGGCTCCAACCACTGGCCCGGCCTCAGTCAGGGGTCATAGAGGGCTCTATCCATAAGCCCCGCCTTACGCCGAGGTCATAGATGACTCCATCCACAGGCCAAGCCTCAGGCAGAGGTCATAGAGGGCTGTATCTACAGGACCAGCTTGAGCCAGAGGTCATAGAGGGCTATATCCTCAGGCCCAGCCTCAGGCAGATGTCATGGAGAGCTTCGTTCACAGGCCAAGCCTCAGTCAAAGGCCATAGTGGGCTCCATCTACAAGCCCAACCTCATTCAGAGGTCATAGATGGCTCTATTCACAGGCCCATCCTCAGTCAGAGGACATAGAGGGCTCCATACAAAGGCCCAGCCTCAGGCAGAGGTCATGGAGGGCTCCATCTACAGGCCCGGCCTCAGACAGAGGTCATAGTGGGCTCAATCCAAAGGCCCAGCCTTGGTCAAAGGTCATGGAGGGCTCCATCCAAAAAATCTGCCTCAGGCAGCGGTCATAGTGGGTTCCGTCCACATGCCAAGCCTCAGTCAGAGGTCATAGAAGGCTCTGTTCGCAGGCCCAGCTTGAGCTAGAGGTAATGGAGGGCTCCAACCACAGGACCAGCCTCAGTCAGAGGTCGTAGAGAACTTCATCCAAAGGCCCAGCCTCAAGCAGATGTCATGGAGAGCTCCGCCCACAGGCCAAGCCTCAGTCAAAGGTCATAGTGGGCTCCATTCACAGGCTCAGCCTTAGTCAGAGGTCATAGAGGCCTCCATCTGCAGGCCTATACTCAGGCAGAGGTCATGGTAGGATCAGTCAACAGGCCCAGCTTCAGTCAGAGGTCATGGAGGGCTCCATCCAGAGGCCCACCCTCAGTCAGAGGTAATGAAGGGCCCATGCACTGGCCCAGCCTCAGACAGAGGTCATGGATGGCTCAGTCCACAGGCCCAGCCTCAGTCAGAGGTCATAGAGATCTCCATTCACAGGCTAAGCCTCAGTCAGAGGTCATAGAGGCCTACATCTGCAGGCCTATACTCAGGCAGAGGTCATGGAAGGCTCAGTCAACAGGCCCAGCTTCAGTCAGAGGTCATGGAGGGCTCTATCCACATGCCCAGCCTCAATCAGAGGTCATAGAGGGCTCCATCCACAGGCACACCCTCAGTCAGAGGTAATGGAGGGACTATCCACTGGCTCAGCTTCAGGCAGAGGTCATGGAGGGAACGATCCACAGGAAGCCTCAGGCAGAGGTCATGGAGGGAACGATCCACAGGAAACCTCAGGCAGAGGTCATGGAGGGCTCAGTCCACAGGCCCAGCCTCAATAAGATGTCATAGAGGGCTTCAACCACAGTCCAGGCCTCAGGTAGAGGTCAGGGAGGGTTCCGTTCACAGGCCCAGCCTCAGGCAGAGGTCATGGAGGGCTCCGTCTACAGGCCCAGCCTCAGCTAGAGGTCATAGAGGTCTCCATAAACAGGAACAGCCTCAGTCAGAGGTCAATAGGGTCTCCATCCAAAGGCCCAGCCTCAGACAGAGGTCATGGAGGTCTATAACCACTGGCCTGGCCTCATTCACAGGTCATAGAGGGCTCCATCCACATGCCCAGCCTCAGGCAGAGGTCATAGAGGGCTACATCCACAGGCCCAGCCTCAGTCAGAGGACATGGCGGGCTCCATACACAGGTCCACCCTCAGTCAGTGGTAATGGAGTGATCCATCCACATGCCCGGCCTAAGGCACAGGTCATGGAGGGCTCCGTCCACAAGCCCCACCTCATTCAGAGGAAATAGAGGGCTCAATCCACAGGTACAGCCACAGTCAGAGGTCAATAGGGGCTCCATCCATAGGCCCAGACTAAGACATAGGTCATAGAGGGCTGCAATCACTGGCCTGGTCTCATTCAGAGATCATAGAACGCTCCATCCAAAGGCAAGGCCTCAGTCAGAGTTCATAGACGGCTCCATCCACAGGCCGAGCCTCAGTCAGAGGACATGGAGTGCTCCATCCACAGGCCCAGCCTCAGTCAGAGGACATGGAGTGCTCCATCCACAGTCTCAGTCTCAGGCAAAAGTCATAGAGGGCTCCATCCACAGGCCCAGCCTAAATCCAATGTCATGGAGGGCTCCATCCATATTCCCGCCTCAGGCAGCGGTCATAGAGGGCTCTGTCCACAGGCCCAGCCATAGTCAGAGGTTATAGAGGGCTCCAACCACAGGCCAGGCCTCAGAAAGAGGTCATGGAGGGCTCCGTCCACAGGCCCATCCTCTGATAGAGGTCATGGAGAGCTCCGTCCACAGGCCCAGGCTCAGTCAGAGGTCACAGAGGGCTCCATAGACAGGAAGAGCCTCAGTCAGAGGTCAATAGGGGCTCCATCCACAGGCTCAGCCTCAGATAGAGATCGTGGAGGGCTCTAACCACTGGATCGGCCTAAGTCACAGGTCATAGAGGGCTCGATCCACAGGCTGGGCCTCAGTCAGAGGTCCTGGAGGGCTCCATCCACAGGCTCAGCCTCAGTCAGAGGACATAGAGGGCTCCATACACAGGCCCAGCCTCAGACAGAGGTCATTGAGAGCTCCGTCCTCGGGCCCAGCCACCGTCATAGGTCATAGAGGGCTCCATCGATAGGTCCAGCCTCAGTCTGAGGTCATAGAGGGCTCCATCCTCCGGCCTATACTCAGGAAGAGGTTATGGAGGGCTCCATCCACATGCCCAGCCTCAGTCAGCGGTCATAGAGGGCTCCGTCTAAAGGCCCAGCTTCAATCAGATGTCATGGAGGGCTCAATTCACAGTCCCATCCTCAGGCAGAGGTCATACCGGGCTCTGTCCACAGTCCCAGCCTCAGTAAGAGGTCATTGAGGGCTCCGACCACAGGCCCGGTTTCAGGCAGAGGTAATAATGGGCTCTGTCCACAGGCCCAACCTCAATCAGAGGACATTGAGTGCCCTGTCCAAAGGCCCAGCATCAAGAAGAGGTCATAGAGGGCTCTGTCCATAGTCCCAGCCTCAATAAGAGGTCATGAAGGGCTCCATCCACAGGCAAAGCCTTAGATAGAGGTCATAGAGGGCTCCATACACATGAACCACCTCAGTCAGAGGTCATAGAGAGCTCCAACCACAGGTACAGACTCAGTCAGGGTTCATAGAGGGCTCCATCCACAGGCCCTGCCTCAGTAAGAGGTCATTGAGGGCTCCGACCACAGGCCTGGCTTCAGGCAGAGGTCATAATGGGCTCTGTCCACAGGCCCAACCTCAATTAGAAGACATAGAGTGCCCTGTCCTCAGGCCCAGTCTCAATCAGAGGTCATAGAGGGCTCTGTCCATAGTCCCAAACTCAATCAGAGGTCCTAGAGGGCTCCATCCACAGGCCGGGCCTCAGTCAGAGGTCCTAGAGGGCTCCATCCACAGGCCCAGCCTCAGTCAGAGGACATGGATGGCTCCATACACAGGCCCAGCCTCACACAGAGGTCATGGAGAGCTCCGTCCTCGGGCCCAGCTACCGCCATAGGTCATAAAGGGCTCCATCAATAGGTCCAGCCTCAGTCAGAGGTCATGGAGGGCTCCAACCACAGGCCCAGCCTCAGTCAGAGGTTATAGACGGATACATCCACTGGTACATCCTCAGTCAGAGGTCAATAGGGGCTCAATCCACAGGCTCAGCCTCAGATAAAGGTCATGGTGGGCTCGAAACACTGGCCCGGCCTCAGGCAGAGGTCAATAGGGTCTCCACCCTCAGGCCTACCCTCAGACAAAGGTCAAGGAGGGCTCCAACCACTGGCCTGGCCTCAGTCAGAGGTCATAGAAGGCTCCATTCAAAGGCCAGGCCTCAGTCAGAGGTCATAGAGGTCTCTATCCACAGCCCCAGCCTCAGTAAGAGGTCATAGAGGGCTCCACCAACAGGCCCAGCCTCAGTCAGAGGACATGGAGGGCTTCATCCACAGGCCCAGCCTCAGTCAGAGGACATGGAGTGCTCCATCCACAGTCCCAGTCTCAGGCAAAAGTCATAGAGGGCTCCGTCCACAGGTCCAGCCTCAGTAAGAGGTCATAGAGGTCTCCATCCGCAGGACTATACTCAGGCAGAGGTTATGGAGGGCTCCATCCACAGGCCCGGCCTCAGGCAGAGGTCATGGTGGGCTCAGTACACAGATCCAGCCTCAGTCAGAGGTCATAGCGGGCACTGTCTACAGGCCCAGCCTCAGTCAGATGTAATAGAGGGCTCCAACCATAGGCCAGGCCTCAGGTAGAGGTCATGGAGGGTTCCGTCCACAGGCCCAGCCTCAGGCAGAGGTCATGGAGGGCTCCGTCCACAGGCCCAACCACAGCTAGAGGTTGTGGAGGGCTGCATCCACAGTCCCAGTCTAAGTCAGATGTGGATGGAGCCCTCCATGATCTGTGCCTCAGGCCGGGTCCGTGGATGGATCCCTCCATTACCACTGACTGAGGGTGGTCCTGTGTATGGAGCCCTCTATAACCTCTGATTGAGGTTGGTCTTGTGGACATAGCCCTCTAAAACCTCTGATTGAAGCTGGTCCTGAGGAGAAAGGCCATTATGACCTGTGCCTGAGGCTTGGCCTGTGGATGGAGCCCTCTATGACCACTGACTGAGGCCAGGACAGTGGGTGGAACCCTCCATGACCCTCTCACAGAGGGCTTAATCCACAGGTAATGCCACAGTCAGAGGTCAATAGGAGCTCCACCCTCAGGCCCACCCTCAGACAAAGGTCAAGGAGGGCTCCAACCACTGACCCGGCCTCAGTCAGAGGTCATAGAGGGCTCTATACACAGCCACAGCCTTAGTAAGAGGTCATGGAGGGCTTCATCCACAGGCCCAGTCTCAGGCAAAAGTCATAGAGGGCTCCGTCCACAGGCCCAGTCTGAATCCGAGGTCATGGAGGGCTCCATCCATATTCCCTGCCTCAGGCAGCGGTCATACAGGTCTCTGTCCACAGCCTCAGCCATAGTCAGAGGTCATAGAGGGCTCCAACCACAGGCCAGGCCTCAGAAAGAGGTCATGGAGGGCTCCGTCCACAGGCCCATCCTCTGATAGAGGTCATGGAGAGCTCCGTCCACAGGCCCAGGCTCAGTCAGAGGTCACAGAGGGCTCCATAGACAGGAAGAGCCTCAGTCAAAGGTCAATAGGGGCTCCATCCACAGGCTCAGCCTCAGATAGCAGTCATGGAGGGCTCCAACCACTTGCCCGGCCTCAGTCCCAGGTCATACAGGGCTGTATCCACAAGCCCAGCCTAAGTAAGAGGTCATGGAGGGCTCCATCCACAAGCCCAGCCTCAGTCAGAGGACATGGAGGTCTCCATACACAGGCCCAGCCTCAGACAGAGGTCATGGAGAGCTCTGTCCTCTGGCCCAGCCTCCGTCATAGGTCATAGAGGGCTCCATCAATAGGTCCAGCCTCAGTCTGAATTCATAGAGGGCTCCATCTGCAGGCCTATACTCAGGCAGAGGTTATGGAGGGCTCCATCCACAGGCACAGCCTCAGGGAGAGGTCATGGAGGGCTCAGTACATAGTCCTAGCCTCAGTCAGAGGTCATGGAGGACCCCTACCACAGGCCTGCCTCAGTCAGAGGTCATAGAGGGCTCCATCCACAGGTACAGACTCAGTCAGGGTTCATAGAGGGCTCCATCCACAAGTACAGCCTCAGTCAGAGGTCATGAGGGGCCCCATCCACAGGCCCAGCCTCAGATAGAGGTCATGGAGGGTTCCACTCACTGTCCTGGCCTCAGTCAGTGGTCATAGAGGGATCCATCCACAGGCCTGGCCTGAGGCACAGATCATGGAGGGCTCCGTCCACAAGCCCAGCTTTAGGCTGTGGCTATGGATGGCTCCGTCAACAGGCCCAGCCTCAGTCAAGGTCAAAGAGGGCTCCATTGACCAGCAAAGCCTCAGTCAGAGGTCATAGAATGCTCCATCCATGGGCCCAGCTGCAGTCAGAGGTCATAAAGGTTTCCAACCATAGGACCAGCCTCAGTCAGAGGACATTGAGGGCTCCGTCCACATGCCCAGCGTCAGTCAGAGGTCATAGAGGGCTCCATCCACAGGCCCAGCCTCAGATAGAGGTCATGGAGGTCTCCACCCATAGTCCTTGCCTCAGTCAGAGGTCATAGAGGACTCCATCCACAGGCCAGGCATCAGGCAGAGGGCATAAAGGGCTCCATCCACAGGGCAAGCCTCAGGGAGGGGTCATAATGGCCTTTGTCCACAGGACCAGCCTTAATCAGCTATTATAGAGGGCTATGTCCACAGGACTAGCCTCAATCAGAGGGTATAGAGGGCTATGTCCACAAGCCAATCCTTAGTCAGAGGTCAGAGGTTTTAGAGGGCTCCATCCACAGACCCAGCTTCAGTCAAAGGTCATAGAGGGCTCATTCTACAGCCCCAGCTTCAGTAAGAGGTCATGGAGGTCTCCACCCACAGTCCTTGCCTCAGTCAGAAGTCATGGAGGGATGCATCCACAGGCCCAGCCTCAGTCAGAGGACATGGAGTGCTCCATCCACAGTCCCAGTCTCAGGAAAAAGTCATAGAGGGCTCCGTCCACAGGCCCAGCCTGAATCCGATGTCATGGGGGGCTCCATCCATATTCCCAGACTCAGGCAGTGGACATAGAGGGCTCTAACCACAGGCCCATCTTCAGATAGAGGTCATGGAGGGCTCTGTCCACAGGCCCATCCTCAGAGAGAGGTCATGGAGAGCTCCGTCCACAGGCCCAGGCTCAGTCAGTGGTCATAGAGGGCTCCATACACAGTAAAAGTCTCAGTCAGAGGTGAATAGGGGCTCCATCCACAGGCTCAACCTCAGATAGAGGTTGTGGAGGGCTCCAACCACTGGCCCGGCCTCAGTCACAGGTCATAGAGGACTCTATACACAGGCCCAGCCTCAGACAGAGGTCATGGAGAGCTCAGTCCTCAGGCCCAGCCTCCATCATAGGTCATAGAGGGCTCCATCGATAGGTCCAGCCTCAGTCTGAGGTCATAGTGGGCTCCATCCCCAGGCCTATACTCAGGCAGAGGTTATGGAGGGCTCCATCCACAGGCACAGCCTCAGGTAGAGGTCATGAAGGGTTCAGTACATAGTCCTAGCCTCAGTCAGAGGTCATGGAGGCCCCAACCACAGGCCAGCCTCAGTCAGAGGACAATAGGGGCTCCATCCACAGGCCCAGCCTCAGACAGAAGTCATAGAGGGCTCCGACCACATGCCCAGCCTCAGTCAGAGGTCATAGAGGTCTCCCCCCAAAGGCTAGGCCTCAGTCAGAGGTCATAGAGGGCTCCATCCACAGCCCAGGCCTCAGTAACACGTCAAGGAGGGCTCCATCCAGTGGCCCGGACTCTGTCAGAGGACATGGAGGGCTCCTTCCACAGGCTCGGCTTCAGGCAGAGGTCAAGGAGGGCTCCATCCACAAGGCCAGCCCCAGTCAGAGGACATGGAGGGCTCCATCCACAGGACCGGCCTCAGGCAGATGTCAAAGAGGGTTCCAACAACAGGTGCAGCCTCAGTATGAGGTCGTGGAGGGCTCCGTCCAGAGGATAGGCCTCAGTCACAGGTCATAGAAGGCTCCGTCCACAGGCCCAGGTTCAGTCAGAGGTCATATAGGGCTCCAACCACAGGACCAGCCTCAGTCAGGTCTTTGAGGGTTTCATCCACATGCCCATCCTCAGTTAGAGGACATGGAAGGCTCTATCCTCAGTCCCACCCTCAGGCAGAGGTCATGGAGGGCTCCATCCACAGGCCCAGCCTCAGGTAGAGGTCATAGAGGGCACTATCTACAGTCCCAGCCTCAGTAAGAGGTCAAGGAGGGCTCCATCCAAAGGCCAATCCTCAGTCAGGGCTCATAATGGCCTTTGTCCACAGGACCAGTCTCAATCAGAGGTTATAGAGGGCTATGTCCACAAGCCAAGCCTTAGTCAGAGGTCATAGAGGGCTCCGTCCACATACCCAGCCTCATTCAGAGGTCATAGAGGGATCCATCCACAGGCCCAGCCTCAATCAGAGGGCATGGAGGACTCTATCTACATGCCCAGCCTCAGGCAGACGTCATAGAGGGCTCCGTCCACAGGCCCAGCCTCAGTCACACTTCATAGAGGGCCACATTCACAGGCCCAGCGTCAGTCAGAGGTCACAGAGAGCTCCATCCACAGGCCCAGCGTCAGTCATAGGTCATAATGGACTTTGTCCACACGGCCAGAATCAATCAGACGTTATAGAGGGCTATGTCCACAAGCCAAGCCTTAGTCTGAGGCCATAGCGGGCTCCATCCACAGTCCCGGCCTCAGGCAGAGATCATGGAGGGCTCCATCCACAGTCCCAGCCTCAGGCAGATTTCATAATGGGCTCTGTCCACAGGCCCAGGCTAAATCAAAGGACATAGAGTGCCCTGTCCTCAGGCCCAGCCTCAATCAGAGATCATGGAGGGCTCCATCCACAGGCCAGCCTCAGTCAGAGGTCATAGAGGGCTCCATCCACAGGTACAGACTCAGTCAAAGGTCATAGAGGGCTCCATCCACAAGTAAAGGCTCAGTCATGGAGGGCTCCATCCACAGGCCCGTGCCCCGGCCAGCGGGGTCTTCTAACGGGGGTACCAAGGCGGCGCACCTAAGAGAATGAGAGACAGACAAGGGACGCAAAGAATGGAGGCAAGACAAACGGGTTTCTGATCAAGCCTCGAAATTTTATTCTTACAGTGTTCCTTATATGTGGTTTCTAGAAGGGGAGATGCCTAGGAGGGTTGGGGGCTGAACGGGTCATGTGGACTTAGATAATCGGCTAAAGTCGTAAAGGGTGCTGACTATAGATAAAGGGTGTGGCGGTTGAAGGGCAGCTATTCGAAGAATGCTTTGTCCTCAGGCATGAGGAAGTAAGCCTATGGTGAGGACCAAGTTTCCATGAGATTCTGCTTCATTAGCTCACTGAAACAATGTTAAAATTAATTTGTGATTGACTCTTGGCTCCTGACAGGCCCGGCCTCAGGCAGAGGTCATAATGTATTCTGACCACAGGCCCAGCCTCAATCAGAGGACATACAGTGCCCTGTCCACAGGCCCAACCTCAATCAGAGGTCATGGAGGACTCCATCTACAGGCCAAGCCTTAATCAGAGGTCATAGAGGGCTCCGTGCACAGGCCAAGCCTCAGTCAGAGGTCATAGAGGGCCAAACCACAGGCCAAGCCTCAGTCAGAGGTCATAGAGGGCTCCATCCACAGATACAGTCTTAGTCAGAGGACATGGTGGCCTACATCCACAGTTCGAGCCTCAGGCATAGGTCATGGAGGGCTCTGTCAACAGGCCCAGCCTCAGTCAGAGGTCATGGAGGGTTCCAACCACAGGACCAGCCTCAATTGGAGGATATAAAGGGCTCCATCCATGGGCCCAGCTTTAGTCAGACGTCATGGAGGGCTCCAACCTCAGGACCAGCCTCAGTCAGAGGTCATAGAGGGCTCCGTCGAAAGGTGCAGCTTCAATCAGATGTCATGTAGGGCTCGATTCACAGTCCCATCCTCACGCAGAGGTCATAGAGGGCTTTGTCCACAGGCCCAGCCTCAGGAAGAGGTGATTGAGGGCTCTGACCACAGGCCCTGCTTCAGACAGAGGTCATAATGGGCTCTGTCCAGAGGCGCAACCTCAATCAGAGTACATAGAGGGCCATGTCCACAGGCCCAGCCTCAGATAGAGGTCATGGAGGGCTCCACGCACTGTCCTAACCTCAGTCTGAGGTCATAGAGTGTTCCATCCACAGGCCAGGCATCAGGCAGAGGTCAGAGAGGTGTCCATCCACAGGCCAAGCCTCAGGCAGGGGTCATAATGCACTTTTTCCACAGGCCCAGCCTCAATCAGGGGTTATAGAGGGCTATGTCCACAGGACCAGCCTCAATCAGATGTTATAGAGGGCTATGTCCACAAGCCAAGCCTTAGTCAGAGGCCATAGAGGGCTCCATCCACAGGCCC
The DNA here is from genome assembly GCF_951640355.1 of Cnephaeus nilssonii. Lineage (NCBI taxonomy): Eukaryota > Metazoa > Chordata > Mammalia > Chiroptera > Vespertilionidae > Cnephaeus > Cnephaeus nilssonii. The sequence continues at coordinate 1,133,977 of NC_137095.1, read as the reverse complement.
GGCCTCAGGCAGAGATCATGGAGGGCTCCATCCACAGTCCCAGCCTCAGTCAGAGGACATGGAGGGCTCCATCCACAGACCCGGTCTCACGCTGAGGTCATAGAAGGTTCCGTCCTGAGGCCCAGCTTCAGTCACAGGTCATGGATGGTTCCAACCACAGGACCAGCCTCAGTCAGAGGTCATTGAGGGCTCCGTCCCAATGCCCAGCGTCAGTCAGAGGACATGGAGGGCTCCATCCACAGACCCATTCTCAGTCAGAGGACATGGAGGGCTCCATCCACAGGCCCAGCGTCAGACAGAAGTCATGGAGGGCTCCAAACACATGCCCGGCTTCAGTCAGAGGTCATAGAGGTCTTCCCCCAAAGGCTAGGCCTCAGTCAGACGTCATAGAGGGCTCAATCCACAGGTACAGCCACAGTCAGGGTTCAATAGGGGTTCCTTCTAGAGGCCCAGCCTCTGACAGAGGTCATGGAGGGCTCCAACCACAGGCACGGCCTTAGTCAGAGGTCATAGAAGGCTCCATCCAAAGGCCAGGCCTCAGTCAGAGGTCATATAGGGCTCCATCCACAGGCCTAGCCTCATGGAGAGGTCATAGAGGGCTCCATCCACAGCACCAGCCTCAGTAAGAGGTCATGGAGGGCTCCATCCACAGTCCCAGCCAGAGTCAGAGGTCATGGAGGGCTCCATACACAGTCCCACCCTCAGTCAGAGGTTATAGAGAGCACCATTCACAGGTCAAGCCTCAGTCAGAGGTCATAGAGGGCTCCATCCGTAGGACTATACTCAGGCAGAGGTGATGGAGGTCTCCATCCGCAGGCCTGGCCTCAGGCAGACGTCATGGAGGGCTCAGTACACAGATCCAACCTCAGTCAGAGGTCATAGAGGGCTCTGTCCAAAGGACCAACCTCTGTAAGAGGTCAATGAGGGCTCCGACCACAGGCCCTGCCTCAGGCAGAGGTCATAGAGGGCTCTGTCCATAGGCCCAACCTCAAACAGAGGTCATGGAGGACTCCATCCACAGGCGAAGCTTTAGTCAGAGGTCATAGAGGGCACCGTGCACAGGCCCAGCCTCAGTCAGAGGTCATAGAGGGCCCAAACACAGGCCAAGCCTCAGTCATAGGTCATAGAGGGCTCCATCCACAGATACAGCCTTAGTCAGAGGTCATGAGGGGCGTTATCCACAGGCCCAGCCTCAGAAAGAGGTCATTGAGGGCTCCAACCACTGGCCCAGCCTCAATCAGAGGACATAGAGGGCCATGTCCACAGGCCCAGCCTCAATCAGACTTCATAGAAGGCTCTGTCCACAGTCCCAGCCTCAGTTAGAGGTCATGGACGGCTCCACTCACTGTACCGGCCTCAGTCAGAGGTCATAGAGTGTTCCATGAACAGGCCAGGCATCAGGCAGAGGTCAGAGAAGGGTCCATCCACAGGCCAAGCCTCAAGCAGGGGTCATAATGGTCTTTGTCCACAGGACCAGCCTCAATCAGGGGTTCTAGAGGGCTATGTCCACAGGACCAGCCTCAATCCGAGGTTATAGAGGGCTATGTCCACAAGCCAAGCCTGAGTCAGAGGCCATAACGGGCTCCATCCACAGGCCCGGCTCAGGCAGCGATCATGGAGGGCTCCATCCACAGTCCCAGCCTCAGTGAGAGGACATGGAGGGCTCCATCCACATACCCGCTCTCAGGTAGAGGTCATAGAAGGCTCCGTCCTCAGGCCCAGCTTCAGTCACAGGTCATGGATAGTTCCAACCACAGGACCAGCCTCAGTCAGAGGTCATAGAGGGCTCCATCCACAGGCCCATCCTCAGTCAGAGGACATGGAGGGCTCCATCCACAGGCCCAGCCTCAAGCAAAGGTAATGGAGGACTCCCTCCACAGGACCAGCATCAGTCAGAGGTCATAGAGGGCTCCATTCACAGGACCAGCCTCAGTCAGAGGGCAATAGGGGCTCCATCCACAGTCCCTGCCTCATACAGAGGTCATAGAGAGCACCATCTACTGGTCAACCTCAGTCAGAGGTCATAGAGGGCTCCATCCATAGGCCCATCTTCAGTCAGAAGACATGGAGGGCTCCATCCACAGGCCCAGCCTTAAGCAAATGTCATGGAGGACTCCCTCCACAGGACCAGCATCAGTCAGAGGTCATAGAAGTCTCCAATCACAGGACCAGCCTCAGTCAGAGGGCAATAGGGGCTCGATCCACAGTCCCAGCCTCAGACAGAAGTCATGGAGGGCTCCAACCACATGCCCGTCCTACTTCAGAGGTCATAGAGGGCTCCCTCCACAGATACAGCCAAAGTCAGAGGTCAATAGGGGCTCCTTCCAGAGGCCCAGCCTCCGACAGAGGTCATGGACGGCTCCAACCACTGGCCCGGCCTTAGTCAGTGGTCATAGAAGGCTCCATCCACAGGCCTGGCCTCAGGCAGAGGTCATGGAGGGCTCAGTACACAGATCGAGCCTCAGTCAGATGTCATGGAGGTCCCCAACCACAGCCCAGCCTCAGTCAGAGGTCATAGAGGGCTCCATCCACAGGTACAGACTCAGTCAGAGGTATTAGAGGGCTCCATACACAAGTACAGCCTCAGTCAAAGGTTATGGAGGGCTCTGTCCAGAGCGTAGGCCTCAGTCAGGGGTCAGAAAAGCCTCCAACAACAGGTACGGCCTCAGGCAGAGGTCATGGAGGGCTCCATCCACAGGCTCTGCCTCAGGCAGAGGTCATAATGTATTCTGACCACAGGCCCAGCCTCAATCAGAGGACATACAGTGCCTGTCCACAGGCCCAACCTCAATCAGAGGTCATGGAGGACTCCATCTACAGGCCAAGCCTTAGTCAGAGGTCATAGAGGGCTCTGTGCACAGGCCCTGCCTCAGTCAGAGGTCATAGAGGGCACAACCACAGGCCAAGCCTCAGTGAGAGGACATAGAGGGCTCCATCCACAGACACAGCCTTAGTCAGAGGTCATGAGGGGCTCCATCCACAGGCCCAGCCTCAGAAAGAGGTCATTGAGGGCTCCAACCATTGGCCCGGCCTCAGTCAGAGGTCATAGAGGGCTCCATCCACAGGCCCATCCGCAATCAGAGGATATGGTGGGCTCCATCCACAGTTCCAGCCTCAGGCAGAAGTCATGGAGGGCTTGGTCAACAGGCCCAGCCTCAGTCAGAGGTCATGGAGGGTTCCAACCACAGGACCAGCCTCAATCAGAGGATATAAAGGGCTCCATCCATGGGCCCAACTTCAGTCAGACGTCATGGACGGCTCCAACCTCAGGACCAGCCTCAGTCAGAGGACATGGAGGGCTCCGTCCAAAGGTCCAGCATCAATCAGATGTCATGTAGGGCTCGATTCACAGTCCCATCCTCAGGCAGAGGTCATAGAGGGCTGTGCACACAGGCACAGCCCCAGGAAAGGTGATTGAGGGCTCTGACCACAGGCCTGGCTTCAGGCAGAGGTCATAATGGGCTCTGTCCACAGGCACAACTTCAATCAGAGGACATAGAGTGCCCTGTCCACAGGCCCAGCCTCAATCAGAGGTCATAGAAGGCTCTGTCGACAGTCCCAGCCTCAGATAGAGGTCATTGAGGGCTCCACGCACTGTCCCGGCCACAGTTAGAGGTCATAGAGTGTTCCATCCACAGGCCAGGCCTCAGTCAGAGGTCATATAGGGCTCCATCCACAGGCCTAGCCTCATGCAGAGGTCATAGAGGGCTCCATCCACAGCACCAGCCTCAGTAAGAGGTCATGAGGGCTCCATCAACAGGCCCAAACTCAGTCAGAGGACAGGGAGGGCTCCATCCACAGGCCCAGCCTCAAGTAGAAGTCATAGAGGGCTCCGTCCACAGCCCCAGGCTCAATCCGATGTCATGGAGAGCTCCATCCACATTTCCAGCCTCAGGCAGAGGTCATAGAGGGCTCTGTCTTCAGGCCCAGCCTCAGTTAGAGGGTATAGAGGGCTCCAACCATAAGCCAGGTCTCAGGTAGAGGTCATGGAGGGGTCCATCCACAGGCCCAGCCTCAGGCAGAGGTCATGGAAGGCTCCGTCCACAGTTCCAGGCTCAGCCAGAGGTCATAGAGGGGTCCATACAAAGGAACAGCCTCAGTGAGAGGTCGATAGGGTCTCCATCCACAGGGCCAGCCTAATACAGAGGTCATGGAGGGCTCCATCCACAGGCCCAGCCACAATCAGAGGATATAAAGGGCTCAATCCATGGGCCCAGCTACAGTCAGACGTCATGGAGGGCTCCAACCTCAGGACCAGCCTCAGTCAGAGGACATGGAGGGCTCCGTTCAAAGGTCCAGCTTCAATCAGATGTCAGGTAGGGCTCAATTCAAAGTCCCATCCTCAGGCAGAGGTCATAGAGGGCTTTGTCCACAGGTGCAGCCCCAGGAGAAGGTGATTGAGGGCTTTGGCCACAGGCCCAGCCTCAGAAAGAGGTGATTGAGGACTCTGACCACAGGCCCTGCTTCAGACAGAGGTCATAATGGGCTCTGTCCAGAGGCACAACCTCAATCAGAGTACATAGTGGGCCATGTCCACAGGCCCAGCCTCAATCAGACTTCATAGAAGGCTCTGTCCACAGTCCCAGCCTCAGATAGAGGTCATGGAGGGCTCCACGCACTGTCCTGACCTCAATGTGAGGTCATAGAGGGTTCCATCCACAGGCCAGGCATGAGGCAGATGTCAGAGAGGGGTCCATCCACAGGCCAAGCCTCAGGCAGGAGTCATAATGGTCTTTGTCCACAGGAACAGCCTCAATCAGGGCTTCTAGAAGGCTATGTCCACAGGACCAGCCTCAATCACAGGTTATAGTGGGCTATGTCCACAAGGCAAGCCTTAGTCAGAGGCCATAACGGGCTCCATCCACAGGCCCGGCTCAGGCAGCGATCATGGAGGGCTCCATCCACAGTCCCAGCCTCAGTGAGAGGACATGGAGGGCTCCATCCACAGTCCCAGCCTCAGGTAGAGGTCATAGAAGGCTCCGTCCACATACGCAGCGTCAGTCAGAGGTCATAGAGGGCTCCATCCACAGGCCCATCCTCAGTCAGAGGACATGGAGGGCTCCATCCACAGGCCCAGCCTCAAGCAAAGATCATGGAGGACTCCCTCCACAGGACCAGCATCAGTCAAAGGTCATAGAAGGCTCCATTCACAGGACCAGCCTCAGTCAGGGGGCAATAGGGGCTCCATCCACAGTCCCAGCCTCAGACGGAAGTCATGGAGGGCTTGGTCAACAGGCCCAGCCTCAGTCAGAGGTCATGGAGGGTTCCAACCACAGGACCAGCCTCAATCAGAGGACATAAAGGGCTCCATCCATGGACCCAGCTTCAGTCAGACGTCATGGAGGGCTCCAACCTCAGGACCAGCCTAGTCAGAGGACATGGAGTGCTTCGTCCAAAGGTCCAGCTTCAATCAAATGTCATGTAGGGCTCGAACCACAGGCCCGGCTTCAGGCAGAGGTCATAATGGGTTCTGTCCACAGACACAACCTCAATCAGAGGACATAGAGTGCCCTGTCCACAGGACCAGCCTCAATCAGAGGTCATAGAAGGCTCTGTCCACAGTCCCAGCCTCAGATTGAGGTCATGGAGGGCTCCACGCACTGTCCCGGCCACAGTTAGAGGTCATAGAGTGTTCCATCCACAGGCCAGGCCTCAGTCAGAGGTCATATACGACTCCATCCACAGGCCTAGCCTCATGCAGAGGTCATAGAGGTCTCCATCCACAGCACCACCCTCAGTAAGAGGTCATGGAGGGTTCCATCAACAGGCCCAAACTCAGTCAGAAGACAGGGAGGCCTCCATCCACAGGCCCAGCCTCAGTCAGAGGACATGGAGGGCTCCATCCACAGTCCCAGCCTCAAGTAGAAGTCATAGAGGGCTCCGTCCACAGCCCCAGGCTCAATCCGATGTCATGGAGAGCTCCATCCACATTTCCAGCCTCAGGCAGAGGTCATGGAGGGCTCTGTTTAAAGCACCAGCCTCAGTCAGAGGGTATAGAGGGTTCCAATCACAGGCCAGGCCTCAGGTACAGGTCATGAAGGACTCCGTCCACAGGCCCAGCCTCCGGCAGAGGTCATGGAGGGCTCCGTCCACAGTCCCAGGCTCAGCCAGAGGTCATAGAGGGCTCCATACAAAGGAACAGCCTCAGTGAGAGGTCAATAGGGTCTCCATCCACAGGCCCAGCCTAATACATAGCTCATTGAGGGCTCCAACCACTGGCCCGGCCTCAGTTACAGGTCATACAGGGCTCCATCCATAGCCAGGCCTCAGTAAGAGGTCATAGAGGGCTTCGACCACAGGCCCAGCCTCAGACAGAGGTCATGGAGAGCTCCGTCCACAGGCCCAGCCTGAGTCAGAGGTCATAGAGTGCTCCATCCACAGGTTCAGCCTCAGTCAGAGATCTTAGAAGCCTTCATCCACAGGCCCATCGTCAGTCAGAGGTCATAGTGAGCTCCATCCACAAGCCTGGCCTCTGTCAGAGACCATACAGGGCTCCATCCACAGGCCCAGCGTCAGGCAGAGTTCATGGAAGGGTCCATCCACAGGACTGGCCTCAGGCAGATGTCAAAGAGCGTTCCAACCACAGGCCCAGCCTCAGTCACAGGTCACGGAGGGCTCCATCTACAGGCCCGGCCTAAGGCAGAAGTCATGGAGGGTTCCGTCCAGAAGATAGGCCTCACTGAGAGGTCATAGAGGGCTCAAACCACAAGACCGGCCTCATGAAGAGGTCATGGAGGGCTCCATCCAAAGTACCAGACTTAGGCAGAGGTCATAGAGGGCTCCTTCCAAACACCCAGCTTCAATCAGATGTCATGGAGGGCTCCATCTACATTCCAAGCCTCAGGCAGACGTCAGAGAGGGATTGGTCCACAGGACCAGCCTCAGACAGAGGGAATAGAGAGCTCCAACCACTGGCCCGGCCATAGTCAGATTTCATAGAGGGCTCCATCAACAGGCCAGGAATCAGGCAGAGGACATAGAGCGTTCCATCTACAGGCCCAGCCTCAGTCAGAGGTCATGACGGGCTCCATCCACAGGGACACCCTCAGGCAGAGGTCATGGAGAGCTTCTTCCAAAGGCCCAGCCTTAATCAGAGGTTATAGAGGGCTATGTCCACAGGCCCAGTCTCAATCAGAGGTTATAGAGGGGTATGTCCAAAGGCCAAGCCTTAGTCAGAACTCATAGAGGGCTCCATCCACAGGCCCAGCTTCAGTCAGAGGTCATGGAGGTCTCCAATCACAAGCCCAGCCTACGTCAGGGGTCATAGAGGGTCCCAAACACAGGAAAAGCAACAGTGAGTGGTCAATAGGGGCTCCATCTACAGGCGCAGCCTCAGACAGAGGTCATGGAAGGCTTCAACCACTGGACCAGACTCAGTCAGAGGTCACAGAAGGCTCCATCCACAGGTCCTTCTCAGGCAGAGGTCATAGAGGGCTCCATCCCAAGACCCAGCCTAAGTAAGAGGTCATGGAGGGCTCCATGCACAGGCCCAGCCACAGTCAGAGGTCATGGAGGGCTCCATCCACAGTCCCAGCCTCAGTCAGAGGTCATAGAGAGCACCATCTACAGGTCAAGCCTCAGTCAGAGGTCATAGAGGGCTCCATCCGTAGGACTATACTCAGGCAGAGGTGATGGAGGGCTCCATCCACAGGCCTGGCTTCGGGCAGAGGTCTTGGAGGGCTCAGTACACAGATCCAGCATCAGTCAGATGTCATGGAGGCCCCCAACCACAGGCCAGCCTCAGTCAGAAGTCATAGAGGGCTCCATCCATAGGTACAGACTCAGTCATAGGTTATGGAGGGTTCTGTCCAGAGGCTAGGCCTCAGTCAGGGGTCATAGAATCCTCCAACAACAGGTACGGCCTCAGGCAGAGGTCATGGAGGACTCCATCCACAGGCCCTGCCTCAGGCAGATGTTATAATGTGCTCTGATCACAGGCTCAGCCTCAATCAGAGGTCATGGAGGACTCCATCTACAGGCCAAGCCTTAGTCAGAGGTCATAGAGGTTTCTGTGCACAGGCCCTGCCTCAGTCAGAGGTCATAGAGGGCCCAACCACAGGCCAAGCCTCAGTCGGAGGTCATAGAGGTCTCCATCCACAGACACAGCCTTAGTCAGAGGTCATGAGGGGCTCCATCCACAGGCCCAGCCTCAGAAAGAGGTCATTGAGGGCTCCAACCACTGGCCCGGCCTCAGTCAGAGGTCATAGAGGGGTCCATCCATAGGCCCAGCCTCAATCAGAGGATATGGTGGGCTCCATCCACAGTTCCAGCCTCAGGCAGAAGTCATGGAGGGCTTGGTCAACAGGCCCAGCCTCAGTCAGAGGTCATGGAGGGTTCCAACCACAGGACCAGCCTCAATCAGAGGATATAAACGGCTCCATCCATGGGCCCAGCTTAAGTCAGACGTCATGGAGGACTCCAACCTCAGGACCAGCCTCAGTCAGAGGACATGGAGGGCTTCGTCCAAAGGTCCAGCTTCAATCAGATGTCATGTAGGGCTCGATTCACAGTCCCATCCTCAGGCAGAGGTCATAGAGAGCTCTGTGAACAGTCCCAGCCTCAGACAGAGGTCATGTTGGGCTCCACGCACTGTCCCGGCCACAGTTAGAGGTCATAGAGTGTTCCATCCACAGGCCAGGCCTCAGTCAGAGGTCATAGAGGGCTCCATCCACAGGCCCAGCCACAGTTAGAGGTCATGGAGGGCTCCATCCACAGGCCCAGCCACAGTTAGAGGTCATGGAGGGCTCCATCCACAGGTCAAGCCTCAATCAGAGGACATGGAGGGCTCCATCCACAGTCCCAGGCTCAGTCAGAGGTCATTGAGAGCACCATCCGTAGGTCAACCTCAGTCAGAGGTCATAGAGGGCTCCCTCCGTAGGACTATACTCAGGCAGAAGTGATGGAGGGTTCTGTCCAGAGGCTAGGCCTCAGTCAGGGGTCATAGAATCCTCCAACAACAGGTACGGCCTCAGGCAGAGGTCATGGAGGACTCCATCCACAGGTACTGCCTCAGGCAGTTGTTATAATGTGCTCTGATCACAGGCTCAGCCTCAATCAGAGGTCATGGAGGACTCCATCTACAGGCCAAGCCTTAGTCAGAGGTCATAGAGGGCTCTGTGCACAGGCCCTGCCTCAGTCAGAGGTCATAGAGGGCCCAACCACAGGCCAAGCCTCAGTCGGAGGTCATAGAGGTCTCCATCCACAGACACAGCCTTAGTCAGACTGGGTCATGAGGGGGGCTCCATCCACCGGCCCAGCCTCAGAAAGAGGTCATTGAGGGCTCCAACCACTGGCCCGGCCTCAGTCAGAGGTCATAGAGGGGTCCATCAATAGGCCCAGCCTCAATCAGAGGATATGGTGGGCTCCATCCACAGTTCCAGCCTCAGGCAGAAGTCATGGAGGGCTTGGTCAACAGACCAAGCCTCAGTCAGAGGTCATGGAGGGTTCCAACCACAGGACCAGCCTCAATCAGAGGATATAAAGGGCTCCATCCATGGGCCCAGCTTAAGTCAGACGTCATGGACGGCTCCAACCTCAGGACCAGCCTCAGTCAGAGGACATGGAGGGCTTCGTCCAAAGGTCCAGCTTCAATCAGATGTCATGTAGGGCTCGATTCACAGTCCCATCCTCAGGCAGAGGACATAGAGAGCTTTGTCCACAGGCGCAGCCCCAGGAGAAGGTGATTGAGGGCTCTGACCACAGGCCCGGCTTCAGGCAGAGGTCATAATGGGCTCTGTCCACAGGCACAACCTCAATTATAGGACACAGAGTGCCCTGTCCACAGGCCCAGCCTCAATCAGAGGTCATAGAAGGCTCTGTGCACAGTCCCAGCCTCAGATAGAGGTCATGTTGGGCTCCACGCACTGTCCCGGCCACAGTTAGAGGTCATAGAGTGTTCCATCCACAGGCCAGGACTCAGTCAGAGGTAATAGAGGGCTCCATCCACAGGCCCAGCCACAGTTAGAGGTCATGGAGGGCTCCATCCACAGGTCAAGCCTCAATCAGAGGACATGGAGGGCTCCATCCACAGTCCCAGGCTCAGTCAGAGGTCATTGAGAGCACCATCCGTAGGTCAACCTCAGTCAGAGGTCATAGAGGGCTCCCTCCGTAGGACTATACTCAGGCAGAGGTGATGGAGGGTTCTGTCCAGAGGCTAGGCCTCAGTCAGGGGTCATAGAATCCTCCAACAACAGGTACGGCCTCAGGCAGAGGTCAAGGAGGACTCCATCCACAGGCCCTGCCTCAGGCAGATGTTATAATGTGCTCTGATCACAGGCCCAGCCTCAATCAGAGGTCATGGAGGACTCCATCTACAGGCCAAGCCTTAGTCAGAGGTCATAGAGGTTTCCGTGCACAGGCCCTGCCTCAGTCAGAGGTCATAGAGGGCCCAACCACAGGCCAAGCCTCAGTCGGAGGTCATAGAGGTCTCCATCCACAGACACAGCCTTAGTCAGAGGTCATGAGGGGCTCCATCCACAGGCCCAGCCTCAGAAAGAGGTCATTGAGGGCTCCAACCACTGGCCTGGCCTCAGTCAGAGGTCATAGAGGGGTCCATCCATAGGCCCAGCCTCAATCAGAGGATATGGTGGGCTCCATCCACAGTTCCAGCCTCAGGCAGAAGTCATGGAGGGCTTGGTCAACAGGCCCAGCCTCAGTCAGAGGTCATGGAGGGTTCCAACCACAGGACCAGCCTCAATCAGAGGATATAAAGGGCTCCATCCATGGGCCCAGCTTAAGTCAGACGTCATGGACGGCTCCAACCTCAGGACCAGCCTCAGTCAGAGGACATGGAGGGCTTCGTCCAAAGGTCCAGCTTCAATCAGATGTCATGTAGGGCTTGATTCACAGTCCCATCCTCAGGCAGAGGTCATAGAGAGCTTTGTCCACAGGCGCAGCCACAGGAGAAGGTGATTGAGGGCTCTGACCACAGGCCCGGCTTCAGGCAGAGGTCATAATGGGCTCTGTCCACAGGCACAACCTCAATTATAGGACACAGAGTGCCCTGTCCACAGGCCCAGCCTCAATCAGAGGTCATAGAAGGCTCTGTGCACAGTCCCAGCCTCAGATAGAGGTCATGTTGGGCTCCACGCACTGTCCTGGGCACAGTTAGAGGTCATAGAGTGTTCCATCCACAGGCCAGGCCTCAGTCAGAGGTCATAGAGGGCTCCATCCACAGGCCCAGCCACAGTTAGAGGTCATGGAGGGCTCCATCCACAGTCCCAGGCTCAGTCAGAGGTCATTGAGAGCACCATCCGTAGGTCAACCTCAGTCAGAGGTCATAGAGGGCTCCCTCCGTAGGACTATGATCAGGCAGAGGTGATGGAGGGCTCCATCCACAGGCCTGGCCTCAGGCAGAGGTCATGGAGGGCTCAGTACACAGAACCAGCCTCAGTCAGATGTCATGGAGCGCCCCAACCACAGGCCAGCTTCAATCAGCGGTCATAGAGGACTTCATCTACAGGTACAGACTCAGTGAGAGGTCATAGAGGGCTTCATCCACAAGTACGACCTCAGTCAGAGGTTATGGAGGGCTCCATCCACAGGCCCTGCCTCAGGCAGAGGTCATAATGTATTCTGACCGCAGGCCCAGCCTCAATCAGAGGACATACATTGCCCTGTCCACAGGCCCAACCTCAATCAGAGGTTATGGAGGACTCCATCTACAGGCCAAGCCTTAGTCAGTGGTCATAGAGGGCTCTGTGCACAGGCCCTGCCTCAGTCAGAGGTCATAGAGGGCCCAACCACAGGCCAAGCCTCAGTGAGAGGTCATAGAGGGCTCTATCCACAGATACAGCCTTAGTCAGAGGTCATGAGGGGCTCCATCCACAGGCCCAGCCTCAGAAAGAGGTCATTGAGGGCTCCAACCACTGGCCCGGCCTCAGTCAGAGGTCATAGAGGGCTCCATCCACAGGCCCAGCCGCAATCAGAGGATATGGTGGGCTCCATCCACAGCTCCAGCCTCAGGCAGAAGTCATGGAGGTCTTGGTCAATAGGCCCAGCCTCAGTCAGAGGTCATGGAGGGTTCCAACCACAGGACCAGCCTCAATCAGAGGATATAAACGGCTCCATCCATGGGCCCAGCTTAAGTCAGACGTCATGGAGGACTCCAACCTCAGGACCAGCCTCAGTCAGAGGACATGGAGGGCTTCGTCCAAAGGTCCAGCTTCAATCAGATGTCATGTAGGGCTCGATTCACAGTCCCATCCTCAGGCAGAGGTCATAGAGAGCTCTGTGCACAGTCCCAGCCTCAGATAGAGGTCATGTTGGGCTCCACGCACTGTCCCGGCCACAGTTAGAGGTCATAGAGTGTTCCATCCACAGGCCAGGCCTCAGTCAGAGGTCATAGAGGGCTCCATCCACAGGCCCAGCCACAGTTAGAGGTCATGGAGGGCTCCATCCACAGGCCCAGCCACAGTTAGAGGTCATGGAGGGCTCCATCCACAGGTCAAGCCTCAATCAGAGGACATGGAGGGCTCCATCCACAGTCCCAGGCTCAGTCAGAGGTCATTGAGAGCACCATCCGTAGGTCAACCTCAGTCAGAGGTCATAGAGGGCTCCCTCCGTAGGACTATACTCAGGCAGAAGTGATGGAGGGTTCTGTCCAGAGGCTAGGCCTCAGTCAGGGGTCATAGAATCCTCCAACAACAGGTACGGCCTCAGGCAGAGGTCATGGAGGACTCCATCCACAGGCCCTGCCTCAGGCAGTTGTTATAATGTGCTCTGATCACAGGCTCAGCCTCAATCAGAGGTCATGGAGGACTTCATCTACAGGCCAAGCCTTAGTCAGAGGTCATAGAGGTTTCTGTGCACAGGCCCTGCCTCAGTCAGAGGTCATAGAGGGCCCAACCACAGGCCAAGCCTCAGTCGGAGGTCATAGAGGTCTCCATCCACAGACACAGCCTTAGTCAGACTGGGTCATGAGGGGGGCTCCATCCACAGGCCCAGCCTCCGAAAGAGGTCATTGAGGGCTCCAACCACTGGCCCGGTCTCAGTCAGAGGTCATAGAGGGGTCCATCCATAGGCCCAGCCTCAATCAGAGGATATGGTGGCTCCATCCACAGTTCCAGCCTCAGGCAGAAGTCATGGAGGGCTTGGTCAACAGACCAAGCCTCAGTCAGAGGTCATGGAGGGTTCCAACCACAGGACCAGCCTCAATCAGAGGATATAAAGGGCTCCATCCATGGGCCCAGCTTAAGTCAGACGTCATGGACGGCTCCAACCTCAGGACCAGCCTCAGTCAGAGGACATGGAGGGCTTCGTCCAAAGGTCCAGCTTCAATCAGATGTCATGTAGGGCTCGATTCACAGTCCCATCCTCAGGCAGAGGACATAGAGGGCTGTGCACACAGGCACAGCCCCAGGAAAGGTGACTGAGGGCTCTGACCACAGGCCCGGCTTCAGGCAGAGGTCATAATGGGCTCTGTCCACAGGCACAACCTCAATTATAGGACACAGAGTGCCCTGTCCACAGGCCCAGCCTCAATCAGAGGTCATAGAAGGCTCTGTGCACAGTCCCAGCCTCAGATAGAGGTCATGTTGGGCTCCACGCACTGTCCCGGCCACAGTTAGAGGTCATAGAGTGTTCCATCCACAGGCCAGGACTCAGTCAGAGGTCATAGAGGGCTCCATCCACAGGCCCAGCCACAGTTAGAGGTCATGGAGGGCTCCATCCACAGGTCAAGCCTCAATCAGAGGACATGGAGGGCTCCATCCACAGTCCCAGTCTCAGTCAGAGGTCATTGAGAGCACCATCCGTAGGTCAACCTCAGTCAGAGGTCATAGAGGGCTCCCTCCGTAGGACTATACTCAGGCAGAGGTGATGGAGGGTTCTGTCCAGAGGCTAGGCCTCAGTCAGGGGTCATAGAATCCTCCAACAACAGGTACGGCCTCAGGCAGAGGTCAAGGAGGACTCCATTCACAGGCCCTGCCTCAGGCAGATGTTATAATGTGCTCTGATCACAGGCCCAGCCTCAATCAGAGGTCATGGAGGACTCCATCTACAGGCCAAGCCTTAGTCAGAGGTCATAGAGGTTTCCGTGCACAGGCCCTGCCTCAGTCAGAGGTCATAGAGGGCCCAACCACAGGCCAAGCCTCAGTCGGAGGTCATAGAGGTCTCCATCCACAGACACAGCCTTAGTCAGAGGTCATGAGGGGCTCCATCCACAGGCCCAGCCTCAGAAAGAGGTCATTGAGGGCTCCAACCACTGGCCCGGCCTCAGTCAGAGGTCATAGAGGGGTCCATCCATAGGCCCAGCCTCAATCAGAGGATATGGTGGGCTCCATCCACAGTTCCAGCCTCAGGCAGAAGTCATGGAGGGCTTGGTCAACAGGCCCAGCCTCAGTCAGAGGTCATGGAGGGTTCCAACCACAGGACCAGCCTCAATCAGAGGATATAAAGGGCTCCATCCATGGGCCCAGCTTAAGTCAGACGTCATGGATGGCTCCAACGTCAGGACCAGCCTCAGTCAGAGGACATGGAGGGCTTCGTCCAAAGGTCCAGCTTCAATCAGATGTCATGTAGGGCTTGATTCACAGTCCCATCCTCAGGCAGAGGTCATAATGGGCTCTGTCCACAGGCACAACCTCAATTATAGGACACAGAGTGCCCTGTCCACAGGCCCAGCCTCAATCAGAGGTCATAGAAGGCTCTGTGCACAGTCCCAGCCTCAGATAGAGGTCATGTTGGGCTCCACGCACTGTCCTGGGCACAGTTAGAGGTCATAGAGTGTTCCATCCACAGGCCAGGCCTCAGTCAGAGGTCATAGAGGGCTCCATCCACAGGCCCAGCCACAGTTAGAGGTCATGGAGGGCTCCATCCACAGTCCCAGGCTCAGTCAGAGGTCATTGAGAGCACCATCCGTAGGTCAACCTCAGTCAGAGGTCATAGAGGGCTCCCTCCGTAGGACTATGATCAGGCAGAGGTGATGGAGGGCTCCATCCACAGGCCTGGCCTCAGGCAGAGGTCATGGAGGGCTCAGTACACAGAACCAGCCTCAGTCAGATGTCATGGAGCGCCCCAACCACAGGCCAGCTTCAATCAGCGGTCATAGAGGACTTCATCTACAGGTACAGACTCAGTGAGAGGTCATAGAGGGCTTCATCCACAAGTACGACCTCAGTCAGAGGTTATGGAGGGCTCCATCCACAGGCCCTGCCTCAGGCAGAGGTCATAATGTATTCTGACCGCAGGCCCAGCCTCAATCAGAGGACATACATTGCCCTGTCCACAGGCCCAACCTCAATCAGAGGTTATGGAGGACTCCATCTACAGGCCAAGCCTTAGTCAGTGGTCATAGAGGGCTCTGTGCACAGGCCCTGCCTCAGTCAGAGGTCATAGAGGGCCCAACCACAGGCCAAGCCTCAGTGAGAGGTCATAGAGGGCTCTATCCACAGATACAGCCTTAGTCAGAGGTCATGAGGGGCTCCATCCACAGGCCCAGCCTCAGAAAGAGGTCATTGAGGGCTCCAACCACTGGCCCGGCCTCAGTCAGAGGTCATAGAGGGCTCCATCCACAGGCCGAGCCGCAATCAGAGGATATGGTGGGCTCTATCCACAGCTCCAGCCTCAGGCAGAAGTCATGGAGGGCTTGGTCAACAGGCCCAGCCTCAGTCAGAGGTCATGGAGGGTTCCAACCACAGGACGAGCCTCAATCAGAGGATATAAAGGGCTCCATCCATGGGCCCAGCTTAAGTCAGACGTCATGGAGGACTCCAACCTCAGGACCAGCCTCAGTCAGAGGACATGGAGGGCTCCGTCCAAAGGTCCAGCTTCAATCAGATGTCATTTAGCGCTCGATTCACAGTCCCATCCTCAGGCAGAGGTCATAGAGGGCTTTGTCCACAGGCGCAGCCCCAGGAGAAGGTGATTGAGGGCTCTGACCACAGGCCCGGCTCCAGGCAGAGGTAATAATGGGCTCTGTCCACAGGCACAACATCAATCAGTGGACATAGAGTGCCCTGTCCACAGGCCCAGCCTCAATCAGAGGTCATAGAAGGCTCTGTCCACAGTCCCAGTCTCAGATTGAGGTCATGGAGGCCTCCACGCACTGTCCTGGCCTATAGTTAGAGGTCATAGAGTGTCCCATCCACAGGCCAGTCCTCAGTCAGAGGTCATATAGGGCTCCATCCACAGGCCTAGCCTTATGCAGAGGTCATAGAGGGCTCCATCGACAGCAACAAACTCAGTAAGAGGTCATGGAGGGATTCCAAGATGGCTGTGGATTAAGTGGAAGCTACACTGACACTCTCCCAGGACCAAACTGGAATTACAACTAAAATACAGAAAAACTTCCTGAAAAATCAATTGAAGACTAGTTGGAGAGAACCCTGATAACCAAGGACATAAGTGGAGACCACATAGAGACAGCATTGACAGGGACTGGGTTCCCTCCCGGAGCTGCGGGCTCACCGGGCGCCTCGCCATCTTGCAAGGAAAGGAGGATTTTATTGGAAACCTGACTTTCCGCGACAACTGCAAACACTGAAGAGCTGCGAGCACCAGAACACCAGTCCCCTATAGGCGCAAACATTCGGATTCAAAGGAACCCTTCACTGAACCACGGAAAGGTCAGATTTCGCCTGAAATAAGGTGTGGTTTCTAATCCCCGAGGTGGGAGGGAAGCGTGCGAGCTGCGGGACCTGCGGGAACTGGGAGGTCTGTGCCTAGAAAAACCGGCGGCAGTTGGAGCTGCAGTGATCCCTGAATGTGGAAGGGGGTCCTCTGAGCTGCTAACTGAAGTGACCTCTTAAAATCAACTCATTTTAATCTGACGAGGAGGATCAGACTAAGAATTTTCAAAGGAGTGCGGGCTCCTTAGTCTGGCGCACAGACCCACTGTCCGCACACTTGGGCTCTTTCCGACTCTGCTTACTAAGCCCAATGCATAGGAAAGCCCAGGTGGAAAAACCCTGAAAGACTGCAGGGGAAGTTGTTTTTTCGGAACCTGGGAACAGAGCTAGGTGTGACCATCGGAGAGGCAGCTGTGAGGCACACACCTCCACAAACCGGTAGTGAGTGCCATAGAGGGGAAAAAAAAAAAAAAAGCTAGAGAGGCCCAGAAGTCAATTCAGAAACACTGCCAACCAGGGGCTGAAACGCTAATTGTCTCTGGTGTAATCAAAAATAAATACGAGAAATTAAGACACGGCTGGCTTAAAAAGCAGGATTGGCTTACAACACGGAGGAGCAGAGGAACGAAGCTGGACTGAAATACCGCCCAGACTGGGAAACAGGCATACCAAACAGAATAAAAGAGGAAGTGAATGACAGCCGCTACTGCACATTTTAGTCTTCCTATTTTTTAATTTTTAATTCTTTTTTCAATTTTTTTATTCTAATTTTTTTTATTTTCATTTTTTGCATCTTTTACTTAAGAAAAAAAATTCTTTCTTTTTCCTCGATTTTCACCTTTTTAATTATTACATTTTTATTTTCAATCAGCATTATTATTGCTATTATTTTACTTTTTTTTTTTTAAATGTCATTACATTTTCTCTTTCTTTTATTTTGGGATTAGTGTCCTACATTCTATTTGCATCTTTCCCTTACCCTATCTCAACGCTAACATTTTGCCATCACTTTCCTCCTAACCTTTCCCCTTAAAAAAATTATTTTTCTCTCTGGCCTTTTGTTGTTGTTTGCTTGAATGTTGATTAGATTGAATTTTTATGCTTTTTTTATGAGATTGTTTTGATTATACTTTTTGTTTGTTTGGTTGGTTCTATTGTTTGCTTTGTTTTTGTTTTTTTTTATTACTTTTGTTTTCCCTTGCCTCACTTGATATTAGTTGCTGTTGCAGTTTGTATTAATCTCCAGGCTCGTGTTGCTGGAATTTGCTGGGATTAGTGGTTGTTCTAGTGGAGTCTACTCCCCATATATATAGTTTGTTCCCCTTTTCTCTCTTAGTATTGTTCTTGCCTCTCTTACACATTTTTCTTTTCTTTTTTCTTTCTGCTCTTCTCCCAAGTTCAGATTCACACTCTTTTTTTTGTTGTTGTTCTTTCTTTTTACTCTCCCTCTTCCACTCCTATTCCCTAATTTGTCTTTCTCTGGTGGTTACCTTTATTGGAGGTTATTAATATCGTGAATACAATTCTGTTCAGTGCCTTGTGTGTTGTGCCTGGTTGTGTTGTATTTTGTACCTTTAAATCAACGCCGGAGAGAGAGAACTATATAACCAGACATCCGGAGAAGAGAGACCATGGGGAAACAAAGAATTAGCCCCCCCAGGAAAGAGAAGCAGGCATCACCAGAAAAGGAAGTAAACGAACAAGAGGCAAACAACCTATCAGAGAAAGAATTCAGAGAAATGGTCATAAGGTGGCTGAAAAGGATGGAAGAAAAATTCGACAATATGAGTAAGAACCAAGAGGAAATGAAGAAGAACCAAGAAGAAATGAAAAATGACATCGCTGCTGTAAAGAACTCAATAGAAAGCATCAAGAGTAGACTAGAAGAAGCAGAGGACCGCATAAGTGAGCTAGAAGACAAGATGGAAAAAAATACCCAATTACAACAGCTTCTAGAAACAAAAATTAGAAAGCATGAGGAGAGCCTAAGGGAACTTTGGGACAACACAAAACAAAACAACATAAGGATAATAGGGGTACCAGAAGGAAAGGAAACGGAGCAAGGAATAGAAAACCTGTTAGAAGAAATAATAACAGAAAACTTCCTTGATATAGGGAAGAAAAAACCCACACAAATCCAAGAAGCTCACAGAGTTCCAAGCAAAATGTACCCCAAAAGACCGACGCCAAGGCACATTATAATTAAGTTGGCAAACACCAACGACAAAGTAAGAATCTTAAAAGCGGCCAGAGAGAGACAGACAGTTACATACAAAGGAACCCCCATCAGACTAGCAACTGATTTCTCAACAGAAACTCATCAAGCCAGAAGGGAATGGAATGAAATATACAAAGTCATGCAAAGGAAGGGTCTCAATCCAAGAATACTGTACCCAGCAAGGCTATCAATCAAAATTGAAGGTGAAATCAGGAGCTTCACAGACAAAAAAGGGCTAAGGGAGTTTATCACCACCAAACCAGCAATGAAAGAAATGCTAAAGGGTCTGCTGTAAAAAAAAAAAAAAAAGAAAGAAAAGAAAGAAAGAAATAGGAAGCAAAGAAGGAACACAGGGGTATAGAATAAAAATGGTGACAAATAAGTGCCTATCAATAATAACTTTAAATGTAAATGGATTGAATGCCCCAATCAAAAGACACAGGGTAACAGATTGGATAAGAAAACAAAACCCATATATCTGCTGTCTACAGGAAACCCACCTCAAAAAAAAGGACGCATACAGACTGAGAGTAAAGGGATGGAAAAAGGTTTTCCAGGCGAATGGAAATGAAAAAAAAGCTGGGGTAGCAATACTTATATCTGACAAATTAGATCTCAAAGTGAAGGACATAACAAGAGATAATGAAGGCCACTTCATAATACTAAAAGGAGAAATCCAACAAGAAGAAATAACTCTGGTAAACATATATGCACCCAACACAGGAGCACCAAGATACATTAAAAAACTCCTGGAAGATATCAAAGGAGAGATTGACAGCAATACAATTATAGTAGGAGACTTCAATACCCCACTATCACCATTGGACAAATCCTCTAAACAAAAAATCAGCAAAGAAACAGCAATCCTAAATGACTCACTAGACCAGATGGAATTAATCGACATCTTCAGAACATTTCACCCCAAAGCCACAGAATATACATTCTTCTCAAGTGCACATGGGACATTTTCAAAGATAGACCATATGTTAGGACATAGGCAAAGTCTCTCCAAATTCAAGAAGATACAAATCATATCAAGCTTCTTCTCAGATCACAGTGGCATAAAACTGGAAATCAACTACAATAAAAACAACCCAAACAAATCAAACACATGGAGACTAAACAGCATGCTATTAAACCATGACTGGGTTACCAAAGACATCAAGGAAGAAATAAAAAACATCATGGCAACAAATGACAATGAAAACACAACAATCCAAAATCTATGGGACACAGCGAAAGCAGTCCTGAGAGGGAAGTTCATAGCTCTACAAGCCTACTGCAAAAAACAAGAAACAATGGTAATAAATTACCTAACCAAACAACTCAAAGAGTTAGAGAGAGAGCAACAAGAAAAGCCCAGTGTAAGCAGAAGGAAAGAAATAATAAAGATCAGAGCGGAGATAAACGACATAGAGACCAAAGAAACAATACAAAAGATCAACAAAACCAAGAGCTGGTTCTTTGAAAAGATAAACAAGATTGATGGACCTCTAGCCAGGCTTACCAAGAAGCAAAGAGAGAGGACCCAAATAAACAAACTCAGAAATGAAAGAGGTGAAATAACAACAGACCCTGACGAAATACAAAGGATTGTTACAAAATACTACGAACAACTCTATTCCAACAAACTGGACAACCTGGAGGAAATGGACTTATTCCTAGACAAATACAACCTTACAAAACTCAATCAGGAAGAATCTAAACAGCTCAACAGGCCAATAACTATGGAAGAAATTGAAGCAGTCATCAAAAAGCTTCCGGCAAACAAAAGCCCGGGGCCAGACGGCTTCACAGGAGAGTTTTACCAAACTTTCAAGGAAGAACTAAAACCTATCCTCCTCAGACTATTCCAAAAAATTCAAGAGGAAGGAACACTTCCAGGCTCCTTCTATGAAGCTAGCATCACCCTAATACCAAAACCAGATAAAGACAACACAATGAAAGAGAATTACAGACCAATATCCCTCATGAACATAGATGCCAAAATTCTCAACAAAATCCTAGCAAATCGGCTCCAGCAATACATCAGAAAGATCATACATCATGACCAAGTAGGATTTATCTCAGGAATGCAAGGATGGTACAATATCCGCAAATCAATAAATGTGATACATCATATAAACAAATTGAGAGATAAAAACCACATAGTCATATCAATAGATGCAGAAAAAGCATTTGACAAAATCCAACACCCTTTCTTGATAAAAACTCTCAACAAGGTGGGAATAAATGGCTCATACCTCAACATAATAAAAGCTATATATGATAAACCCACAGCAAACATCATACTCAATGGGCAAAAACTAAAACCATTTCCCCTAAGAACAGGAACAAGACAGGGATGCCCACTCTCACCACTCCTGTTTGACATAGTACTGGAAGTATTAGCTACCGCAATTAGGCAAGAAGAAGAAATAAGAGGCATCCAAATTGGAAAAGAAGAAGTGAACCTGTCCTTATTTGCAGATGACATGATATTGTACGTAAAAAACCCAAAAGATTCCATCAAAAAACTAATAGACTTAATAAATGAATTCGGCAATGTAGCGGGATACAAAATTAACGTCAAGAAATCTATGGCATTTCTATACACCAATAGTGAACTTAAAGAAAGAGAGACTAAAAAAGAAATCCCATTTACCATCACACCAAAAAAATTAAGATACCTAGGAGTAAACTTAACTAAGGAGGTAAAAGACCTATACGCGGAAAACTACAGGACACTGAAAAAAGAGATAGAAGAAGACGTAAACAGATGGAAGAACATACCATGTTCATGGATTGGTAGAATCAACATCATTAAAATGTCCATACTACCCAAAGCAATCTACAGATTCAATGCACTCCCCATCAAAATACCAACAGCATATTTCACAGACCTAGAAAGAACTCTCCAAAAATTCATCTGGAATAAAAAAAGACCCCGAATAGCCGCAGCAATCCTTAGAAAGAAGAATAAAGTAGGAGGGATCTCCATACCAGATTTCAAGCTGTATTACAAAGCCACTGTTCTCAAAACTGCCTGGTACTGGCACAAGAACAGACATATAGATCAATGGAACAGAATAGAGAATCCAGATATCGACCCAAACCACTATGCTCAATTAATATTTGACAAAGGAGGCATGAACATACAATGGAATCAAGACAGTCTCTTCAATAAATGGTGTTGGGAAAATTAGACACACACATGCAAAAAAATGAAACTAGATCACCAACTTACACCATACACAAAAATAAACTCAAAATGGATACAGGACTTAAACATAAGACGGGAAACCATAAAAATACTAGAGGAATCCACAGGCAACAAAATCTCAGACATATGCCAAAAGAACTTTTTCACTGACACTGCCCCTAGGGCAATGGAAGCTAAAGAGAAAATTAACAAATGGGACTACATCAAAATAAAAAGCTTTTTTACAGCAAAAGAAACCATCAACAAAACAACAAGAAAGCCCACTGCATGGGAGAACATATTTGCAAATGCTAGCACTGATAAAGGTTTAATCTCCAACATCTACAGGCAGCTTATGCAACTTAATAAAAGGAAGATAAATGATCCAATAAAAAAATGGGCAACGGACCTAAACAGAATATTTTCAAAAGAAGACAGAAGGAAGGCCAAGAGACACATGAAAACATGCTCAAAGTCACTTATTATCCGAGAGATGCAAATCAAAACAACAATGAGGTACCATCTCACACCTGTCAGAATGGCTATCATCAACAAATCAACAAACGACAAGTGTTGGCGAGGATGCGGAGAAAAAGGAACCCTCGTGCACTGCTGGTGGGAATGCAGACTGGTGCAGCCACTGTGGAGAACAGTATGGAGTTTCCTCAAAAAACTGAAAATGGAACTCCCATTTGACCCAGTAATCCCACTCCTGGGAATATATCCAAAGAAACTAGAAACACCAATCAGAAAGGATATATGCACCCCCATGTTCATAGCAGCACAATTTACAATAGCTAAGATTTGGAAACAGCCTAGGTGCCCGTCAGCAGATGACTGGATCAGAAAACTGTGGTACATCTACACAATGGAATACTATGCTGCCATAAAAAAGAAGGAATTCTCATCATTTGCAGCAACCTGGATGGAATTGGAGAATATTATACTAAGTGAAATAAGCCAGTCAATGAAAGAAAAATACCACATGATCTCACTCATTTATGGATAATAAAGAACATTATAAACTGATGAACAAAAAGATAGTTACAGAGACATTAAAGCAACAAACAGACTTTCAAATTACACTGGGAAAGTTAGGGAGAGGGGGGGTAGATAAGAAATCAAACGAAGGACTTGTATGCATGCATATAAGCATAAACAATGGACGCAAAACTCTGGGGGGTGAGGGCATGTGTGGGTGTGGGGTGGGGGGTAATGGTAAGATATGTACATCTATAATACCTCAATAAAAAAAAATAAATTAAAAAAAAAATGGTCATGGAGGGCTCCATCAACAGGCCCAAACTCAGTCAGAAGACAGGGAGGCCTCCATCCACAGGCCCAGCCTCAGTCAGAGGACATGGAGCGCTCCATCCACAGTTCCAGCCTCAAGTAGAAGTCAGAGAGGGCTCCGTCCACAGGCTCAGGCTCAATCCGATGTCATAGAGAGCTCCATCCACATTTCCAGCCTCAGGCAGAGGTCATAGAGGGCTCTGTCTACAGGCCCAGACTCAGCCAGAGGGTATAGAGGGCTCCAACCACAGGCCAGGCATCAGGTACAAGTCATGGAGGGCACCGTCCACAGGCTCAGCCTCAGGCAGAGGTCATGGAGGGCTCCGTCCACAGTTCCAGGCTCAGCCAGAGGTCATAGAGGGCTCCATAAACAGGAACAGCCTCAGTGAGAGGTCAATAGGGTGTCAATCCACAGGCCCAGCGTAATACAGAGGTCATGGAGGGCTCCAACCACTGGCCCAGACTCAATTACAGGTTATACACAGCTCCATCCATAGCCAGGCCTCAGTAAGAGGTCATAGAGGGCTTCGTCCACAGGCCCAGCCTCAGACAGAGGTCATGGAGAGCTCCGTCCACAGGCCCAGCCTCAATCAGAGGTCATAGAAGGCTGTGTCCACAGTCCCAGCCTCAGATAGAGGTCATGGAGGGCTCCACGCATTGTCCCGACCTCAGTCAGAGGTCATAGAGTGTTCCATCCACAGGTCAGGCATCAGGCAGAGGTCAGAGAGGGGTCTATCCACAGGCCAAGCCTCAGGCAGGGGTCATAATGGTCTTTGTCCACAGGCCCAGCCTCAATCACGGGTTATTGAGGGCTATGTCCTCAGGACCAGCCTCAATCAGAGGTTATAGAGGGCTACGTCCACAAGGCAAGGCTTCTGTAGCGGCCATAGCGGGCTCCATCCACAGGCCTGGCCTCAGGCAGAGGACATAGAGGGCTACATCCATAGACCCGGTCTCAGGCAGAGGTCATAGAGGGCTCCATCCTTGGCCCAGCTTCAGTCACAGGTCATGGATGGTTCCAACCACAGGACCAGCCTCAGTCAGAGGTCCTTGAGGGCTCCGTCCACATGCCCAACGTCACTCAGAGGTCATAGAGGGCTCCATCCACAGGCCCATCCTCAGTCAGAGGGCAATAGGGGCTCCATCCATACGCCCAGCTTCAGACAGAAGTCAAGGAGGGCTTCAACCACATGCCCGGCCTCAGTCAGAGGTCATAGAGGTCTCCGCACAAGCGCTAGGCCTCAGTCAGAGGTCATAGAGGGTTCCATCCACAGGTACAGCCGCAGTGAGAGGTCAATACGGGCTCCTTCAAGAGGCCCAGCCTCAGTAAGAGGTCATGGAGGGCTCCATCCACAGGCCCAGACTCAGGCAGAAGTCATATAAGGCTCTGTCCACAGGCCTAGCCTCAGGCAGAAGTCACAGAGGGCTCCTTCCACAGGCCAGTCTCAATCCGATGTCAAGGAGAGCTCCATCCACATTCCGAGCCTCAGGCAGAGGACATAGAGGGCTCTGTCTACAGGCACAACCTCAGTTAGAGGTTATAGCTGCCTCCAACCTCAGGCCCAGCCTCAGGCAGAGGTCATGGAGGGCTCTGTCCACAGTTCCAGGCTCAGCCAGAGGTCATAGTGGGCTCCATACACAGGAACAGCCTCAGTCAGAGGTCTTAGAAGCCTTCATCCACAGGCCCAGCCCAATACAGAGGTCATGGAGGGCTCCAACCACTGGCCCGGCCTCAGTTACAGGTCATACAGGGCTCCATCCATAGCCAGGCCTCTGTAAGAGGTCATAGTGGACTCCGTCCACAGGCCCAGCCTCAAAAAGAGGACATGGAGGGCTCCATCCACTGGTCCAACCTCAGTCAGAGGTCTTAGAAGCCTTCATCCACAGGTCCAGCCTCACTCAGAGGTCATAGTGAGCTCCATCCAAAAGCCCGGCCTCAGTCAGAGACCATACAGGGCTCCATCCACAGGACTAGCCTCACGCAGAGGTCAAAGAGTGTTCCAACCACAGGCCCAGCCTCAGTCACAGGTCACGGAGGGCTCCATCTACAGGCCCGGCCTAAGGCTGAGGTCATGGAGGGTTCTGTCCAGAGGATAGGCCTCAGTCAGAAGTCATAGAGGGCTCCAACCACAGGTCCAGCCTCAGACAGAGGTCATAGAGAGCTCCAACCACTGGCCCGGCCACAGTCAGATGGCATAGAGGGCTCTATCCACAGGCCCAGCCTCAAGCAAAGGTCATGGAGGACTCCATCCACAGGACCAGCCTCAGTCAGAGGTCATAGAGAGCTCCATTCACAGGATCAGCCTCAGTCAGAGGGCAATAGGGGCTCCATCCACAGGCCTAACCTCAGACAGAAGTCATGGAGGGCTCCAACCACATGCCCGGCCTCAGTCTGAGGTCATAGAGGTCTCCCCCAAAGGCCATGCCTCAGTCAGAGGTCATAGAGGGCTCCATCCACAGGTATGGCCACAGTCAGAGGTCAATAGGGGCTCCTACCAGAGGCCCAGCCTCCGACAGAGGTCATGGAGGGCTCCAACCACTGGCCCGGCCTTAGTCAGTGGTCATAGAAGGCTCCATCCAAAAACCAGGCCTCAGTGAGTGGTCATATAGGGCTCCATCCACAGGCCTAGCCTCATGCCGAGGTCATAGAGGGCTCCAACCACAACACCAGCCTCAGTAAGAGGTCATAAGGGCTCCAACCAGAGGTCGGGCCTCATGAAGAGGTCATGGAGGGCTCCATCCACAGTCCCAGCCTTAGGCAGAGGTCATAGAGGGTTCTTTCCAAACACCCAGCTTCAAGCAGATGTCATGGAGGGCTCCATGTACAGTCCAAGCTTCAAGCAGACGTGAGAGAGGGCTTGGTCCACAGGCCCAGCCTCAGACAGAGGGAATAGAGAGCTCCAACCACTGGCCCGTTCAAAGTCAAATGTCATAGAGGGCTCCATCAACAGGCCAGGAATCAGGCAGAGGTCATACAGGGCGCCATCTAAAGGCCCAGCCTCAGTCAGAGGTCATGGAAGGCTCCATCCACAGGCCCAGCTTGAGGCAGAGGTCATGGAGAGTTCTGTCCCCAAGCCCAGCCTCAGGCAGAGGTCATAGTGGGCTTTGTCCATAGGCCCAGCCTTAATCAGAAGTTATAGAGGGCTATGTCCACAGGCCCAGCCTCAATGAGAGGTTATAGAGGGCTATGTACAAAGGCCAAGCCTTAGTCAGAGCTCATAGAGGGCTCCATCCACAGGCCCAGCTTCAGTCAGAGGTCATGGAGGTCTCCAATCACAAGCCCAGCCTAAGTCAGGAGTCATAGAGGGTCCCATCCACAGGGTAAGCCACAGTGAGAGATCAGTAGGGGCTCCATGCCCAGGCCCAACCTCAGACAGAGGTCATGGAGGGCTTCAACCACTGGACCGGCCTCAGTCAGAGGTCATAGAAGGCTCCTTCCACAGGCGCTTCTCAGGCAGTGGTCATAGAGGGCTCCATCCCCAGCCCAGCCACAGTCAGAGGTCATGGAGGGCTCCATCCACAGACCCAGCCTCAGAGAGAGGTCACAGAGAGCACCATCCACAGGTCAAGCCTCAGTCAGAGGTAATAGAGGGCTTCATCCATAGGACTATACTCAGGCAGAGGTGATAGAGGGTTCCATCCATAGGCCTGGCCTAAGATAGAGGTCATGGAGTGCTCAGTACACAGATCCAGCCTCAGTCAGATGTCATGGAGGGCCCCAACCACAGGCCAGCCTCAGTCAGAGGTCATAGAGGGATCCATCCACAGGTACAGCCTCAGTCAGAGGTCATAGACGGCTCCATCCACAAGTACAGCCTCAGGCAGTGGTTATGGAGGGCTTCGTCCAGAGGCTAGGCCTCAGTCAGGGGTCAAAGAAGCCTCCAACAACAGGTACGGCCTCAGGCAGAGGTCATGGAGAGCTCCATCCACATTCCCAGCCTCAGGCAGAGGTCATAGAGGGCTCTATCCACAGATACAGCCTTAGTCACAGGTCAAGAGGGGCTCCATCCACAGGCCCAGCCTCAGAAAGAGGTAGTTGAGGGCTCAAACCACTGGCCCGGCCTCCGTCAGAAGTCATAGAGGGCTCCAGCCGTAGGACTATACTCAGGCAGAGGTGTTGGAGGGCTCCATCCACAGACCTGGCCTCAGTGAGAGGTCATTAGGGGCTCCTTCCAGAGGCCCAACCTCAGTAAGAGGTCATGGAGGGCTCCGTCCACAGGCCCAGACTCAGTCAGAGGACAGGGAGGGCTCCATCCACAGGCCAAGCCTCAGTCAGAGGACATGGAGGGCTCTATCCACAGTCCCAGCCTCAAGCAGAAGTCATATAGGGCTCCGTCCACAGGCCTAGCCTCAGGCAGAAGTCATAGAGGGCTCCTTCCACAGGCCCAGTCTCAATCCGATGTCAAGGAGAGCTCCATCCACATCCCCAGCCTCAGGCAGAGGACATAGAGGGCTCTGTCTACAGGCACAACCTCAGTCGGAGGTTATAGAGGCCTCCAACCACAGGCCCAGCCTCAGGCAGAGGTCATGGAGGGCTCTGTCCACAGTTCCAGGCTCAGCCAGAGGTCATAGAGGGCTCCATACACAGGAACAGCCTCAGTCAGAGGTCTTAGAAGCCTTCATCCACAGGCCCAGCCTAATACAGAGGTCATGGAGGGCTCCAACCACTGGCCCGGCCTCAGTTACAGGTCACACAGGGCTCCATCCATAGCCGGGCCTCCGTAAGAGGTCATAGAGGGCTCCGTCCACAGGCCCAGCCTCAGGAAGAGGACATGGAGGGCTCCATCCACTGGTCCAGCCTCAGTCAAAGGTCTTAGAAGCCTTCATCCACAGATCCAGCGTCACTCAGAGGTCATAGTGAGCTCCATCCACAAACCTGGCCTCAGTCAGAGACCATACAGGGCTCCATCCACAGGACTAGCCTCACGCAGAGGTCAAAGAGTGTTCCAACCACAGGCCCAGCCTCAGTCACAGGTCACGGAGGGCTCCATCTACAGGCCCGGCCTAAGGCTGAGGTCATGGAGGGTTCTGTCCAGAGGATAGGCCTCAGTCAGAAGTCATAGAGGGCCGAAACCGGTTTGGCTCAGTGGATAGAGCGTCGGCCTGCGGAGTCAAAGGTCCCAGGTTCGATTCCGGTCAAGGGCATGTACCTTGGTTGCGGGCACATCCCCAGTAGGGGTTGTGCAAGAGGCAGCTGATCGATGCTTCTCTCTCATCGATGTTTCTAACTCTCTAGACCTCTCTCTTCCTCTCTGTAAAAAACCAATAAAATATATTTTTTTTTTAAAAAAAGAAAGAAATCATAGAGGGCTCCAACCACAGGTCCAGCCTCATGAAGAGGTCATAGATGGCTCCAACCACAGGTCCGGCCTCATGAAGAGGTCATGGAGGACTCCATCCACAGTCCCAGCCTTAGGCAGAGGTCATAGAGGGCTCCTTCCAAACACCCAGCTTCAATCAGATGTCATTGAGGGCTCCATCTCCAGTCCAAGCCTCAGGCAGACGTCAAAAGGGCTCTGTCCACAGGCCCAGCCTCAGACAGAGGTCATAGAGTGCTCCAACCACTGGCCCGGCCACAGTCAGATGTCATAGAGGGCTCCATCAACAGGCCAGGAATCAGGCAGAGGACATAGAGGGGTCCATCCACAGTCCAAGCCGTAGTCAGAGGTCATAGAGGGCCCAAGCACAGGCCAAACCTTAGTCAGAGGTCATAGAGGGCCCAACCACAGGCCAAACCTTAGTCAGAGGTCATGAGGAGTTACATCCACAGGCCAAGCCTCAGGCAGGGGTCATAATGCTCTTTGTCTACTGGCCCAGCCTCAATCAGGGGCTATAGAGGGCTATGTCCATAGGACCAGCCTCAGTCAGAGGTTATAGAGGGCTACGTCCACAAGCCAAGCCTTAGTCAGAGGCCATAGCGGGCTCCATGCACAGGCCCGGCCTCAGTCAGAGGACATGGAGGGCTCCATCCACAGACCCAGTATCAGGCAGAGGTCATAGAAGGCTCCGTCCTCAGGCCCAGCTTCAGTCACAGGTCATGGATGTTTCCGACCACAGGACCTGCCTCATTCAGAGGTCATTGAGGGCTCCTTCCACATGCCCATCATCAGTCAGAGGTCATACAGGGCTCCATCCACAGGCCCAGCTTCAGTCAGATGTCATAGAGGGCTGCATTCACAGGACAAGCCTCAGTCAGA
Source organism: Cnephaeus nilssonii (assembly GCF_951640355.1). NCBI lineage: Eukaryota > Metazoa > Chordata > Mammalia > Chiroptera > Vespertilionidae > Cnephaeus > Cnephaeus nilssonii. The sequence goes on along the minus strand of NC_137095.1, from coordinate 1,104,520 downwards.
GGGCAATAGGAGCTCCATCCACAGGCCCAGCCTTAGACAGAAGTCATGGAGGGCTCCAACCACATGCCCGTCCTCAGTCTGAGGTCATAGAGGTCTCCGCAAAAAGGCTAGGCCTCAGTCAGAGGTCATAGAGGGCTCCATCCACAGGTACAGCCACAGTCAGAGGTCAATAGGGGCTCCTTCCAGAGGCCCAGCCTCCAACAGAGGTCATGAAGGGCTCCAACCACTGGCCCGGCCTTAGTCAGTGGTCATAGAAGGCTCCATCCAAAAACCAGGCCTCAGTGAGTGGTCATGTAGGGCTCCATCCACAGGCCTAGCCTCATGCCGTGATCATAGAGGGCTCCAACCACAACACCAGCCTCAGTAAGAGGTCATAAGGGCTCCAACCAGAGGTCATGGAGGGCTCCATCCACAGTCCCAGCCTTAGGCAGAGGTCATAGAGGGTTCTTTCCAAACACCCAGCTTCAAGCAGATGTCATGGAGGGCTCCATCTACAGTCCAAGCTTCAGGCAGATGTCAGAGAGGGCTCGGTCAACAGGCCCAGCCTCAGACAGAGGGAATAGAGAGCTCCAACCACTGGCCCGGCCGCAGTCAGATGTCATAGAGGGCTCCATCAACAGGCCAGGAATCAGGCAGAGGACATAGAGGGCGCCATCTAAAGGCCCAGCCTCAGTCAGAGGACATGTAGGGCTCCATCCAGAGCGCCAGCTTCAGGCAGAGGTCATGGAGAGCTCTGTCCACAGGCCCAGCCTCAGGAAGATGTCATAATGGGCTATGTCCACAGGCCCAGCCTCAATCAGAGGTTACAGAGGGCTATATCCAAAGACCAAGCCTTAGTCAGAGCTATTAGAGGGCTCCATTCACAGGCTCAGCTTCAGTCAGAGGTCATGGAGGTCTCCAATCACAAGCCCAGCCTATGTCAGGGGTCATAGAGGGTCCCATCCACAGGGAAAGCCACAGTGAGAGGTCAATCGGTGCTCCATCCACAGGCCCAGCCTCAGACAGAGGTCATGTAGGATTTCAACCACTGGACTGGCCTCAGTCAGAGGTCATAGAAGGCTCCATCAAAAGGCCCTTCAAGACAGAGGTCATAGAGGGCTCCAACCCCAGCCTCAGTAAGAGATCATGGAGGGCTCTATCCAACGGCCCAGCCACAGTCAGATGTCATGGAGGGCTCCATCCTCAGGCCCAGCCTCAATCAGAGGACACAGAGGGCTCCATCCACAGTCCCAGCCTCAGTCAGAGGTCATAGAGAGGACCATCCACAGGTCAACGCTCAGTCAGAGGTCATGGAGGACTCCATTAACAGGCCCAGCCTCAATCAGAGGACACGGAGAGCTCCATCCACAGTCCCAGCCTCAGTCAGAGGTCATAGAGAGTACCCTGCACAGGACAAGCCTCAGTCAGAGGTCATAGAGGGCTCCATCCATAGGACTATACTCAGGTAGATGTGATGGAGGGCTCTAGCCAAAGGCCTGGCCTCAGGCAGACGTCATGGAGGGCTCAGTACACAGATACAGCATCAGTCAGAGATCATGGAGGATCCCAACCACAGGTACAGACTCAGTCAGGGGTCATAAAAGCCTCCAATAAAAGGTATGCCCTCAGGAAGAGGTCATGGAGGGCTCTATCCACAGGCCCTGCCTCAGGCATAGGTCATAATGTATTCTGACCACAAGCCCAGCCTCAATCAGAGGACATGGTGGGCTCCATCCACAGTTCCAGCCTCAGGTAGAAGTCATGGAGGGCTCTGTCAACAAGCCCAGCCTCAGTCAGAGGTTATGGAGGGTTCCAACCACAGGACCAGCCTCAATTAGAGGATATAAAGGGCTCCATCCATGGGCCCAACTTCAGGCAGACGTCATGGAGGGCTCCAACCTCAGGACCAGCCTCATTCAAAGGACATGGAGGGCTCCGGCCAAAGGTCCAGCTTCAATCATATGTCATGTAGGGCTCGATTCACAGTCCCATCCTCAGGCAGAGGTCATAGAGGGCTTTGTCCACAGGCCCAGCTTCAGGAAGAGGTCATTGAGGTCTCTGACCACAGGCCCGGCTCCAGCAGAGGTCATAATGGGCTCTGTCCACAGGCACAACCTCAATCAGAGGACATAGAGTGCCCTGTCCACAGGCCCAGCCTCAATCAGAGGTCATAGAAGGCTCTGTCCACAGTCCCAGCCTCGGATAGAGGTCATGGAGGGCTCCACGCACTGACCTGGCCTCAGTCAGAGGTCATAGAGTGTAACATCACAGGCCAGGCATCAGGCAGAGGTCAGAGAGGGGTCCTTCCACAGGCCAAGCCTCAGGCAGGGGTTATAATGGTCTTTGTCCACAGGACCAGCCTCAATCAGAGGTTATAGGGGGCTATGTCCACAAGCCAAGTCTTAGTCAGAGGCCATAGCGGGCTCCATCCACAGGCCCAGCTTCAAGCAGAGGACATGGAGGGCTCCATCCATAGACCCGGTCTCAGGCAGAGGTCATAGAAGGCTCCGTCCTCAGGCCCAGCTTCAGTCACAGGTCATGGATGGTTCCAACCACAGAACCAGCCTTAGTCAGAGGTCCTTAAGGGCTCCGTCCACATGCCCAGCGTTAGTCAGAGGACATGGAGGGCTCCATCCACAGGCCCAGCCTCAGTCAGAGGACATGGAGGGCTCTATCCACAGTCCCATCCTCAAGCAGAAGTCATATAGGGCTCCGTCCACAGGCCCAGCCTCAGGCAGAAGTCATAGAGGGCTCTGTCCACAGGCCCAGGCTCAATCCGATGTCATGGAGAGCTCCATCCACATTACCAGCCTCAGGCAGAAGCCATAGAGGGTTCTATCCGTAGGACTATACTCAGGCAGAGGACATGGAGTGCTACATCCACAGGTCTGGCCTCAGACAGAGGTCATGGAGGGCTCAGTACACAGATCCAGCCTCAGTCAGAGGTCATGAAGGGCCCCAACCACAGGTACAGACTCAGTTAGAGGTCATAGAGGGCTCTATCCACAAGTATGCCCTCAGGCAGAGGTCATGGAGGACTCTATCCACAGTCCCAGCCTCAGGCAGAGGTCATAATGGGCGCTGTCCACAAGCCAAGCCTCAATTAGAGGTCATAGAAGGCTTTGTCCACAGTCCTAGCCTCAGATAGAGGTCATGGAGGGCTCCACGCACTGTCCCGGCCTCAGTCAGAGGTCATAGACTGTTCCATCCACAGGCCAGGCATCTGGCAGAGGTCAGAGAGGGGTCGATCCACAGGCCAAGCCTCAGGCAAGGGTCATAATGGTCTTTGTCCACAGGACCAGCCTCAATCAGAGGTTATAGAGGGCTACGTCCACAAGCCAAGCCTTAGTCAGAGGCCATAGCGGGCTCCATGCACAGGCCCGGCCTCAGTCAGAGGACATGGAGGGCTCCATCCACAGACCCAGTATCAGGCAGAGGTCATAGAAGGCTCCGTCCTCAGGCCCAGCTTCAGTCACAGGTCATGGATGTTTCCGACCACAGGACCTGCCTCATTCAGAGGTCATTGAGGGCTCCTTCCACATGCCCATCATCAGTCAGAGGTCATACAGGGCTCCATCCACAGGCCCAGCCTCAGTCAGAGGTCATAGAGGGCTGCATTCACAGGACAAGCCTCAGTCAGAGGGCAATAGGAGCTCCATCCACAGGCCCAGCCTTAGACAGAAGTCATGGAGGGCTCCAACCACATGCCCGTCCTCAGTCTGAGGTCATAGAGGTCTCCGCAAAAAGGCTAGGCCTCAGTCAGAGGTCATAGAGGGCTCCATCCACAGGTACAGCCACAGTCAGAGGTCAATAGGGGCTCCTTCCAGAGGCCCAGCCTCCGACAGAGGTCCAGGAGGGCTCCAACAACTGGTCCGGCCTTAGTCAGAGGTCATAGAAGGCTCAATCCAAAGGCCAGGCCTCAGTCAGAGGTCATATAGGGCTCCATCCACAGGCCTAGCCTCATGCAGAGGTCATAGAGGACTGCATCCACAGCACCAGCCTCAGTAAGAGGTCATGGAGGGCTCCATCCACAGGCCCAGCCTCAAGCAGAAGTCATTTAGGGCTCCGTCCACAATCCCAGCCTCAGGCAGAAGTCATAGAGGACTCCGTCCATAGGCCCAGGCTACCCGATGTCATGGAGAGCTCCATCCACATTCCCAGCCTCAGGCAGAGGTCATAGAGGGCTCTGTCTACAGGCCCAGCCTCAGTCAGAGGTTATAGAGGGCTCCATCCACAGGCCAGGCCTCAGGTAGAGGTCATGGAGGGCTCCATCCACAGGCCTGGCCTCAGGCAGAGGTCATGGAGGGTTCAGTCCACAGATCCAGCCTCAGTCAGAGGTCATGGAGGGCCCCAACCACAGGTACAGACTCAGTCAGAGGTCCTAGAGGGCTCCATCCACAAGTACAGCCTCAGTCAGAGGTCATGGTGGGCTCCATCCACAGTTCCATCCAGAAGTACAGCCTCAGTCAGAGGTCATGGTGGACATAGCCCTCTATAACCTCTGATTGAGGCTGGGCCTGTGGACGGAGCTCTCCATGACCTCTGCCAAAGCCTGGCCCTGTGAATGGAGCCCTTCATGTCCTGTGACTGAGGCTGGGCCTGTAGATGGAGCCCTCTATGACCGCTGCCTAAGGCTGGCACTGTGGTTGAAGCCCTCTATGACCTCTGACTGAGGCCTATCCTCTGGACGGAACCCTCCATGACCACTGCCTTAGGCCAGGCCTGTAGATGGAGCCCTCCATGACCTGTGACTGATCATAGAGGGATCCATACACAGGAACAGCCTCAGTCAGAGGTCAATAGGGGCTCCATCCACAGGTTCAGCCTCAGACAGAGGTCATGGAGGGGTCCATCCACATGACTGGCCTCAGGCAGAGGTCAAAGAGTGTTCCAACCACAGGCCCATATAACCTGGCCCATAGAGGGCTCCATCCACAAGTACAGCCTCAGTCAGAGGTCATGGTGGGCTCCATCCAGAAGGATCTGTCCACAGGCCCAGCTTCAGTCTGAGGTCATGGATGGCTGCAACCACAGGACCAGCCTCAATCAGAGGTCATTGAGTGCTCCGTCCACATACCCAGCCTCAGTCAGAGGTCATAGAGGGCTCCAACCATAGGCCTGGCCTCAGGTAGAGGTTATGGAGGGCTCCGTCCACAAACGCCGGCTAAGCCAGGGGTCATAGAGGGATCCATACACAGGAACAGCCTCAGTCAGAGGTCAATAGGGGCTCCATCCACAGGTTCAGCCTCAGACAGAGGTCATGGAGGGCTCCAACCAATGGCCCGGCCTCAGGCAGAGGTCATGGAGGGGTCCATCCACATGACTGGCCTCAGGCAGAGGTCAAAGAGTGTTCCAACCACAGGCCCAGCCTCAGTTACAGGTCATGGAGGGCTCCATCTACAGGCCTGGCCTAAGGCAGTGGTCATGGAGGGTTCCGTCCAGAGGATAGTCCTCAGTCAGAGGTCATAGAGGGCTTCAACCACAGTGCCAGCCTTAGGCAGCGGTCATAGAGGGCTCCATCTACAGGCCCAGCCTCAGTCACAGGACATGAAGGGCTCCATTCACAGGGCCAGCCTTAGGCAGAGGTCATGGAGAGCTCCGTCCACAGGCCCAGCCTCAATCAGAGGTTATAGAGGGCTATGTCCACAAGCCAAGCCTTAGTCAGAGGCCATAGCGGGCTCCCTCCACAGGCCCGGCCTCAGGCAGAGATCATGGAGGGCTCCATCTACAGTCCCAGCCTCAGTCAGAGGACATGGAGGGCTCCGTCCACAGGCCCAGCCTTAGTCTGTGGTCATAGAGGGCTCCATCCACAGGTACAACCACAGTCAGAGGTCAATAGGGGCTCCATCCACAGGCCCAGCTTCTGACAGAGGTCATGGAGGGCTCCAACCACTCTCCCGGCCTCAGTCAGAGGTCATAGAAGGCTCCATCCAAAGGCCAGGCCTCAGTCAGAGGTCATAGAGGGCTCCATCGGTTGGCTCAACGTCAGTCAGAGGTCATAGTGGGCTCCATCCACAGGCCCGGCCTAAGTCAGAGATCATAGAGGTTTCTGTTCACAGGCCCAGCGTCAGGAGGGGTCTATCCACAGGATTGGCCTCAGGCAGAGGTCAAAGAGTTTTCCAACCACAGGCTCAACCTCAGTCAGAGGTCATGGATGGCTCCTTCTACAGGCCTGGCCTAAGGCAGAGGTCATGGAGGGTTATGTCCAGAGGATAGGCCTCAGTCAGTGGTCATGGAGAGCTCCATCCTCAGGGCCAGCCTAAGGCAGAGGACATAATGAGGTTTGTGCACAGGCCCAGCCTCAATCAGAGGTTATAGAGGGCTATGTCCAAAAGCCAAGCCTTAGTCAGAGCTCATAGAGGGCTCCATCCATAGGACCAGCTTCAGTTAGAGGTCATGGAGGGCTCCATCCACAGGCCCAGCCTCAGTCAGACATCATAGACGGATCCATCCACTGGTACATCCTCAGTCAGAGTGCAATAGGGGCTCCATCCCCAGGCCCAGCCTCAGACAGAGTTCATTAAGGGCTCCAACCACTTGCCCAGCCTCAGTCATAGGTCATAGAGTGCTCCATCCAAAGGCCAGGCCTCAGTCAGAGGTCATAGAGGGCTCCATCCACAGGCCCAGCCTCAGGCAGAGGTAATAGAGGTCTCCATCCACAGCCCTAGCCTCAGTAAGAGGTCATGGATGGCTCCATCCACAGTCCCAGCCTCAGGCAGAGGTCATGGACGGCTCTGTCCACAGGCCCAGCCTCAATCTGATGTAATACAGAGGTCATGGAGGTCTCCAACAACTGGCCCGGTCTCAGTCACAGGTCATAGAGGTCTCCATTCATAGGACAAGCATTAGTCAGAGGTCATAGAGTGTTCCATCCACAGGCCCAGCTTCAGTCAGAGGTCATTGAGTGCTCCAACCACAGGCCCAGCCTTAGTCAGAGGTCATAGACAGATCCATCCACCGGTACATCCTCAGACAGAGGGCAATAGGAGCTCCATCCACAGGCCAAGCCTCAGAGAGAGGTCATGGAGGGATTCAACCACTTGATTGGCCTCAGGCAGTGCTCCATCTACAGGCCCAGCCTCAGGCAGAGGTCATGGAGAAATCCATCCACAGACCCAGCTTCAGTAAGAGGTCATGGATGGCTCCGTCCACAGGCCCAGCCTCAGTAAGAGGTCATTGAGGGCTGTGACCACAGGCCTGGCTTCTGGCAGAGGTCATGGAGGGTTCCAACCATAGGACCAGCCTAAGTCAGAGGTCTTTGATGGTTCCATCCACAGGCCCAGCCTCAGTCAGCGGTCATAGAGGTCTACATTCACAGGCCCAGCCTCAATCAGAGGTCGTAGAGTGCTCCATCCGCATGCCCATCGTCAGTCAGAAGTCATAGTGGGCTCCATCCACAGGCCCAGCCTCAGGCAGAGGTCATGGAGGGCTCCATCTACAGGATCGGCCTCAGGCACAGGTCAAAGAGCATTCCAACCACAGGCCCAGCCTCAGTCAGAGGTCATGCAGGGCTCCAACTACAGGCCCGGACTCAAGCAGAGGTCATGGAGGGCTCCGTCCTGAGGATACGCCTCATCAGAGTTCATAGAGGGATCCAACCACAGGCCTCCATCGGGGACTGGTTAGCGCCTGCAGCCATCTGACCAAGTCCCTGATCGGCCTTGGCGGCAGCACACTGTAAGCCCTGATCACCGATCACGGACCAGGGCAGGCGGAGTGGGTTAGCGCCTGCAGCCGCCTGACCAAGTCCCCCATCGGGCTTGGCGGCGGCACACTGCAAGCCCCGATCACAAATCACGGACCAGGCCAGGCGGCATGGGTTAGCGCCCGAAGCTGCCTGACCAGTCCCTGATCGGACTGGTTAGCGCCTGCAGCTTGGTTCTTCTCCAGTTTTCGGTAACAGTACCGGCTCCTTCCTGGGCCCTCAGACTGAAGCAGGGCCTTGCTTCTTCCCTCATCAGAGGCGCAGGGGCAGATGTTCGGCTCCTTTGGGACCACGCTCCCTTCACCAGGGACGTATTTCATCGCCCGTTTAGAAAGCTGTTGTTGTGAGTGTTAGATTTCGGGGCAGTGAACTGATAGATCCTCCCTTTCCCCAACTGATGGATGGAGAATGTCGTAAATTCCACCTGCAGCCCAAACACTCCTGAGCACCTAACCAGGAACCTTATATGGACTGTACATTGAACCACCAATCAGCACCTGCCAAATACCCTAAACCCCGAATCCTAAGTCCCTAATCATGTGCCTTACATGAAACCACCAATCAGCATGTGCCGAGTACCCTAAGCCCCATCCCTTCCCTTTCCTCCCCTCAAAAGGCGCCTTCACCTCTGCACACGTGCTCTCTTCCTTTGGGAGGCAGCCCGGCAGGGGTCTTCTCTAATAAAGCCTGTGTCCGGGTCTCCAGCCCTCTGTTTCATCTTTCATGAACAAAGAGACGAGGGCTGGGCGCCCCCTGATTCAGCTGAGACGCTTCAACCACCTATGTTGCTCCCACGCATGGCTTCTGCCTTAGGTTCTCTCCCCCAGCGCCCTGAGACAACAGAAAAAGCCACCCTGTTCCAGAAAATTCAGAGGGAAATGGAGCCCCGAGGGGCCCCGCCCAGGACTCTGAACATGAAGCCAGGGAGCAGATCCGCGATTTACATGAAGAATTACCAGAGTCCTGGTCAGTTCCCAGATTGGCTGAAGGCTTGGATGTTAGCTCCGATGCGATCAGAAGGGTTTTAAAAAGCAAGTTTGTGCCCACATTGGAGATGAAACAGAAGCAGGATCAAAAGGTCCTTCAGAAAGCTGGGCTTGCCCACTCGCTCCACCAGCTTCCAGGCCCTGGGGATGCCTGGGAGCTGATTTCTGCAGGCCGCACTGTGTCAGGAGCTGAAGCCTCATCCCAAGGCCACAGTCACAGCACAGCTTTTTTTTATTATTTATTTATTTATTTATTTATCTATATTTTTTCACAGCACAGCTTTGAGGGCGACAGAACCGAATACTCAGAGTACAAACACCCTGAGGAGACAGAAGGGAAGGAATAAAGGAGTCCAGAGCCTGGAGAAGGAAAGCTTTGTGCCTGTTGCTGCAGCCCAAGGTCAGCACAGAGAGCTGCAGAAGTACTCCACCAGTGGTTGTGAGGGCGCCAGAGGCACTGACAGTGATGGATTGCCAAGTGCAAAGGAACTGGAAGCATTGAAGGCAAGAGAACTGGGTAAGCAGGACTTCAGCAGCAAGGTAGCGCAGAGGGGGCGAGAGTTCTTTGACGACAATGGGAACTTCTTGTACAGAATTTGAATTGGAGCCTGGCTGGTGGAGGTGTCATGTAAAATACAGCTGAGCGAGCATATTGGAGATGCCTGGATTTCTGTGTGTGGATTGTCCACCTTGGAAATGATGAGCCTGAAAATGGAAGGAGCCGCTTGGATTTCAGTCTGACAAGGGACAGTGAACTTCACAGGGCAGATGTATATGCGGGCAGCGTGAATAACAGGCTAGGTGTAGTCTAGCTCCCAGAGCATGGCTCCTGGTTTGACCATGTGGATATTCAGTACTCACCCTGCTTGCTTAGGCTTTCTATGTGTCCAAACCAGCCTGTGTCACATGTGTTAGGAGTTTATTGTCTTTACAATATGTGTATGGGAGGAATTGAAAAGGGTTCCTTCTGACATCGTTTACTCGTTGATTAATGAACACTAACAGTTCTGGAGCTGCTTAGTCAATTGGTTGCATTCATTTTGTGCAAAGTAAAGTTAAATGTAGCAAAGAAATCAGTATATACATATATGCATAGTCCATGGACATAGACAATAATGTGCTGAGTGCTTAGAAATGGGGGCGGCAGGGTAGAGGGAAGCAATGGGGGATGAGCATGGGAAAATTGGGTCTATTTGTAATAGAGCCAACAATAAAAAACGTAGTTTGCTCACATGGCATAGCTCAGTGGTTGGGCATGGACCCATGAAACAAGGTATCTCTAGTTGGATTCCACGTCAGGGCACTTGCCTAGGTTGGGGAGCTCCATCCCAGTAGGGGGCATGCAGGAGACAACTGATCAATGATTCTCTCTCATCATTGATGTTTCTCTGTATCCCTCTCTCTCTAAAAAATCAATAAAGAAAGAAGAGTGTTAAAATTGATTTGATTGAACAACACCAATTTGAGTGAAAACCATCACGTTTTCTCCCAAGTCCTCTAAGCAAAATCATGCCTTGGTCTGTTTTGTAGATGTCCCAGGCATACCTGTGTTCATGTACAGGAAGCAGCCTGGAGCAGGTCGGCCTCACCTTGGTCTGTAGTGTTAGAGTTCATTGCTTCATGTTCAAAAAGATTTCACTGCACAAGTTCAGAAGATTTTGAGGGTACATTAATTGAAACTGGGGATAATGAAAAAATGTAGGCCTTAGGATAGAACAGGAAGCAGCAGAGAGATAGAACAGGAAACAGCAGGCTCCCTTGACTGTCTAGAAACATTGTGGGAAATAAATGAGCCAAAGCGAGGCTGCTGTGAGCTCACTGGGCATTCAGAGGAAAGGAGGCCTTGAGCGCAGACTCAGGGGTTAGGCAAGGATGAGCTGCCACTGCTCATTGCTACCCTGGTTGCAGGTTGTGTGGGATCCCTGACAATCTTAGAAGAGCCGGGCAAGGGTGGTTCAGTGGTTGAGTGTTAACCTATGACCCTGCAGGTCACTGATCAATTCCTGGTCAGGACACATGCTCAGGTGGTGGACTGGATTCATATTGTGGTGCATGCAGGTGCAGCCTATCAGTGATTCTCTCTCATCATTCATCTTTATCTCTCTCTCTATCCCCCCTCCCTTCCTCACTGAAATCAATAAAAATATAGTGTTGAATGTATATTTTAAATCAATTACACTTACATCAAAGTTTAAAAAATAATTAAAACTTGCCGCTTCCCATTATTTTACTATTTTATCATGAATGTTCTGGAGTATATTTGTACCTAATGCATCAGCATGTTTGTAATAAAATATAATGATGTGCTACTGAGATATCCTAGCAGGCCCATGTTCAGTGCCAACATTTTGTCATTTAAACTAATTATGATGAGAGTATTTACCACCAGGAATAAATGGTGGAGAATGTTAGCAACATAGATTGAACTTAAAAGTGTATCATGCAAGTGGGCATTAAATTGTGCATAAAATGTGAGAAAAACAATTTTCCTTCCAGTATTCAAAACATACTGTACAGTTCCAAATGGAAAAGAAACCAATTTAGTCCTTAAGGAATGGGTGAATAGAGATGTCTTAGATGCTGAACTGCCCTCCTATTGGTTAAATCCTAAATTCATTTGAAAAATTGAAAAACTGAGAGATCAGCACGCCTTTGAGCCTGGCGACTTCCCATTGATCAGATCCTAGGACTTGCCTCACAGCATGGCCCCCAAACGCCAGTCCTAGCTCCCACCTCAAACAAAGAAACCGAAACTGGCTCCAGCCCCCAAGCAGGAGAAGAAGCAGACCCCTCTGGTAGTGCCGAAGGGAGAAAAAGAACAGCAAGAAGCGATTGGACATATTGATGAAGTACAAAATGATATAGACAGACTTAATGAACAAGCCAGTGAGGAGATTTTGAAAGCAGAACAGAAATATAACAAACTCCGCCAACCATTTTTTCAGAAGAGGTCAGAATTGACCGCCAAAGTCCCAAATTTTGGGGTAACAACATTTGTCAACCATCCACAAGTGTCTGCACTGATTGGGAAGAGAATGAAGAGGCGCTGCATTATTTGACAAGAGTTGAAGTGAGACTATTTGAAGATATTAAATCGGGTTAGAGAATAGATTTTTATTGGGATGAAAATCCTTACTTAGAATATAAAGTTCTCTCTAAAGAGTTTCATCTGAATGAGAGTGGTGATCCATCTTCAAAGTCCACTGACATCAAATGGAAATCTGGAAAGCATTTGACGAAACGTTCAAGTCAAACACAGAATAAAGCCAGCAGGAAGAGACAGCATGAGGAACCAGAGAGCTTCTGTACCTGGATTACTGACCATTCTGATGCAGGTGCAGATGAGTTACGGGAAGTCATCAAAGATGACATTTGGCCAAATCCTTTACAGTACTACTTGGTTCCTGCCATGGATGATGAAGAAGGGGAAGAAGAAGATGATGATGCATGCACGAATTCATACACTGGGCCTCTCCTCCCTCCCTCCCTCTCTCTCTCTCTCTCTCTCTCTCTATATATATATATATATATATATATATATATATATATATATATATATATAGATAGATAGATAGATTTAAAACTGATTTAAAACAAGGTTTAATATATATATATATACACATATATATACATATATATGTATATATGTCAATATATATACACATATATATACATATATGTGTATATATATATTAAAGCTTGTTTTAAATCAATATATATATATATATATATATATATATATATATATTAAAGCTTGTTTTAAATCAGTTACATATATATCAAACTTTGAAAAATGTTTAAAACTTACGTTTCCAATAATTCAGCTGTTTAATTATGAATGTTCTTGAGCACATTCATTGCTACTGTATCAGTATGCTAAAAATTTATTTATATGAAAGGCTAAGCAACCGCTCAATGCCCTCACAGGTACCTATGACCTGCAATGATCACCAAGGTTCAGACGCTCAACACAGGAGTTGCCCAGTGAGTTATGGTTACTTGACAGCAGTGGTTTACAGGTAACGCACCCCAGAACCAAAGAGGAGGGAGCCTGATCCTGGGTTGTGTCACCCAAGAACTGCCCTCTCGAAATCCAGGACACCTTGGGGGACGGCAGAGAGCCTGTTTCAGCCCAATCTCCACAGGCCCAGCACTCGTTTTGAAAGGGAGGAGAGAAACAGCAATCATCTACCTCCTGCACGACCACTCCAGGGGATTCAGGAAGGCATGTGCCCTGCCCTGGAATCAAACCAGTGGCTGAGGGACCCCACCCATTACACAGATGTTCTTCAAGCCCCAGGTGCCGCCAGCCAAGGAGGGACTGTGAGAGGTTGGCACTAGGGAGTGTGGGGCCGATCTCACCAAGTCCCGCCTCACCACACACTTTTGGATTAATTTCATTTCAATGTGCACGCATTCATGTACACCGTCACTAGTAAAAAATAATGATGTACTACTGAAATATCTTATGTCCATGTGCAATGCCATCATTTTGACAGTTTGAATGTGGTGAAATTGTCAAGTACTGCTAACCTAGACTTCACTTACTGTATTACTAAATCCTTAGACTTAAAGAACACTCGTGCAGGATGTTAACAATGCAGATGAAACTTTTAAGTGTATGGTACAAGTGGGCTATAAATAGTACATAGGGTAAAAATTGATAAAAAAAATATTGTTTTTAGAATTCAAAAGCAAGAATTCCATATGGCAAAGAAGTCACTAGAGTCATTGAGGAATGAGTGAAATTCAAACATATTTCTTAGAGGCTGCACTATCCTCCTATTGGTTAGGATAATAAATTAACTTTATTTTTTTATTTTTTGGTTCTTTTTTTTTTATTTCTTTATTGATTAAGGTGTCACATATTTGTCCTCATCCCCCTATTCCCATCCCCCACCCCACCCCCCTGTTGTCCTTAACCATTGGTTAGGCTTGTATGCATGCACACAAGTCCTTTGGTTGATCTCTCCCCGCTAGCCTCACCCTCCCCTACCCTCCCTCTGAGGCCCGACAGTCCGATCGATGCCTCCTTATTTTTGGGTGTGTTCTTGTTCATCAGTCTATGTTGTTCATCATTTCCCCTAGATGAGTGAGATCATGTGTTACTAGAAATATACTTATAAGAACCGAATGTGAGACGAGCAATAATAGTTATGCTGACAGGCAAATGAATCAGTCAGTAGTAAGTTTCTTTCTGGACCAACAGTTCTTTTGAGACCCATTTTCAGTGTCCACCAGTTCCTTATGTGTACATGTTGGCACTGACTTTTCAGCTCTGGGTGGTGGACCAATGGTGGTAATGCAGGTCCGACTCCCTCTGGTTTGGTCTCACCCGGACCCAGGGGCGCGGCTTCACCTGGACTCAGGGGCACGCGGCCTCACCCGGTCCCGGGATCCAGCCTCACCCGGACCCAGGGGCATGTGGCCTCACACGGACCCAGGGGTGCGTGGCCTCTCCCGGGCCCAGGGGCGCGGCCTCACCTGGATCCAGGGGCGCACGGCCTCACCCGGATCCGGGATTCAGCCACACCCGGACCCAGGGGCATGTGGCCTCACCTGGACCCAGGGGCACGTGGCCTCACCCAGACCCGGAACCCAGCCTCACCCGGACCCAGGGGCGCGTGGCCTCTCCTGGACCCAGGGGCGCGGCCTCACCCGGACCCGGGACCAGCCTCACCCGGACACAGGGGCGCGTGGCCTCCCCCGGACCCAGGGGTGCATGGCCTAACCTGGACCCAGGGGCACGCAGCCTTGCCCGTACCTGGGACTCAGCCTCACCTGGACCCAGGGGGTGGCCTCACCCGGATCCAGGGGCGCGTGGCCTCACCTGGGCCCGGGACCCAGCGGGGCCTTGTCTTCTCGATCCCAATTCCTGTTGGTCAATTCCCTCTCAGCAATTCCTTCGGCCATCCTCTCAGAGCTCCCGGGCGGCCGCTGTGGAACTCGCCAGGTGGCGGGCTCGGCGAAGCTCCAGTGGGCCCGATGCACGGCGGCGGGCCGGTCTAAGGCCGCTGTGGTGGCACTCGGGCCTGCAGCGTCGACCAGTCGCCGGGCGAGCGCACCCGGATCTGGGACCCAGTGGGGCCCCGTCTTCCCGATCCCAACTCCCATCGATCAACCCCCTCCCAGCAACTCCTCCAGCCATTGTTCCGGATGGTGTATGCTCTGCCCTCCAGTTGCAGTCTCAAAATTGTTGTGGTAGGCAACAATCATGCATCTGCCCTATGCCGCCATCTTGGTCCTCCAGAAGATTCTTAAGTAACCTTATAAATGTGGTTCTGAACACTGTGTCATCCATTAGTTTACTTTCCTTCATCCCTTCTATTCATGACCTCCTTCGGTGTCTCCATCTTTTGGCTGCCTCCCTATGTTGATGGAGTGGCATTGTGTGCTCAGTGACCTATAGGGGCCAGTAGCTCACCTTCCCCAATCTCCCTAGGTGGTCGCTCTTGGTACCCCCCTTTGTGGGCTGAGTGCAAAGTCTTGGTGTTGTTAAGCCTTGATTGTTGTTGGTACACTGGGAGGATTTGCCCTCCAGTCCAATTGGCTGTGAGGATCAGCTGTGTCTACGCAGGGAGACAGCCTTATTCAACTAGACTTGCAAAATTGTAAAAGCCTCTGTGATCAGCTTGGATGGGGCGGAGTTTCAGGGTGGAGCCTATAGCCTTGGCTTCCCGTCAGCCCTGCCCTATGAGGTTCCTGTGTCTCAGTGTCCCTCTGTACTCCCTGCAAACACCTCTGAGAGAAAAGCGCCCTGGAGCTTCGCCCGCCGCCAAACAGTCTAGTCTCTCCCCCAATGAATCTGGATTCCCAGATTCTCGCCCGGAAATGGGTTTCAGTGTAGTCGGAACTGGGGCTCAGAGCAGTCTGGCTCCTTTGTCTCCTCCCCACCAGGGCAATCCAGCGGCACAGTCAACAGACCATCCTCTGTGCGCATTCCCGTGCACGCCTCCGGTGCTCTGCCCTTTGCCACTCCCCAGCGTCTCCGCCTCACAGCCCAGGTTCCCCCAGCATGAGCCTGGCTTCCCAGGGTATCGCCCGGTGCCGGGGCCCGGTGCAGCCGGAACTGGGGTTCTGCACGATCCGTAGCCCCTGTCTCCTCCCCGCCAGGGCAATTCAGCGGCACACTAAACAGTCCGTCCTCTGCACGCATTCCCGCACGCCTCCGGTGCTCTGCCCTTCGCTGTTCTCCTGCATCTCCGCCTCACAGTCCAGGTTCCCCCAGCATGAGCCTGGCTTCGCAGGGTCTCGCCCATAACTGGGGCCCAGCGCAGCCCGAACTGGGGTTCAGCAGGGTCCGGAGCCCCTGTCTCCTCCCCGCCAGGGCAATTCAGCGGCATGGACAACAGTCCGTCCTCTGTGCGCATTTGCGTGCGCACCTCCGGAGCTCTGCCTTTCGCGGCTCCTCTGTGCTTCCGCCCCACAGCCCAGATTCCCCCAGCATGCACCTGGCTTCCCAGGGTCTCGCCCGGGACTGGGATTCAGTGCAGTCCGAGTTGGGGTTCAGCGCAATCTGGATCTTTTATCTCCTTCCTGCTAGAGAACGCCGGCCAGGCCGTCAGCCGCCCTGTCTTCTGCGGCTCTGTCTTCCTCGCTCGCGCGCGCACCCATGTCTCTGCCCGTGTCTCCATACCTCAGGCTCCTACGGCTCCTCTGATTTTCCTGTGGTTTTCTCTTTCCTTCTAGTTGTGGACATTTCAGTCAGCCAGCTTTCCTGTGGTTCTGGATGATGTCCGTTTTGAACTTTAGTTGTATTCTTGAAATTGTTGTGCCAGGCTGCAGGTTAGGTGCTTAACCTATGCCGCCATCTTGATTTCAATAAATTAACTTTAAAGTAGACAAAAATCCTGAGCAGACATTTTAACAAAGGAAATAAAGACAATGTAAAGAAATGCATAAGAAATGATCACCATCAAACAATTTTACAAAAATGGAATGAAAACAAAAGCAAGTTAACAATACTCGCTGATAAGGCTGGTATTTTAAAAGATTAACCTTCACATGTGCTGGCAGGGTTGCAGAAAAATGGAATTTTCATTACTGTGGGTGGGTCGGGAGGCAAAGTGATTGACCATTTTAGATCACAGTTCCCCAGATGTTAAAATATAACATATTCACTGACACTGGAACAGTTGGTAAGTGAAACATACACCTGCAAAAAGAACTCAACACAATATTCCCAACTATTTTATTTATAAAACCCCAAAGTAGAAATCACTGAAACCACAGGCAGCTCAATAGCTAAAGTGGTTACCCATAGAATACAATATTTCCTGGAAATAAATATTTACATAAACATTAGTGTCGAATCTCAACAAATCTCTGTAGCATGAAGGAAGCCACTGTTTCTTAAAGAGAATACACCTTTTAGTACCAATAAAATTATGAAAAATATGAATGTCTCTATTGTACAGGAAGGTAAATCAGTGCCTGCATGGTGGGCTTGGAGGCAGAAAGATTACAAAAGAACTGGAGGTAAATACAGTGTGTGGCTAAGTAGGTTTAAAGTTGTTGCTACTGAAAATAATACAATAATTAATAAAGAAGAACACAAAATATCAACTCTCCATGGCCACTGTGCCTCATTTTCTTGGGCATGATCACATTAACGGAAAGCCACTGGTTTGATTCCAGGTCAGGGCACATGCCCAGGTTGTGGGCTGGATCCCCAGAGTTGGGCATGCAGGAGGGAGCTGATCAATGATTCTCTCTCATTGATCTCTCTCCCTTTCTCTCTTTCTCTGAAACCATAAGAGTATATAATAAAAAACAAACTATTGCCATCAAATTCAATAGGAATGCTGACTACATACAAGACATCCTGGGACAGATTTCAGGGTTATCCTTCCTCTACCTTTGCCTTCTTGCCTTTTGATCAACTACATTATGTGAATACCCTAGAGGGGCCAGGGAATACACAACACCATTATATTATTCTGCCAATGACGTAGCTACACGAAACAGTTTTGGAGGTCCTGAGAATGTCTGCACATAAAGGCCACACAAGCCACAGGACCCAGAACATTTGTTGCCTTATGTTCAGAAGAGGCACTTATCATCTAACTAGAGGCCTGGTGCACAAAATTCGTGCACGGGGGTCAGGGGGCGGTGTCCCTCAGCCAGGCCTGCATCCTCTCCAATCTGGGACCATTGGAGGGATGTCCGACTGCCCGTTTAGGCCCGATCTCGATGGGATCGGGCCTAAATGGGCAGTCGGACATCCCTCTCACAATCCAGGACTGCTGGCTCCCAACTGCTCGCCTGCATGCCTTCCTGATTGCCCCTAAGCACTTCTGCCTGCCAGCCTGATCACCCCCTAACCACTCTCCTGCCAGCCTGATTGATGCCTAACTGCTCCCCTGCCAGCCTGTTTGCCCCTAACTGTCCTCCCCTGCAGGCCTGGTCACCCCTAACTGCCCTCCCCTGCAGGCCTGGTCACCCCCAACTGCTCTCCCCTGCAGGCCTGGGTCCCTCCCAACGGCCCTTCACTGCAGGCCCAGGTCCCCCCAACTGCCCTTCCCTGCAGGCCCGGTCACCCCCAACTTCCTTCCTCTGCCGGCTTGGTCACCCCTAACTGCCCTCCCCTGCAGGCTTGATCGCCCCCAACTGCCCTCCCTTGCAGGCCTGGTCCCTCCCAACTGCCCTCCCCTGCTGGCCTGATCGCCCACAACTGCCCTCCCTTGCAGGCCTGGTCCCTCCCAACTGCCCTCCCCTGCTGGCCATCTTGTGGTAGCCATCTTGTGTCCACATGGGGGCAGACATCTTGTGTGTTGGAGTGACGGTCAATCTGCATATTACTCTTTTATTAGATAGGAAGGATTTCCTACAGGCTTCCCCACTCACTATTGAAATAGTGTTTCTGTCTTCATTGTGGATCCACCTCAGACACTTACAACAAATGACACCAGCCTATGAAATGTTATACTTCCTGGAACATGTCTCCTTTGCAGTACATGGAGAGCAGGTTCCCTAAACATTGCTGAGGCTGATGTAGTACATACTGTGAACAGAGAACATGATTCACATTGGTCACAGAAGCAGAGCAAAGGTCTCATCTTCAGATTGACCTTCGTCCTCACCAATAATCAAGGCAGTAGGCTGAAAATTAAATGCACAAAGTCAAGTGACCTTTCCTTTAAGGCCACGGGCCGCAATAAGTAATAAGCCAATATTGGACAAAAAGTGATTTCCGGACATTATGTTCTCTCTTTCAAACCACATACACTTTTGGATAAACACAGTATCTATTCATCTCTTCATTCTGAAAGATCACATTTGTGTTTGCAATCATCTATGGCAGTGATTAAACCAATATTAAAGGTACAAATGTAAAAATACCATTAAAAATATTCTAAACTAGAGCACAGGAGAACAAGGGGTTTGCAGGTTGGTAAATAAAAACCTCCCCAAGTTTTCAAAGCATAATGTGAGTACGACTATGTCGCTGAGACAGGTGGCACTTCTTAGCTGAGAAGGGTTGCTCTAGATGAATCCTGGGTCAGGTCCATTTTCTAGTCACAGAGAAATGAATGAAGATACTGCCAAGAGCTGAAGGAACCATAATTACTTCCAGCACAAGTGATAACACAGAATACATTCCCCTGAGCACCCAGGGGTGGTGACTGATGCACACTCCTCAGGTAGTCCGGTGTTAGAGGTGAAATCTCTTCAGCTACAAAGAGACAGTGACATCATTTGGGTGGTAGGTCTGGGCATGTTAGCAAGTATAATGCAGCTCCTTCAAGTCTCACTTGTACCTCATATTTATGAGGAATCTAGCAGAGTGTATGTTCCCATAACAAGGGTTTACATTGATGTAAAGGGTCTCATAGAGCCCCTTAAGTGTTCTTATAAGTGAGAAAAATAAACCATTTCCTGCACATTTATGGCTTTTCTCCAGTGTGAACTCTGTGGTGTACAGTGAGGTGAGACCTTACACTGAAATGCTTCCCACATTCACTACACTGATATGGCTTTTCTCGAGTGTGAACTCTGTGGTGTTTAGTGAGGTGACACCTTTGACTGAAATGCCTCCCACATTCACTACACTCATATGGCTTTTCTCCAGTGTGAACTCTGTGGTGTCTAGTTAGGTCAGCCCTTTCACTGAAATGACTCCCACATTCACTACACACAAATGGCTTTTCTCCACTGTGAACCTTGTGGTGTCTAGTGAGGTGAGACCTTTCACTGAAATGCTTCCCACATTCTCTACACTCATATGGCTTTTCTCCACTGTGAACTCTGTGGTGTGTAGTGAGGTGAGACCTTTCACTGAAATGCTTCCCACATTCTCTACACTCATATGGCTTTTCTCCAGTGTGAACTCTGTGGTGTATAGTGAGGGAAGCCCTTTCACTGAAATGCTTCCCACATTCACTACACTCATATGGTTTTTCTCCAGTGTGAACTCTGTGGTGTTTAGTGAGGGAAGCCTTTTCCCGGAAATACTTCCCACATTCCCTACACTCATATGGCTTTTCTCCAGTGTGAACTCTATGGTGTCTAGTGAAGTCAGACCTTTGACTGAAGGACTTCCCACATTCACTACACGTATAACAATTTTTTCTAATGTGTACTCTGTTGTGTTTAATGAGAGCAGGGCTTTCACTGAAGACCTTCCCACAATCAGTACACTCACAGGGCTTTTCTACAGTGTGTACTCTCCCATGTTGTAGGTTGTTAAAGATTTGTCTGAACACTTTCCCACATTTATTAAACTCATTAATCATATCTCCAGAGCAGAGACCTTTCTGATAAGCAACTTTTTGTTTCTGGCTGGCAGCACTTTCACATTCAACCCACTGGTGATGTCTTTTTCCACTGAGACATTCATGTGAAATCTCATTGTTACCGTGTGGCTCCTCAGTGTTCAGAGTGTCCTGGTGCTGAAGAAGCCCTGTGGTAGCTGTGGAGTCCACTCCAACCTCAGTACTAGCTCCAGGCATCCCAGAGAAGTAGAACAAGCAAGTTGTCACAAGCGAAGCACTCTCCATATCTTCTTTCCAGGGCTTCTCTCCACAGGCATCCTTCTGCTGCTGGTGAGGGTTTGCACTGAAACACAAGTCTCTCACACATGCATCACTTAACAACACATTCTTCTCAAAGTATGCCACCTGTAACTCAGTCAGGTGCAAAATATCTTTTAACACTGAGAAGCACGGTTTACACAGATGGGTCCTGTGGGTGGCTGCAGCTGTCTTGGAAGCCCTGACCTGAGAGTCTCCTACAGATACACTGTGCTCAGAATAGGCCTCTCCATCATCCATTTTATGCCAAGGACCTGAAAACAGAGGAATGATGCCGAAGTGAATGTTGACTCTGGTGACAGAAGGAAGTCCCAATATAAAACTGTGTTGCACATAATACATTGGTCTCATGCAATTGGCTAAAAATAAAAGACCTGAAAGATGAACTAATAAGATGCAACTGTGAAGTTCTTGACCACTGAAGATCACAAAACAAGAGACTTCAACAGAAATAGAGCAAAAACATGGCAAGCACCACACGGAAGAGAAGCGGACTGTCCAGCTCATTCTGCTGCTAACAGCATTCAGTAGGTCTTCTCTGCTGGTGACATGGGCAAGCTGTGCAGAAGGTTGGTTACAAGTAAAATTCAATAAACATGTAGCTGGTGTTTGAGGGATATTTAAGCATGTATGTGCTCCTTATAACACTTGCATAGGTCCATGTTGTAGTATACTTCAGATAGAAATGTGCAGGGGAATAGGTGATGTAAAAAGGACACAAAGTCGAAGGTAGACAATCCTAGGAAGTCACCGATGAAATGACAAGTCAGCAAAGTATCAAGTGTGGAAAAGAAAGGTACAAATGAGGTGTGGCCATTGGAACCTGCACAAACACTGTTGTACAGGAGCAGGTTCCCGGTATAATCTGAACACCATCCTTACGTCCTACCTGCCCCCAGTTGCCACTCAGCCGGGCTAAGCATCCTCTATGCCTTCCTGTACGCTCACCCTGGAGAAACCTAGGCTTCTCCCTGCATCTCCTTTTCTAGAAGTATGTACAAACTAAATATTCTGAGTATCAATGAAAAGAACAGAGGTGAGCAGCCATCACTTGCCCATAGCATTCAGCTTGCAATAGTATCCAGGGAATGTAATATTACAAACAATAATTGGAGGGTCTTACAAGAACAGTCCCTGGTTCATGTATGTAAAAAAGAAAACTGACACCGGGTCTTTATAGACAAGAAAGGTGCAGAATTGGAAGCCCTGGATCGGGATAGAGTCACCCTCCCTGGAGTGAAAGAGCAGGAGGGACCCATTAAGCGGTCTCTAAGACCGCTGACACCCAGACACGTCCTGCAGTTTGTGAGGCAACTGGTGTTTGGGAGGTTTATGGAGTCTATTGCTCAGGGCTCTCTGCAGAGCTCAGCACTGGCAGCCACAGCCCATTTGACGAGACAGTGGGGGAAATTAGCTGAGCCCATGGTCTGGCTTTGAGAGAGAGAGAGTGCAAAGTCTGGAGAATAAATAACGAGTGGGCATCACCTCAGGACACTAGGAGAGATGTGAAGGTCTTACCTATGAATGATACAAGTGCAAACACTTCCAGCATCGCATCACAGTACAGACGTCTCTGAGCCTCATCAAGGATCTCCCACTCCTCCTGAGAGAAGGCAATGGCCACGTCCTCAAAGTTCATATCCTGTCATAATGGGCACAGAACATCCCATGAGAAGATTCTCTCTTGAGATTCCAAGTCTGCCATACTACCCACCATGCACATGCATATGCTCCCCCACTCCCCACATCAGAGAAGAAAGCAGCCCTTGGTCCCATTAAAGTCAATCCCTCCTTATATTCTTACTGATGCTGTGTCTTCCCACAACAATAAAGGCAGATGAACAGATACAAGTTACCTGTGCTCTCATCCTCAAATAGGAGTCACACTGCCCCCTTTCAATAATAGTTGGTATCAGGAACATAGGGTAGGAGGAGATGTTGCACATAATGGGAATGTAATGGATTTGACTCTGGTCTTGACAGGCAATAACCATGTTGTCCTCCAAATTGTCCCTCCAAGACACCAAACAACATAGTAATGCCCATTGCACTTCTGACTCCAATCCCAGTTTGCTGAGGCCATCACTCTGCATTACCCGCTGCCCATAGTTCTTTGATCCACACTTGTCTCACACAGCTTCATTCCCAAAGGGACAACTTCACTGGTAACACAAAAGAGCCATGGCGAGGACAGGGTGTTTTCTAATGAGGTTCTTTCCCAAAATTCTAGTTCACCACCTCTGTAATACATTTCTCTCTCACCCTTCTCTCTTCTCCTTTCCTCATGACGGTGGGGATTTTCAAGTGCAGGTGACACTGATATATGCTATCTCATTCCTAGTGTTCACTGGGTCAGCCCTCAACAAGAAATGGCAGGTGGGCCGAAACCGGTTTGGCTCAGTGGATAGAGCGTTGGTCTGAGGACTGAAAGGTCCCAGGTTCGATTCCGGTCAAGGGCATGTACATTGGTTGCGGGCACATCCCCGGTAGGCGGTGTGCAGGAGGCAGCTGGTCGATGTTTCTCTCTCATCGATGTTTCTAGCTCTCTGTCCCTCTCCCTTCCTCTCTATAAAAAATCAATAAAATATATTTAAAAAAATAAAAAAAGAAATGGCAGGTGGGCACATATATGGCCTCTAAGCTCTACACTTGTCATGTAGCATCACAGCAACCCATCCTGTTAGAAATTATCCTAAAATTCCCCATATCATATCATAAAGACACTATCAGAAATGGACTACCTTTTCATTCATTTGTATGTCATTGTTAGTGTCTGGCCACTTTGCTTTTAGTCCCAGGGACCACACTGATGTCATCATCCCTTGTGTGTGATTGTGCAGCTCGGCCCGGGTACCCCACCTGCCACACTGACATAGATGGCACCTCCCATACTGTTCTCTGGGTCACTGCATCCTCTGTCCTCAAGAGAACCTTGGCTGCTTGTCCTCACAGGTCCCTAGGCTGTGCTGGTGTTCAGATGTGTGCTAATTCAACTGGGAGACCTTCCGGATATCCTTCTGGATAAAGCCTGGGGCTTGGCTGTCCTATAAACCACCACGAAATGACTCTCAGCCCTTTTCCCAGGCCGGACACACACCCCAGCGGGTCCCCTCACCCCAATGGTGGCGTGGCCAGCCTGCAAACAGCCCTCAGCCCCTCGCCCAGGCTGGCAATGCCCCCAATAGGGGACCCTCATCTTGATGGGGGCATGGCTGGCCTGCATCCTACTCCAGTTCCTCACCCAGGCAGGCACCGCTCCCAGTGGGGACCCCCACCATGATGGGGTCATGGCTGGCATGCAAACTTCCCCAACCTCTTACCCAGGCCAGCCCTGCCCTCCCAAGGGGACCCCACCCTGATCCGGACCCCTTCAGGGCACACCAGCCTGCCCCCACTTGTGCATCAGACCTCTATCAATACTAACAAAAAGGTACTATGCTAATTAGACAGGGAGACATGCTGGATGTCCTTCAGGACAAAGCCATGGTGACGGGTCCAAGGCAGAGGTAGTTAGGGGTGATCAGGCCAGGAGGGGTGGGCCTTTGGGGGTGATCAGGCCAGGAGGGGTGGGCATTTGGGAGTGATCAGGCAGGCAGGGGGCGCCAGTTGGGGGTCCAGGCCAGGAGGGGGGTAGTTAGGGCGAGCAGGCTGGCGGGCAGACAGTTGGGGGCGATGAGACCAGCAAGGTGGGCAGTAGGGGGCTAGAAGGCCAGCAGCGTGGGGCAGTTGGGCTCGAGCAGGCTGACATCAGAATGGTTAGGGGCGATCAGGAAGGCAGGCAGGTGAGCAGTTAGGAGCTAGCGGTCCTGGATTGTGAGAGGGATGTCCAACTGACATCCCCTAAGGGGTCCCAGATTGGAGAGGGTGCAGGCCAGGCTGAGGGACACCCCCTACCTCCAGTGCATGAAACTCATGCACTGGTCCACTAATACACACACACACACACACACACACACACACACACACACACGTCCAATAACACACACACACAAACACACATATACACACACACACACACACACACACACACACACACACACACACACTGAGTGGCCAGATTATTATGATCTCTGAACACATAATAATCTGGCCACTCAGTGTACATTGTACATAATAAAAGGCTAATATGTAAATTGTCCCCTCGACCTAAAGTTCGACCAGCAGGCAGGCCAACCAACCGCCATGTCCCCACCCGCTGGCCAGGCCGGCCAGACCCCACCCATCACCTATGCACGAATTCATAATTCATGCACCGGACCTCTAATACACATACACACACACACACACACACACACACACACACACACACACACACACACAATGTGTGGCCTGATTATTATGCGTTCAGAGATCATAATAATCTGGCCACTCAGTATATCTTACCTAATAATAGACATGTAAATCGACCATACCTTCAATACACCCACAGCCAATCAGAGGGAGTATGCAAATTAAACTAAAAACATGGTGGCAGCCCCGCACCCCAGCCGCTCCTGGCCTGTGAGAGTTGGAGAAGTCAGGCGTCAGCGCCTGAGGCTGGCTGCAGCCAGAGACCAAGAAGCTGCCTACCCCGTGATCCCAGGCTGCAGCCAGCCTCAGAAGCCTCACGTCCGCCTGCCCCATGTCCTGGGGGAGCCTGAGAAACGGGGCCCCAGCGCCTGAGGCTGGGTGTGGCCCGGGAGACGAAGAAGCCGCCTGCCCCGGGATCCCAGGCTACAGCCAGCTGGAGAAGCCGCCCACTCCATGTCCACCTGCCCCAAATCCTGGGTGAGACTGAGAAACCGGTCCCAGCACCTGAGGCTGGCTGCAGCCACGGAGACCAAGAAGCCGCCTTCCCCGTGATCCCAGGCCGCAGCCAGCACCAGAAGCCTCATGTCCGCCTGCCCCACGTCCTGAGGGAGACTGAGAAACAGGGCCCCAGCACCTGAGGCTGGATGGGACCTGGTAGATGAAGAAGCCACGTGCCCCGTGATCCCAGGCTACAGCCAGCTGGAGAAGCCGCCCACCCCATGTCCACCCGCCACACGTCCTTGGGGATATGGAGAAACCGGGTGCCAGTACCTGAGGCAGGCTGTAGCCCGGGAGATGAAGAAGCCGCCTGCCCTATTATCCCAGGCCGCAGCCAGCTGGAGAAGTCGCCCACACTGCATCCCAGGGAAGATGGAGAAGCTGCCCACCTGCAGTCCAGGCGCCAGCACCTGCAGCTGGCTACAGCCTGGTAGATGGAGAAGCCGCCCACCCCGCAGTCCCGGGCACCAGTACCTGCAGCTGGCTTTGGCCTGGGAGATGGAGAAGCCACCCACCCCGCGGTCCTGGGCACCAGTACCTGCGGCTGGTTGTGGCCTAGGTGACGGAGAAGCCTCCTACCCTGCGGTCCTGGCCGCTAGCACTTTCGGTTGCAGCACAAGCGAAGCCACCTGTCCGCCATCCCCTGAGGCTGCAGCCAGCCTGGGCGTCTATGGCTGACCAGAGGGAGGGAAGCCCAGATCCCGGGTGCCTGAGGTCAGCTGGAGGAGGGAATCCTGTGAACCGGGTGTGGGCTGAGGAAGAGGTGGTTAGGGGCAATCAAGCCAGCAGGGGAGCAGTTAGGCTGGCAGGCAGAAGCAGTTAGGGGCAATCAGGCAGGCAGATGAGCGGTTAGGAGCCAGCAGTTCTGAATTGTGAGAGGGATGTCCAACTGCTGGTTATCCAATTAGGGGTCCCAGATTGCAGAGGGTGCAGGCCAGGCTGAGGGACACCCTCCCTGCCGCCCCCCATGCACGAATTTCTTGCACCGGACCCCTAGTATACTAATAAAAGAGTAATATGCTAATACAACCTGGAGATCATCCGGATGTC
Organism: Cnephaeus nilssonii; assembly: GCF_951640355.1. Classification (NCBI taxonomy): domain Eukaryota; kingdom Metazoa; phylum Chordata; class Mammalia; order Chiroptera; family Vespertilionidae; genus Cnephaeus; species Cnephaeus nilssonii. Next base: position 1,077,980 of record NC_137095.1, on the reverse strand, counting down.
CTTCTCGACAAAGCTGGGGGTTTGGCTAGCCTAAAAACAACCCACAAACGGCCCTCAGCCCCTGGCTCAGGTCGACCACACCCCCAGCAGGTACCCTCAACCCAATGGGGGCGTGACCAGCCTGCAATTGCCCTCAGCCCCTATCCCAGCCCGGCCACGGCCGCCATCTTAGACCCTTAACCCGATGGGGGCGTGGGAGTCCAGGCTCTGAGAAGCCAGCCTGCATACTGCCCCAGTTCCTCACCCAGGCTGGCATCACCCCAAGTGGGGACCCCCACTCCATTGTGGACATGACCGGCTTACAAACCACCCCAGACGCCTCACCCAGGCCATCCCCGCTCCCCAAGTGGACCCCTACCCTGAACCAGGACCTCCTTCAGCGCAGACCAGCTGGCCCTCACCCATGCACCAAGCCCCTATCTATACTAATAAAAAGGTAGTATGCTAATTAGACCAGGAGACATTCTGGACATTTTTCCAGACAAGGCCATGGTGGCGGGGCTAAGGCAGAGGTGGTTCGGGGTGATCAGGCCAGGAGGAAAGGGCATTTGCAGGTGATCAGGCTAGCAAGGGGGGCCAGTTGGGGGCAAGTAGGCTGGCGGCTGGGGGCAGTTGGGGCAAGCAGGCTGGCAGGGGGACAGTTGGGGGCAATCAGGGGGACAGTTGGGGGCAAGCAGGCCAGCAGGTGGGGAAGTTGGGTGTGAGCAGCCTGGCGGGGGTGGGGCAGTTGGGGGTGAACAGGCCGGCAGGGAGGGCCAGTTGAGGGCAAAAAGGCCAGCGGGGCGGGATAGTTGGGAGTGAGCAGGTTAGCAAGCAGAGTGGTTAGGGGCGATCAGGCAGGCAGGCAGGTGAGTGTTTAGGAGTCAGCAGTCCTGGATTGCAAGAGAGATATCCTACTGCCAGTTTAGGCCTGATCCCACAGGGGATCCCAGATTGGAGAGGGTGCAGGCCAGGCTGAGGGACATTCCACCCTGCCCCCAAGCACGAATTTCATGCACTGGGCCACTAGTATATATATATACACTGAGTAGCCAGGTAATTATGATCTCTGAATGCATAATAATCTGGCCACTCAGTATATATCCTATATAATAAAAGGTTAATATGCAAATTGTCACTTCGACCAGGAGTTCAACCAGCAGGCAGGCTGGCCAACTGCCCATGTCACCTTCTCCTGGTCAGGCTGGCCAGACCCCACCCATGAATGAATTCATTCACCAGGGGTTTTATATATATACACACTGAGTGGCCAGATTATTATGCATTCAGAGATCATAATAATCTGTCTATTTTGTGTGTGTGTGTGTGTGTGTGTATATATATATATATATATATATATATATATATATATATATTTAGAGAGAGACAGAGAGAGAGAGCTATTTTTTGTTCCATTAATTTTATACATTGTTGTAATTGATATATATATATATATATATATATATATATATATATATATATATATATATAGTAGGACTTTGGTTTACGTTGGAGATCTGTTCCTATGGCGCGACATAATGCAATTTTTGCTGTAAGTCAAAACCCACCTACATAAGCACCTATGTCACTCACATGGCACACATACACAGCAGAAATGAAGTGAAACAGTAAAAAAAACTTAAAAGGAAAATAATTCCTGAACATTACTTATCTTACCTAATAATAGACAAACATGTAAATTGACCGTACCTTCGATACTCCCAGAGCCAATCAGAATGAGTAGGAAAATTAACCCAACTAAGATGGCAGCTAATTTACATAAGTAGACACTCAGCACTCTTCATCCGGGAACAGGGAACATCCTCAGCACCCAGAGCGAGAGGGAGCCAGGAATCAGAGCCAGCGGGAGCCAGCAATCTGAGCGAGAGGGAGCCAGCCATAGGAGGGAGAGGGAGCCAGCAATCTGAGTGAGAGGGAGCCAGCCATAGGAGGGAGAGTGAGCCAGGCATAGGAGGGAGAGGGAGCCAGCAATCTGAGCGAGATGGAGCCAGCCATAGGAGCGAGAGGGAGCCAGCAATCTGAGCAAGAGGGAGCCAGCCATCGGAGCGAGAGGGAGCCAGCCATTGGAGAGAGAGGGAGCCAGCCATCAGAGGGATCGGAAGGAGAGTGAGCAAGCCATTAGAGAGAGAGGGATCCAGTGATCAGAGCAAGCTATCGAAGCGAGAGCGAGCCAGCCATCGGAGCGAGAGGGAGCCAGTGATTGGAGAGAGAGGGAGCCAGCCATCAGAGCAAGAGGGAGCCAGCGATCGGAGAGAGAGAGAGGGAGCCAGTGATCAGAGCCAGTGGGAGGCAGCGATCGGAGGGAGAGGGAGCCAGCCATAGGAGGGAGAGCGAGCCAGCCATAGGAGGGAGAGGGAGCCAGCCATAGGAGGGAGAGCGAGCCAGCCATAGGAGGGAGAGGGAGCCAGCCATAGGAGGGAGAGGGAGCCAGCCATAGGAGGGAGATGGAGCCAGCAATCGGAGTGAGAGGGAGCCAGTGATTGGAGAGAGAAGGATCCAGCCATCAGAGCGAGAGGGACCCAGCAATGGGAGAGAGAGGTAGCCAGCGATCACAGCCAGGGGGAGCCAGCATCGGAGGGAGAGCAAACCAGCCATAGGAGGGAGAGGGAGTCAGCGATCGAAGCGAGAGGAAGCCAACGAGAGCCAGCAATCAGAGAGAGAGGGAGCCAGCCATTGGAGCGAGAGGGAGCCAGCCATCAGAGGAAGAGGGAGCCAGCCATCGGAGGGAGAGGCAACCAGCCATCGGAGGGAGAGAGAGCCAGCCACCAGAGGGAGAGGAAGCCAGAGAATGGAGCGAGAGGGAGCCAGTGATCAGAGTGAAAGGGAGCCAGTGATTGGAGGGAGCTGGAGGGCCCCATAGGCTTTAGGCCTGGGCAGGGGCAGAGCCAGTGATTGGAGGGTGCTGGAGAGCACCTGCCCAGGCCCAAGACTTTAGGTCCCAGCAGGGGCAGAGCCGGAGATCGGTGTGAACTGAGTTTCTAATCTATTTGATATATGTACCTTTTCTGATTGCTCATTGGCTAAGCTCCCTGTATGCCACTGGTAATATTCTTAGTAACTTGGGTAATAAGAATCTAAAAAGGGGATCTAGGGTTTTTCCACTATCCTCCTGGAGAAAAAAAAAAAAAAAGGTCCGCTGCTGGAGGGCTAAGAAATGTCATATCCTGCCCTAGCTGGATTGGCTCAGTGAATAATGCATTGGCCTACCAACAGCAGGGTCTGGGTTCAATTCTGATCAAGGGCATGTACCTAGGTTGCAGGCTCCTCCCTGGCCAGGGCCCAGGTCAGGGCTCATGCAGGAGGCAACCAATCAAAGTTTTCCTTTCACTTTGATGTTTCTCTCTGTCTCTCCCTTTGTCTTCCACATTCTCTAAAAATCAATGGAAACGTATCCTCAGGTGAGGATCAAAAAAAAAAAAAAGAACAAAATGTCATATTCTATGAAAGACACATCTTGAAAATACCTAAAGAAAGTTGTCATTTTTTCATAATGAAGGGACTGGAGTCCCTGTTGATGAAAACTCCTTGGTGGTTGCGGTGAATGGCGGTGGCTGCAGCAGTGGGATGATGTGGCTGGTGCCTTCCCCTGATCAGCCCAGTTGCCTCCATAAAGGGAGCGGACCTAAGCAGATGTAGGACATACCCTGAGTGCTTCCAGTATGTGAGAGGGGGCAGGCTGGGCTGAAGGACACCCCCTCTGCCCGTTCACGAATTTTGTGCACTGGGCCCCAAGTGGTAAATAAATAATAAAAAGCAGAAAGCACATACGTACATATAAGGGTAAATACTGGATTATCCTTACCTTTACTACTGTTGTTGGCTTGCACACTGGACGTTGCAAAGTGGGGAAAGACAGGCATAAACTAGGCTGCTGTGGGGAGCAGGTTTGAGAGGCAGAATCTGTAGAAGATGCATGTAATACAGGGTCAGGTGAGTCCGGAGAGGCAGAACCTGCAGAAGGTGCTGGAGATCCTGGGTCAGGTGAGTCCGGAGAGGCAGAACCTTCAGAAGATGCTGGAGATCCTGGGTCAGGTGAGTCTGGAGAGGCAGAACCTTCAGAAGGTGCTGGAGATCCTGGGTCAGGTGAGTCTGGAGAGGCAGAACCTGCAGAAGATGCATGTGATACTGGGGCAGGTGAGTCTGGAGAGGCAGAACCTGCAGAATGTGCTGGAGATACTGAGTCAGGTGAGTCTGGAGACGCATATGAGGTAGAGGGTACAGGATCTGTTGCAGACCTCTCCACCTTCTTAAAATAATGTTTGAGGCTAGTCTGGATGGATATCTTCTTCTTGTCCTCCCAAATCTCCTTGTAACACCGCAGGCTATCCATGACCCCTCTGGCAACCTTAGTGTACCTGTCACTGTTGGGGTCCTGAGCCTCAAACCTTGCCAAGGCATCCTCTATCATGGCAAAGGCCCCCGCTAATTCCTTGCTTATAAATCTCCTGGGCACTGGGGTTGGTGTATCTTCCTTTTCAACGAACTGCTGTTTCAGTTGAGTGAGGTCCTCGGCAGTAAGCTCCTCTCCATGAGATGCCAGCAGCTCTGTGACATCCTCAGCCTCCACCTCCAAATCAAGCTGCTTACTCAACTCAACAACATTCTTGATGACAACCTCCATGGAATCCTCAAAGCCATGGAAATCATTCACAAACTGGGGACACAATTTTTTCCAAACACTATTCAAGTTCGTCTGCTTAACTTCATCCCAAGAATCAGAAATGTTTTTTACAGCGGCAAGAACATTGTAAGATTTCCAAAAGTCATTGAGAGTCAACTCTTTATCCTTCTCCGTTGCCCTAAAAGCCATAGCAAATGTCCTTCGGAGGTAGTAGGCCTTGAAAGAGGCAATGACACCTTGGTCCATAGGCTGTAAAAGGGAGGTGGTGTTAGGTGGAAGGTAAACCACCTTGACATTTGGGTGAATGTCATTTAAATCAGCAGAGTGACAAGGGGCACTGTCCAGCACTAGCAACACCTTAAAGGGAAGCCCCCTTGAAGCACAGTAGTCCTTGACTTCTGGCACAAAATGGTTGGTGAACCAGTCCTCAAATACGCTAAGTGTCACCCATGCCTTGTTGTTAGATTTCCAGATGACAGGTAGTAGACCCTTCCAGATGCCCTTGATTGCCCTTGGATTCTCAGTCAGACACACCAAGGGCTTTAGCTTGAAGTCACCAGCAGCATTAGCCCCAAGTAGCAAAGTCAATCTCTCCTTGCTGGCCTTATGGCCTGATGCTGTCTTCTCCTCCTTGCCAATGTACGTACGTGTAGGCATACGCTTCCAGAACAAGCCTGTCTCATGCACATTAAACACTTGTTTATCACAGTAACCCCCCTCCCTAATTATCTCAGCCAATGCACTAGGAAAATCACCTGCTGCTTTGGCATCATCACTAGCAGCTTCCCTTGGCAGCTTAAGATTATGCAAATTAGCACGAGCCTTAAAACGCATAAACCAACCTTTGCTAGCCACAAACTCTTCACTTTCATTCTCTTCCCCCTTTTCTTTTTTCAAGGCCTCAAACAATCTTTTAGCCTTCTCCTGAATCAACATCAGGCTAACTGGGATACGCCGTTGATGCTGCTCTTCCAGCCAAAGCACTAATAATCTTTCCATCTCAATAATGAGACCACTACGCTGCTCTGTAACCACAGTTGATTTCATAGGAGCAGATCCTTTCACATGTTCAAGTACACGCTTTTGATCATTGATGATTGTCGAGACAGTTGTGGGACTTTGGCCAAGCAACCGGTCGATGTTCTTAGGTGTTTCGCCCTTTTCTGAGCATCTTATCATGTCTACTTTCACTTCCATTGTGAGGGCTTTCCTTCTTTTTGTAGCACTGCCATCAGAAGAATCTGCCTTATGCTTAGGAGCCATAAGAAAGGGCAAAAAGTGTTCAAAATAACAATACAAACAAAAGAGAGCGAATGAAGCACAATCCAAAACGGCTTATAAACGGCGACTGAATGACAGCGTCTTCCTTGTGTAGCGCCGCGTGGTGACTTATTCATCCACTCCGCTGGCCAACTGGTTCCGGGGAGAACTGCGTGCAAACGCCTTACATCAAATGACAGAACTTTTTTTTATATAAATAAATAGCAGATGGCGACGTAACCACAAAACAACGTATTTCGAGTCTGAAGTAACAAGAGGACTGTCTGGAGAGAGAAAAAGAGAGAGAGAGAGGCATCTATTTTTTGTCCCATTAATTTTATACATTCTTTGATTAACTCTTGTAATGGATGTGACCAGGGTTGAAACTTGCAACCTTCCGTTATTAAAATTGTTCGCTGACCCACTTAGATGTTTGGCCTCAGTCACACATATGTGACATTTTAAGTAACAACCCAATAATGTACCTGAGAATAGATAGATACCAAAACCATCATGATGACTTAGATCAGTGATGGGCAACCTTTTGAGCTTGGTGTGTCAAACTTCGCCAAAAAACTGAGCATAACTTGGATAGTGTGTCACTTTGAGGAAAAAACTAACTCCAAGACTCTAGTCGCAAATGTTTCATCCTCAGGAGCAGCAAATGTTTCATCCTCGGCATGGCTAAGCGTGTCAGTGCTGACACGCATGTCATAGGTTCACTATCACTGACTTAGATAGTGGTGGAAGGCTAGAATAGCATTCATGGGATTTCAAAAGTATCTTTTTTACAGGGAAATATTTAAAGTAAGCTATATCACTGTCAGACTGTATTATTGCATCAATTATTTTATAGGCCGAGAATGAAGCACTGATAAGGTCACTAGGAACTTGGTATCAGCAATGCAGGCATGCAGGGAAACACCAAAATGTATTTTTTTTTAATGTCCATTTTAAATAAATTCTACTTAAATCAATCTTTAGAAAAGGTTTAATCTTGATGCTTCCCAATAATTTTACTATTTTATTGTGAAAAGTTTTGAACATATTTTGTGTTACTGAATCAGTATATTGAAAATAAAATATAATGATGTACTACTGAAATATATTATCATGTCCATGATCAAAAATCATCATTTTGGCTGTTTGAACCTCACAAGGATGCGAGTATTTACACCATGGATATTAATAAAGATTACAAACTTCCCATAATCAGTACACGCATATAGCTTTTCTCCAGTGTGAACTCTCTTGTGGATAAGGAGGTGATTATTGCAGGTAAAAGATTTCCCACATTCACTACACTCATAAGGTTTTGCACCACTGTGAACTCTCTGGTATTGAGTGAAGTTACTGTGTTGCCTAAAGAACTTCCTACAGTCACTACACTCTTAGGGCTTTTCTCCACTGTGAACTCTGTGGTGTTGAATGGGGGTAAACCTGTGTGTAAATGACTTCCCACAGTCATTATGCTCATGGTTTTTCTCCAGTGTGAACTCTCCTGTGGATAAGGAGGTGATTATTGTGGGTAAAAGCTTTCCCACATTCACTACACTCCTAAGGTTTTCACCAGTGTGAACTCTCTGGTGTGGAGTGATGGTACTGCTTTGATTGAAGGACATCGTGCAATCACAACACTCATACAGCTTTTCTCCAGTGTGGACTTAGTTGTGGAATGAGTTTGGACCTCAGGATGATGGACATCCCATGATCACTACACTCATATGGCTTTTCTACAGTGTAAACTCTTCTATGATGAATGAGGTTAAAGATTTCTCTAAAAGATTTTCCACATTTTTTACACTTATAATTCACGTCATAAAGGTCAGGCTACTGAAGATCACAAAACAAGGAAGACCTCAAACGAAATGACACACACATGGCAAGCACCACATGGAAGAGAAGCAGGATTGTCAGCTCATTCTTCTGCTAACAGTGTTCACATGGTTTGTCTGCTGGTGACATGGAAAGCTGTGCTGAAATGTGATTATGTCTCATTGCAAGTAATCTCTCTCTCTCCCTCTCTCTGTGTATATATATATATATATATATATATATATATATATATATATATATATATCTTTATCTCTATATCTATATCTCTATATATACAAGAGTAATATGCAAAGTGTTCCCTCGGGAGTTAAACCAGGAGAACAATCGCTCTCAATGATGTGTGCTGACCACCAGAGGATGGTGCGGAATATGATAGGTGACTAATGGCAGCAGCAGGGTGCTGAGGGGGCGAGGGAAGGAGGAGGCGGGCAGGTGGGGGGAACCATGCCCTGGCAGTACGCGTGCAGTGAGGGATGGAGGAGGTGGGGAGGCAGGAAATCTGATTGACCTTGATCCCTGGCCAGGCCTAGGGACCCCATGAACAATTTCATACACCAGGCCTCTAGTATTCAATACATTAGTAGCTGGTGTTAAAGAACTATTTAAGAACAATTTAAGCTCGTATGTACATCTCATAACACATGTGCAGGTCAATGTTAGAGAATACTGAAGACGGAGCAATGCAGAGGAACAGGTGATGCAAAAAGGCCACACAGGAGAAGGTAGTCAAAGGCCAGGAGGTCACAGGTGAAATGATAAGTCAGCACAGTGTCATGTATGGCAGAGAAAAGGAAGAAATGTGCTATTGCCCATGGTACTTGCACCTAAACACTGTTGAAAATGAGCAGGTGCTTGGGATCATCTAAATACCACCCTTATACCATATCCAGCCCATATTTGCAACTCAACAGGACCAGGCCTCTTCTGAGACCATCCTGCATGTTCACCCTGTAAAAAAAATCAGGGTTCATCTTGCATATTCCTCTCTGCAAATATGTACAAAAGAAATATTACAAGTATTAATGAAATATGACAGGGATGTGCAGCCAGCACTGGCCTACAGACATTTGGCTTCCAATCGTATTTAAGGAAGATAATATTACAAACAACGGAAGTGTGATCTTTTAAGAGCAGCTCAAGGTTCATGGAAGTACAGACCATAACCTGGCACAGAAGTCACCAAGGACCTTTGCCTCGAGGAAGGAGGTAGAAATGGAAGCCATGGATCTGGACATAGTCACCCTGCCAGGGAGAGGAATAGCAGGTGGGACCCATTAAGCTGTCTGTAAGACTCCTGACTCCCAGACACATCCTGCACTGTCTGAGGCAATGTTTGTGGAGTCCTTCGCTCAGGGCTCTCCACAGACCTCACCCATGGCAGCCACAGCACATCTGACAGGACAGTGGGGGAAATGAGCAGAGCCCATGCTCTGGCTGTAGAAGAGTGAAAGCTACATCAGAGGAATAAAGGAAGAGAGAACATCATCCCAGGACACTGGGAGAATGTGAAGGTCTTACCTACAGATGATACAAATGCAAAAACTTCCAGCATCACATCACAACAGAGAAGTCTCTGAGGTTCATCAAGGAGCCCCCATTCCTCCTGAGAGAAGAAAATGGCCACATCCTCAACGTTCATATACCGTCATAATGGAGACAGTACAGCCCAAGATCAGATTCACTCCCAAGGTTCCAACTCTGTCATATTGCCACCCTCCACATCAATCTGCTCTCCCCACTCCACACACCAGAGAAGATACCAGGCCTTCATCCCATGAAAGTCACTGTCATGTTATATTTCTACTGATATTTTATCTTCCCACAATAAAGGCAGTTGAGCAGATAGAAGATAACTGAGCTCTGGGATTCACATGTACACCACAGTTCCTATTGACAGTAGAGTGGGTGTCAAGAACATAGGGTAGGAAGAGATTTCAGCCATACAGGGAGTGTGAGTGATTTGATACTGGTCTTATCAGGCAATACCTGTGTAATCCCTCAGACTGTTCCTCAAAGACACCAAAAAGATATCATTACACTTCACTCTTACAACAACACTCCCAGAATGCTGAGGCCATAGCTTTGTATTACCTGCTGCACATAGTTCTTTGAACAACACTTCTCTCACACTGCTTCTTTCCCAGAGGCACAACTTCAAAGGTAACACAAATTTGCATTGGCAAGGACAGGTTGTTTCTTAATTACCTTATTTTCCAAATTTATAGATTACCAACCCCATAATCCATTTCTCTGTTACCTTTCTCCCTTACTCATGCCCATGGAGAATTTCAAGCCTGGGGAACACTGATGTATACTATCTCATTCCAAACCATCATTGTGTCACCCCCAACTATAAAAGGCAGGTGGGTACGTAAATGTCATCCAAGCCCTGAACATGGCAGGTAGCACCAAAACATCACTCTTTCCAGGCATTATCCAAAAATCACCCTTATTTTATCATCCAGACTCCACCAGAAATGGACTCTCCCTACTTTCACTTTTATGTCAATGTCACGGTGCTCTGGCCATGAAGTCACACTCCCTGTCCAAGTGCTCATCACTCTTTCTGCCACACCTCTCTCACACCTGCACTGCTACAGTCCCGCCCCCTGTGATCCTCTCCTCACCCTCTTACTTATTATTCAGCATGTGTGGTCAAGAGAATGCTTGCCAAATTCAAACAGGATCAAGTACTGCCCAGACTCTGATAGTCCCCACTCATAGAGGCAGCCTGGAGTCCTGTTGTGAAGGCCTCTCTCTATGACTGTTTTTCCCTTAAATCTAACCTATGAAGAACCACAGTCAGATCTCAGATACCAAGAGCCCACCTCCCCTGGTGCTGCACTCGATGTCCTTTCACCAGTCACAGCCAACATCTCTCCACATAACTGTTACTCAAGTCCCAGCTGCGCTGGCCCATGCCTTGTGAGTCTCAGAGATGACCATTCAAGCCGCTAAGCTAATCCATAAGACTGATTGTTACTCCCCCAGCCAGGCCACACTGAGGATCACAACAATATCCTGGTGAGGGTTTAGAGAAATAAATATGTACCAACCCAATCTCATCTTGTTTGAATTACTCTTCAGCCTCCAATTAATCTCAGGTATTCTCATCTTTTAAAGACCTTGGCCACTGCAAAACCTCTCTCTCCCCGACACTCTACAGGAGAACTCCGTCACTAGGCTGTGCTGTGACCCACCTCCCACAAGCAGTGGCCCCAGCAGGAAAGCTAGCACTCAGGCTCACACTGTCCCATCCTGACCTTGATTCCCTGTACTAAAGTGATCTACATTCCTGGCTGATGTCTGACATGGTTGAGCATAGTCCATGCACTGGTGAGGTCACATGACTGGGTTATGGGCTGGACTCACAGTACGGTTTGTGCAGGCAGCAACTGATCCTTCTTTTTTGCTCATCGCTGTCTCTCTCTCCCGTCCTTTCTACATCATATATATATAATCCCCAAAACATACCTCTCAGTTCCTGAATCAGCTCACTCTTCACTCCAAGCCTTGGCACATTCTGGAACCTATGCCCTGGAGGACCCCCCACTCATTACACTGGTTGACAGAATAAAGATCCACTTCAAGCAGCCCTATCCCTGGCCTTAGGAATCTGGGCCTAGTGTCTGTTCCAAGTCCCCAGGTCCAATAGCTATCAGAGCAGCTGGGTAGGCGCAGCACTCCACTCTATCAGAGGCCGCAGGTGTGCGAGGCCCTGAAATAAGCTCCACAGACCCGTACACCTGATCGATTCCGCATTAGAAAGAATTCATGGAAATAAATGGTCTGTTGAGAGCCTGGCAACCACCAGCCTCTATGGGCTCAGGCTGCTCAGCACTCTTACCCAGCCAGGTGCCCTCCAGATGCCTGTATGATCTCAGGGCTCAGTCCTCAGTGCTCACTCTTCCAGTTCCCTGACCATTTACAGGACTTCCCCTTCCTGTCCACAGCTGCTGTCCTCTGTCTTCTAGTCTGTTCTTCCTCTGAGCAATGTTAGGAAAGGTTAGAACGCTGCCTCAGAAAACGGCCCTCTTTCTTGCACAATCATCTATGGTCCCAGCGTTCTGAGAGTCAAAGTAAAACTCCTCGTGCAAAATCCACACCTCATCTCTCTGTTGCCTTTAGATCCCAAACAGGCCCGGGTTTTCCTAAGCCTCCAGGCTCAGCCCCACCCCCGTGTCCTTACGGAGTGGCATTGCAGCCTGTGGCCCTCTTCCCCCCTTTACACCCTGTGTCACCCTGGAGCGACTCACTGTTCTGGATGCGGCTTCCTGGGCTGCAGTAAATGAGAGGCGCCACTCCCCCAGGCTGGGAGATTCAATGGGGTCAGGCTGCGGGAACGCTGCAAGCAGAGAGGAGGCGCGGAGGCGCGGAGGCCCCACCGGCCTGATGGTGCTCAACAAGCTCAGACACACCCTGCACAGCAAGGACGCTGCCTCCTGGCCTCCTCCTACTCACCGCGAGTGGGCTGAAGCCTGTGAGTCCCGGAAGAAACTGAAGAGGTCAAAATGCAAGCCAGGAGGGGGAAGGCGGAAGTCCCGCCCTAACCGGATGCACTGACACAGTGTCCTTTAGCTCCGCCTATGTGGTCGCATTCCTTTCTGGGTAATGTAGTTTTCTCAAACACCAAGAGGAGGGCTAGCATCCCAGCCAGTGACATTGGTGAATAAAGGTGGTGTGGTTCAGCAAGTGGCCCTGGGGAAGGACAAGATGGGGCCAGAGACCTGGTTAACTGGAACCGATGGGCAGACCTCCCAGGAGAGGGGTGTGGGGAGAACCGGGAGAGATCCCCCGAAGAATATATGCAACAGGCGAAAATGGGAGACATCTGTAATACTATCAACGATCAAAAAGACATATTAAATTTTTAAAATATATATAATATAGCCCAGCTGGTGTTGCTCTATGGTTGAGCACTTATCTGTAATCCATGAGGTCCTGGTTCTATTCCTGGTTAGGGAACATATAAATAGAGAAAATTCCTCCATGATAGGACCTAGAATTTGAGAGACATTTTCCTCTGGACCCGCGCATAATAAATGTAACTCCATCTCTCTAAGTATTGCTTGGTTCTTCTCCAGTTTTCTGTAACAGTACCGGCTCCTTCCTGGGCCCTCAGCCTGAAGCAGGGCCTTGCTTCTTCCCTCATCAGAAGCACAGGGGCAGGTGCTCGGCTCCTTTGGGACCACGGTCCCTTCACCAGGGACGTATTTCATCGCTCATTTAGAGAGCTCGCCTTGCTCAGGGGCTGCTGTTGTGGGTGTTAGATTTCCCGGGGCAATGAACAAAGAGACGAGGCCTGGGCACTCCCTGATGTAGCCGAGACGCTTCAACCACCCATGTTGCTCCCACGCATAGCTTCTGCCATTGGTTCTCTCCCCCAGAGCCCAGAGACCACAGAAAAAAAGCCATCCTGTTCTAGAAAATTCAGAGGTGTGAACGAAAGAAGCCACCTGCTAACCTGACAAGCTCAGGGGAGGCCTGTGTGGCAGTCTTGAAAACTCAGAGACCTAAAATAACCACAAAAGATGGTCTGAAAATTAAATATTTAACTACAAACAGGTTATAGTGGGCAGTCATTCCTAGGCTGCTATCTTCCCTGACAAAGATCAACTTGGATCTTCTTTACTGAGCCCATTTGCCTTTTTGCCTCTAAGATAACATATCTGTGAGATGTCTGGGTAACTTGTAACTTCCTTCTTTTGCTGGAGCCCCTGGGGCACAACCAAATGTGGTAGGCGCCAGGACAGATGCCTCAAATTCCTTCATTATCATGTTAATTGTTCCTGTACCCACCTAAGTATGTGTCCATCATTTTACTTTTTGTCCAATCCCAGGGGTTTCCCACCATTTGACTTTATCCAATGAATTTCATGTAGCCCACCTATGTCCCTCCTTTGATGGCAATGCATAAATACAGATGTAACCCACCATTCTTCGGAGCATAATCTCAATTCATTGAGGTTCTGCTTCCCGGCATATGTCGACAGTTTGGCTCAAATAAACTCACTAAAATTCTTTACAGGTTTCAATGGTTTTTTTCGTTAACAGAGGCAAATGGAGCAGTGAGGGGCCCCGCCCAGGACTCTGACCAGGGAAGCCCAGGAGCAGATCCAGTATTTACGTGAATAATTTCCAGAGTTCTGGTCAGTTCCCAGATTGGCTGAAGGCTTGGATGTTAGCTCTGATGTGATCAGAAGGTTTTAAAAAGCAAGTTTGTGCCCACATTGGAGAAGAAACAGAAGCAGGATCAAAAGGTCCTTCAGAAAGCTGGGCTTGCCCACTCGCTCCGCCAGCTTCCAGGCCCTGGGGATGCCTGGGAGCTGCTTTCTGCAGGCCGCCCTGTGTCAGGAGCTGAAACCTCATCCCGAGGTCACGGTCAAAGCACAGCTTTAAGGGTGACAGAACCAAATACTCAGAGTACAAACACACCAAGGAGACAGAAGGGAAGGAATAAAGGAGTCCAGAGCCTGGAGAAGGAAAGCTTTGTGCCTGTTGCTGCAGCCCAAGGTCAGCACAGAGAGCTGCAGAAGTACTCCACCAGTGGTTGTGAGGACGCCAGAGGCACTGACAGTGGTGGATTGCCAAGTGCGAAGGAGCTGGCAGCATTGAAGGCAAGAGAACTGGGTGAGCAGAACTTCAGCAGCAAGGTAGCACAGAGGGGGCGAGAGTTCTTTGACGACAATGGGAACTTCCTGTACAGAATTTGAATTGGAGCCTGGCTGGTGGAGGTGTCATGTAAAATACAGCTGAGCGAGCATATTGGAGATGCCTGGATTTCTGTGTGTGGATTGTCCACCTTGGAAATGATGAGCCTGAAAATGGAAGGAGCCGCTTGTTTTTCAGTCTGACAAGGAACAGTGAACCTCACAGGGCAAATGTATATGCGGGCAGCGTGAATAACAGGCTAAGTGTAGTCTAGCTCCTGGAGCATGGCTCCTGGTCTGACCATGTGGATATTCAGTACTCACCCTTCTTGCTTAGGCTTTCTATGTGTCGAAACCAGCCTGTGTCACATATGTTAGCAGTTTGTTGTCTTTACAATAAGTGTATGTAAGGAATTGAAAAGTGTTGCTTCTGACATCGTTTACTTCTTGATTAATGAACACTAACAGATCTGGAGCTGCTTAGTCAATTGGTTGTATTCATTTTGTGCAAAGTAAAGTGAAAAGCAGCAATAAAAAAGTGTATACATATATGCATAGTCCATGGACATAGACAATAATGTGCCGAGTGCCTAGAAATGGTGCGGGCAGGGTAGAGGGAGGCAAAGGGGAATGAGGATGGGGAAATTGGGTCTATTTGTAATAGAGCCAACAATAAAAAAGATAGTTTGCCCACATGGCATGGCTCAGTGGTTGGGCATGGAACCATGAAACAAGGTATCTCAGTTGAATTCCAAATCAGGGCACTTGCCTAGGGTGATGAGCTCCATCCCTGTAGGGGGCATGCAGGAGACAGCTGATCAATGATTCTCTCTCATCATTGATGTTTCTCTGTCTCCTTCTCTCTCTAAAAAATCAATAGAAAAAGAATAGTATTAAAATTGATTTGCTGAAACCAGTTTGGCTCAGTGGATAGAGCATCAGCCTGCGAACTGCAAGGTCCCAGGTTAGATTCCGGTCAAGGGCATGTACCTTGGTTGCGGGCACATCCCCAATGGGGGGTGTGCAGGAGGCAGCTGATCGATGTTTCTCTCTCATCGATGTTTCTAGCTCTCTATCCCTCTCCCTTGCTCTCTGTAAAAAATCAATAAAATATATTTTAAAAAATAAAATTGATTTGATTCAACAACACCAATTTGAATGAAGACCATCACGTTTTCTCCCAGGTCCTCTAAGCAAAATCATGCCTTGGTCTGTTGTGTAGAAGATGTCCCAGGCGTACCTGTGTTCAGGAACAGGAAGCAGCTGGAGCAGGTCGGCCTCACCTTGGTCTGTAGTGTTAGAGTTCATTACTTCATGTTTGAAAAGATTTCCCTGCCCAAGTTCAGAAGATTTTGAGGGCACATTAACTGAAACTGGGGATAATGAAAAAACATAGGCTTTATTATAGAACAGGAAGCAGCAGAGAGATAGAACAGGAAACAGCTGGCTCCTTTGACTCTCTAGAAACATTGTGGGAAATAAATGAACCAAAGCGAGGCTGCTGTTAGCTCACAGGGCATTCAGAGTAAAGGAGGCCTTGAACGCAGATTCAGGGGTTAGGCCAGGACGAGCTGCCACTGCTCATTGCTACCCTGGTTGCAGGTTGCGTGGGATCACTGAAAATCTTAGGAGAGCCAGGCAAGCGTGGTTCAGTGGGTGAGTGTGAACCTATGACCCTGCAGGTCACTGTTCAATTCCTGGTCAGGACACATGCTCAGGTGGTGGACTGGATTCATATTGTGGTGCATGCAGGAGGCAGCCTATCAGTGATTCTCTCTCATTCATCTTTCTCTCTCTATCCCCCCTCCCTTCTTCACTGAGATCAATAAAAATATAGTTTTGAATGTATGTTTTAAATCAATTACACTTACATCAAAATTTAAAAAATAATTAAAACTTACCAGATTCCAATAATTCAGCTGTTTAATTATGAATGTTCTTGAGCACATTCATTTCTACTGTATCAGTATGCTAAAAATCTATTTATATCAAAGGCTAAGCAATCGCCCAGTTTCCTGACAGGAAGCTATGACCTGCAATGACCAACAGGGGGCAGACGCTCAACACAGGTTCTGCCCAGTGAGTTGTGATTACTTGACAGCAGTGGTTCACAAGTAATGCCCCAAAGAACCAGAGAGGAGGGAGCCTGATTCTGGGTTGTGTCTCCCAGCAACTGCCCTCTCGAAATCCAGGACACCTCGGGGGATGTTGGAGAGCCTGTTTGAGCCCAATCTCCACAGGCCAGGCCCTCGTTTTGAAAGGGATAAGGAGAGAAACAGCAATCATCTACCTCCTGCATGACCACTCCAGGGGATTCAGGAAGGCATGTGCCCTGCCCTAGAATCAGACCACTGGCTGAGGGACCCCACCCATTACACAAATGCCCTTCAAGCATCGGCACCGCCGGCCAAGGCGGGACTGCGAGAGGTTGGCACTAGGGAGTGTGGGGCCCATCTCACCAAGTCCTGCCCCAACAGACACTTTTGGATTAATTTCATTTCAATGTGCACGCATCCATGTACCTGGTCACTAGTAAAATATAATGATGTACTACTGAAATATCTTATGTCCATGTTCAATGTCATCATTTTGACAGTTTGAATGTGGTGAAATTGTCAACTACTGCTAACCTCGACTTCACTTAATGTATTATTAAATGCTTAGACTTAAAGGACATTGGTGGAGGATGTTAACAATGCAGATTAAACTGTTAAGTGTATGGTACAAGTGGGCTTTAAATAGTACATAGGGTAAAAATTGAGAAAAACTATTTTGTTTTTAGAATTCAAAAGCAAGAATTCCATATGGCAAAGAAGTCACTAGAGTCATTGAGGAATGAGTGAAATTCAAACGTATGTCTTAGAGGCTGCACTATCCTCCTATTGGTTAGGATAATAAATTTACTTTATTTTTTATTTTTTAAATTAATTAATTTATTTATTTTTATTAAGGTATTATATGTGTACAGATATTACCATTGCCCCACCCCCACCCCACTCCCACATATGCTCTCTCCCCCCCAGAGTTTTGCGTCCATTGGTTATTCTTATATGCATGCATACAAGTCCTTCAGTTGATCTCTTATCTTCCCCACCTCTCCCTAACCTTCCTGCAGTAACTTGACAGACTGTTTGATGCTTTACTGCCTCTGTATCTATCTTTTTGTTCAACAGTTTATAATGTTCTTTATTATCCATAAATGAGTGAGATCATGTGGTATTTTTCTTTCATTGACTGGTTTATTTCACTCAGCCTAATGTTCTCCAATTCCATCCAGGTTGCTGCAAATGGTAAGAATTCCTACTTTTTTATGGCAGCATAGTATTCCACTGTACAATAGTTTTCTGATCCAGTCATCTGCTGATGGGCACCTAGGCTGTTTCCAGATCTTAGCTATTGTAAATTGTGCTGCTATGAACATATGGGGTGCATATATCCTTTCTTATTGGTGTTCCCAGTTTCTTAGGATATATTCCTAGGAGTGGGATTACTAGGTCAAATGGGAGTTCCATTTTCAGTTTTTTGAGGAAACTCCATACTGTTCTCCACAGGGGCTGCACCAGTCTGCATTCCCACCAGCAGTGCACGAGGGTTCCTTTTTATCCGCATCCTCGCCAACACTTGTCGTTTGTTGATGTGTTGATGATAGCCATTCTGACAAGTGTGAGATGATACCGCATTGTTGTTTTGCATTCTCGGATAATTAGTGACTTTGAGCATGTTTTCATGTGTCTCTTGGCCTTCCTTCTGTCTTATTTTGAAAAGATTCTATTTAGGTCCATTGCCCATTTTTTTATTGGATCATTTGTCTTCCTTTTGTTAAGTTGTATAAGCTGCCTATAGATGTTGGAGATTAAACCTTTATCAGTGATACCATTTGCAAATATGTTCTCCCATACAGTGGGCTTTCTTGTTGTTTTGTTGATAGTTTCTTTTGCTGTAAAAAAGCTTTTTATTTTGTTGTAGTCCCATTTGTTTATTTTCTCTTTAGCTTCCATTGCCCTAGGGGCAGTATCAGTGAAGAAGTTCTTTCGGCATGTGTCTGAGATTTTGCTGCCTGTGGATTCCTCTAGTATTTTTATGGTTTCCCGTCTTATGTTTAAGTCCTGTATCCATTTTGAGTTTATTTTTGTGTATGGTGTAAGTTGGTGATCTAGCTTCATTTTTTTGCATGTATCTGTCTAATTTTCCCAACACCATTTATTGAAGAGACTGTCTTGATTCCATTGTATGTTCATGTCTCCTTTGTCAAATATTAATTGAGCATAGTGGTTTGGGTCAATATCTGGATTCTCTATTCTGTTCCATTGATCTATATGTCTGTTCTTGTGCCAGTACCAGGCTGTTTTGAGAATAGTGTCTTTGTAATACAGCTTGAAATCTGGTATTGAGATCCCTCTTCCTTTATTCTTCTTTTTCAGGATTGCTGTGGCTATTCAGGGTCTTTTTTTATTCCAGATGAATTTTTGGAGAGTTCTTTCAAGGTGTGTGAAATATGCTGTTGGTATTTTAATGTGGAGTGCATTGAATCTATAGATTGCTTTGGGTAGTATTGACATTTTAATGATGTTGATTCTACCAATCCATGAACATGGTATGTTCTTCCATCTGTTTACGTCTTCCTCTATCTCTTTTTTCAGTGTCCTGTAGTTTTCCGCGTATAGGTCTTTTACCTCCTTAGTTAAGTTTATTCCTAGGTATCATAATATTTTTGGTGTGATGGTAAATGGGATTGCCTTTTTAGTCTCTCTTTCTGTAAGATCACTATTGGTGTATAGAAAGGCCATAGATTTCTTGACGTTAATTTTGTATCCTGCTACATTGCCGAATTCACTTATTAAGTCTATTAGTTTTTTGATGGAGTCTTTCGGGTTTTATATGAAAAAAAAATATCATGTCGTCTGCAAATAAAGACAGCTTTACTTGTCCTTTTCCAATTTGGATGCCTTTTATTTCTTCTTCTTGTCTAATTGCAATGGCTAATAATTCCAGTACTATGTCAAACAGGAGTGGTGAGAGTGGGCATTCCTGTCTTGTTCCTGTTCTTAGGGGAAATGTTTTTAGTTTTTGTCCATTGAGTATGATGTTTGCTGTGGGTTTATCATATATCGCTTTTATTATGTTGAGGTATGATCCTTGTATTCCCACCTTCTTGAAAGTTTTTATCAAAAAAGGGTGTTGGATTTGGTCAAATGCTTTTTCTGCATCAATTGATATGATGAGGTGACTTTTATCTCTCAATTTGTTTATGTGATGTATCATGTTTATTGATTTGTGGATATTGTACCATCCTTGCATTTCTGGGATAAATGCTACTTGGTCATGGTATATGATCTTTCTGATGTACTGCTGGAGCTGATTTGCTAGAATTTTGTTGAGGATTTAGGCATCTATGTTCATAAGGGATATTGGTCTGTAATTCTCTTTCATTGTGTTGTCTTTATCTGGTTTTGGTATTAGGGTGATGCTGGCTTCATAGAAGGAGCTTGGAAGTGTTCCTTCCTCTTGAATTTTTTGGAATAGTGTGAGGAGGATAGGTTTTAGTTCTTCCTTGAAAGTTTGGTAAAACTCTCCTGTGAAGCCGTCAGGCCCCGGGCTTTTGTTTGGTGGAAGCTTTTTGATAACTGCTTCAATTTCGTCCATAGTTACTGGCCTATTGAGCTGTTTAGATTCTTCCTGATTGATTTTTGGAAGGTTATATTTTTCTAGGAATATGTCCATTTCCTCCAGGTTGTCCAGTTTGTTGGAATAGAGTTGTTCGTAGTATTTTTAACAATCATTTGTACTTCAGCGGGTCTGTAGTTATTTCACCTCTTTCTTTTCTGATTTTGTTTATTTGGGTCCTCTCTCTTTGCTTCTTGGTGAGCCTGGCTAGAGATTCATCAATCTTGTTTATCCTTTCAGAGAACCAGCTCTTGGTTTTGTTGATCTTTTGTATTGTTTCTTTGGTCTCTATGTCGTTTATCTCTGCTCTGATCTTTATTATTTCCTTCCTTCTAGTTACATTGGGCTTTTCTTGCTGCTCTTTTTCTAAGTCTTTGAGTTGTAGGGTTAGGTAATTTATTACCATTGTTTCTTGTTTTTTGCAGTAGGCTTGTAGAGCTATGAACTTCCCTCTCAAGACTGCTTTCGCTGTGTCCCATAGATTTTGGATTGTTGTGTTTTCATTGTCATTTGTTGCCATGATGTTTTTTATTTCTTCCTTGATCTCTCTGGTGACCCAGTCCTTGTTTAATAGCATGCTCTTTAGTCTCCATGTGTTTGATTTCTTTGGATTGAATTTATTGTAGTTGATTTCCAGTTTTATGCCACTGTGATCTGAGAAGATGCTTGATATAATTTCTATCTTCTTGAATTTGAAGAGACTTTGCCTGTTATCCAGCATATGGTCTATCTTTGAAAATGACCCATGTGCACTTGAGAAGAATGTATATTCTGTGGCTTTGGGGTGAAATGTTCTGAAGATGTCAATTAATTCCATCTGGTCTAGTGAGTCATGTAGAATTGATGTGTCTTTGCTATTTTTTTGTTTAGAGGATTTGTCCACTGGTGATAGTGTCCTACTATGATTGTATTGCTATTAATCTGTCCCTTGATATCCTCCAGGAGCTTTTTTTATGTATTTGGGTGCTCCTATATTGGGTGCGTATATGTTTACCAGAATTATTTCTTCTTGTTGGATTTCTCCCTTTCGTATTATGAAGTGGACTTCCTTATCTCTTGTTATGGCATTTACTTTGAGGTCTATTTTGTCAGATATAAGTATTGCTACCCCAGCTTGTTTTTCATTTCCATTTGCCTGAAAGATATTTTTCCATCCCTTCACTTTCAATCTGTGTGAGTCTCTTGTTCTGAGGTGGGTTTCTTGTAGACAGCATATATATGGGTCGTGTTTTTTTTATCCATTCAGCCACTTGATGTCTTTTGATTGGAGCATTTAGTCCGTTTACATTTAAAGTTATTCTTGAAAGGTATTTGTTTGTAGTCATATCTATTTTTGTGTCTGTGTTCCTTCTTAACTGTTTATTTCTTCTTTTTACAGTATTCCCTTTAGCATTTCTTGCATTGCTGGTTTGGTGTTGATAAACTCCCTGAGCCTTTTTTTTTTTGTCTTCAAAGCCCCTGATTTCCCCTTCAATTTTGATTGATAGCTTTGCTGGATATAGTATTCTTGGATTCAGTCCTTTGCTTTGCAACACTTTGTATACCTCCTTCCATTCTCTTCTAGCTTGTTGTGTTTCTGATGAGTAATCATTTGACAATCTGATGGGTGTTCCTTTGTAGGTAACTCTCTGTCTCTCTCTTGCTGCCTTTAAGATTCTCTCTTTATCATTTATATTTGCCATTGAAATTATGACATGTCTTGGTGTGGGTCTTTTGGGGTTGATCCTGCTTGGGACTCTCTGTACTTGCGTAACTTTTATCTTTCCCATATCCGGGAAGTTTTCTGTCATTATTTCTTCAAATAGATTTTCTAATCCCTGCTGCTCTTCTTGTCCTTCTGGCAGCCCTATTATACGCATGTTACTTCATTTCATGTTGTCCCGAAGCTCCCTTAGGTTTTCCTCCTGCTTTTTAATTTTTTTCTCCAATTGCTGTTCAGATTGAGCTTGTTTCTGTACCTGATCTTCTAACTCACTAATTCGGTCCTCTGCTTCTTGTAGTCTACTGTTGAAACTTTCCATGGTGTTTTTGATTGTAGCTATATCACTTTTCATTTCTTCCTGATTCTTGCATAAGTTGTTGATTTTTCTCATCCATCCGATGTATAAATTCCACGACCATAACTCTGAACTCCTTTTCGGTCATGTTGCAAGCTTCAGTTTCACTAATTTCCTTTCTTGGCGACTCCACATTTTCTTTCCTCTGTGAGTTATTTCGTTTCCCCATTCTGGCTATCACCAGATAGCTCAAGCTTCCGTTTGTGTGGACCTGGGCTGTGTGCTGTGGGGACTTCGCTCCACCCGAGTTTCACTGAAGTGCTCTGACACTAGGACGTTTGGCTGCCTTTGGTTGGTGGGACCAGACTTGCCCAGGGTCAGTGCCCCCGGTGTTCCGTGTGGTCTCGTGTGCACACTTAGAATCAGGGGCCCTGTCTGCACCACACTGTTGGTATGTGCCGAAAATGAGATCCTTAGTATGTGCCAGGAGTCAGAGTTTCCCTGTGTCTGCACCAAGAATCGAGTGTCAGAGTCTCTGTTGCCTTGTGCGGTTTTTCGTTGAGAATCAAGGTCCCTGTGTGTGCATGCACCAACAATTGGGGTCGCTGGCTCTTAGTGTGAATGCGCTGTGAGTCAGGGATCCCAGGCAGCTGTGTCCGGCATGCCAAATTCCCTGAAGTGGAGCTGTGTCCTGTGTTTGCTCTCTCTACTGAGCCAAACAGGCTAGGGCTCCACACACTCTCAAATTCCTGAAGGTGAGCTGCCTCCCTGCACTCTCCCAGAGTCCCCGAAGGGGAGCGGAGTCCATCCTGCGGGCCAGATTCCCCAAAGGGGAGCCCCTCTGTGCGTGTTCTAAGATTCCCCGAAGGGTAGCTGTGACCAGAAAGCCAAATTCCCCCAAATTCCCCAAAGGGGAGCCCTCTGTGTACACTGTCAGATTTCCCTGAAGGGGAGCTTCTTTTGTCCCGCTCGCCAAATTCCCTAAGGGGGAGCGCGTCCCTGTGCAAAGCTCTGCACCTTGGGCGAGGGGCGGGTCTATCAGTTACTATGGTGCTATCTGCGCGCCTGCGGGGAGGGGGATAGGCTCTTTGACTCACGGAAATCTGCCAGGAAGCCTGGATTCTTGTTGTTTGTTGGTCTGAAGCTGTGATAGCAGTTCTCTGTCCCCAGTGGCTGCAGGGTCCTGGTTTGTGTCAGAAGCCAGGATCCGAGTCTCAGGCAGCTCTGTTTCTCAAGATGGCATGGTCTCCGCGTCCGCACCAGCCGCCAAGAAGTGTCAGCTTTGTGCGCAGGGCTCCGCCGTCTAGGACTGCCCGGTTAGGGAGCCCCTTGGAAGACCTGCAGAATCTAACTGACCCTAGCTCATACACACACACACACCACACACGTCTACACTCTCCTCTATGGGTTCCTCACTCACGCTCTCTCTCTCCCTACCTCCCTGCTGGTCGCCATCTTTTTCTCTCTCTTGGTGTTATTGAGATGAAGCTCTGACCAACTGAGCTATCTGGGCACGGCCTGACATATCTGGGATTTTACGTTAAGTAACCTACTAATGTACCTGCACGTAAATAGATACAAGAACCACCATCATGGTAGATAATGATGGAAGGCTGGAATAGGATTCATGGAGTTTCATAAGTATTTTCCTCATATGGATAGATTTCAAATAACCTATTTCAAAGGCAGAATGTGTCCATGCATCAGTTATTTTATCTGCCAAGAAAGAAGCACTAAGGAGGGCAGGAGGAACTCGGTTTCAGGAATGCAGGCATGAATAGAAACATCAAAAGGGCATGTTTTTAAAATGTACATTTTAGCCCTCCTTGGTTTGGCTCAGTGGATAGTGTGTTGGCTCTAGGACTGAAGGGTTGCTGGTTGACTCCGGTCAAGTGTATGTACCTCCATTACAGAGTTAACCACAGGCATTGGTTAGCATGCATACAGGAGGGAAAGCACCTGCCAGGTGGCTCCCAACAACCACCGTGAACATCAGAGGGACGGATCTGGATCCCGGCATAACAAGAGTGTCCCAGCGCCCACCAAGGGTCCATGGCGTAAATGCTCCCAACCACCCCCTCGGGACAGGTGCCAGACACAGGGCTCCCAGCTGGCGAGTGCTGCTGCAGAAGAGCAAGCCTCTCCTGATCAGGACTGACTGGGTGCGAGCCCGCAGGAGGTACACTGGAACCTGGACAAGTGGGAGTTGCAGGCAGGAGCAGCAGGAGGCTGCTTTGAACTGCAGGTTTCAGCCCAATCCTTGCAGGCCACCCTGAGGCACCCCACCCATGCACGAATTCATACACTGGGCCTCTAGTTGTGTGTGTGTGTGTATATATATATATATATATATAAAGTTTTATATATATTTTAAGTTTTATATATATAAATTATATATATTAAAACTTGTTTTAAATCAAGTACACATATATCAAACTTTAAAAAAATGTGTAAAACTTACCAGTTTCCAATTATTCAGCTGTTTATTTATGAATGTTCTTGAGCACATTCATTGCTACTGTATCAGTATGCTAAAAATCTATTTATATGAAAGGCTAAGCAACCGCCCAACTTCCTGACAGGAAGCTGTGACCTGCAATGACAACCAGGTGGCAGACGCTCAACACAGGAGCTGCCCAGTGAGTTGAGGTTACCTGACAGCACTGGTTCACAAGTAATGCACCCCAGAACCAGAGAGGAGGGAGCGTGATTCTGGGTTGTGTCACCCAAGAACTGCCCTCTCGAAATCCAGGACACCCCGGGGGATGTCGGAGAGCCTTTTTTAGCCCAATCTCCACAGGCCCAGCCCTCGTTTTGAAAGGGAGGAGAGAAACAGCAATAATCTACCTCCTGCACGACCACTCCAGGGGATTCAGGAAGGCATGCATGTGCCCTGCCCTGGAATCAAACCAGTGGCTGAGGGACCTCACACATTACACAAATGCCATTCAAGCCTCAGCACCATTGGCCAAGGAGGGACTGTGAGAGGTTGGCACAGGGAGTGTGGGGCCGATCTCACCAGTCCTGCCCCACCACACACTTTCGGATTAATTTAATTTCAATGTGCATACATCCATGTACCTGGTCACTAGTAAAATACAATGATGTACTACTGAAATATCTTATGTCCATGTTCAATGCCATCATTTTGACAGTTTGAATGTGGTGAAATTGTCAACTACTGCTAACCTAGACTTCACTTAATGTATTATTAAATGCTTAGACTTAAAGAACACTGGTGTAGGATGTTAATGCAGATTAAACTTTTAAGTGTATGGTACAAGTGGGCTATAAATAGTACATAGGGTAAAAATTAACTATGAACGACTCTATTGTACAGCAAGGTAAATCAATGCCTGCATGCAGGGCTGGGAGGATGAAAGATTACAAAAGGACTGGAGGTAAATACAGGGTGTGGCAAAGTAGGTTTAAAGTTGTTGCTACAGAAAATAATACAATAATTTATAAAGAAGAACACAAAATATAAACTCTCCATCGCCAATGTGCCTCATTTTCTTGGGCGTGATCACATTAACGGAAAGCCACTAGTTTGATTCCAGGTCAGGGCACATGCCCAGGTTGTGGGCTGGATCCCCAGAGTTAGGCATGCAGGAGGCAGCTGATCAATGATTCTCTCTCATTGATCTCTCTCTCTGAAATCACAAAAGTATATATATTAAAAAAAAAAAAAAACTATTGCCATCAAATTCAGTAGGAATGCTGACTACATACAAAAGACATCTTGGGACAGATTGCAGGGTTATCCTTCCTCTACCTTTGACTTCTTGCCTGTTGAGCAACTACATTATGTGAACACCCTAGAGGGGCCAGGGAATACACAATACCATTAGATTATTCTGCCAATGACGTCAGCTGCACGAAACAGTTTTGGAGGTCCTGAGAATATCTGTACATAAAGGCCACACAAGTCACAGGCTCCAGAACATTTGTGGCCTTATGTTCAGAAGAGGCACTTATCATTTTCGCCTGTGCATATATTCTTAGGGGGATCTCTCCCGGTTCTCCCCACACACCTATCCTGGGAGGTCTGCCCGTCTGTTCCAGTTAACCAGGCCTCTGGCCCCTTCTTGTCCTTCCTCAGGGCCACTTGCTGAACCACATCACCTTTATTCACCAATGTCATTGGCTGGGATGCTACCCCTCCCCTTGGCATTTGAAAAAACTACATTACCCAGAAAGGAATGTGACAAGGTAGGCGGAGCTAAAGGACACTTTGTGTCAGTGCATCCGGTTAGGGCGGGACTTCCGTCTTCCTCCTCCTGGCGGGCATTTTGACCTCTTCAGTTTCTTCCAGGACTCACAGGCTTCAGCCCACTCGTGGTGAGTAGGGGGAAGCCTGGGAGGTAGCGTCCTTGCTGTGCAGAGTGTGTCTGAAGCTTTTTAAGCACCATCAGGCCGAGTGGGGCCTCTGTGCCTCCCAGACTCCTCTCTGCTCACAGCGTTCTTTCAGCCTGACCCCATTGAACCCTGCAGCACCAGGGGAGGGGAGGTCTGAGTACCTGAGATCTGACTGTGGTTCTTCATAGGTTAGATTTAAGGGAAAAACAGTCATGGAGAGAGGCCTTCAGAGCAGGATTCCAGGATGCCTCTATGAGTGTGGACTATCAGAGTCTGGGCAATACTTGATCCTGTTTGAATTTGGCAAGCATTCTCTTGACCACACATGCTGAATAATAAGTAAGAGGGTGAGGAGATGATTACAGGGGGCGGGACTGTAGCAGTGCAGGTGTGAGAGAGGTGTGGTAGAAAGAGTGATGAGCACTTGGAGAGGGAGTGTGACTGCATGGTGAGAGCACCGTGACATTGACATAAGAGTGAAAGTAGGGAGAGTCCATTTCTGGTGGAGTCTGGACGATAAAATAAGGTTAATTTTTGGATAATGCCTGGAAAGGGTGATGTTTTGGTGCTGCCTGCCATGTTCAGGGCTTGGATGACCTTTATGTACCCACCTGGCTTTTGTAGTTGGGGGTGACACAGTGATGGTTAGGAATGATAGTATACAACAGTGTTTGGCCTCAAACATACTTTTAGCCTTCTCCTGAATCAACGTCAGGGGCCCGGCCAGCCTGACCAGGGGGAGGGGACATGGGCAGTTGTCCCGCATGCCTGCTGGTTGAACTCCTGGTCGAGGTGACAATTTGCATATTAACCTTTTATTTTATAGGATATATACTTGGTGGCCAGATTATTATGCATTCAGAGGTCATAATTACCTGGCCACTCAGTGTATAGAGGCCACTCAGTATATACTAGTGAATTTCATGAATACATATATTTCATATATACATGAATTTTTTGCATGGGGGGCGGGGAATGTCCCTTTGCCTGGCCTGCACCCTCTCCAATCTGGGATCCCCTGTGGGATCAGGCCTAAACCGGCAGTACGATATCCCTCTCGTAATCCAGGACCCCTGGCTCCTAACCGCTCACCTGCCTGCCTGCCTGATCGCCCCTAACCACTCTGCATGCTGACCTGCTCGCTCCCAACTATCCCGCCACGCTGGCCTCGCCCTCAACTGGCCCTCCCTGCCAGCCTGTTTACCCCCAACCACCCCCTCCCACCAGCCAGCTAATCACCAGCTTCCACCCCTGCTCGCCTGCTTGCCTCCAAATGCCCCCTCCCGGACTGCTTGCCCCCAACTGTCCCCCTGCCGACCTGTATGCCCCCAACTGTCCCCTGCCAGCCTGCTTGCCCCAAACTGCCCCCGCCGCTGGCCAACTGACCCCCCTGCTGGCCTGATCACCTGCAAATGCCCTCCCTTCCTTGCCTGATCACCCCTAACCGCCTCTGCCTTTTCCCCGCCACCATGGTTTTGTCTGGAAGGATGTCTGGAATGTCTCCTAGTCTAATTAGCATAATACCTTTTTTTTAGTATAGATAGGCGCTTAGTGCATGGGTGAGGGCCAGCTGGGCAAAGGGCTGAGAGTCGTTTGGGGATGGTTTACAGGACAGCCAAGCCACAGGCTTTAGACAGAAGGATATCCGGAAGGTCTCTCTTTGAAATAAGTATATATGTTTTAATCACCTAGTCAGTCCACACACATCTGAACACCAGCACAGCCTAGGGACCTGTGAGGACAAGCAGCCAAGGTTCTCTTGAGGGCAGAGCATGCAGTGACCCAGAGAACAGTATGGGAGGTGCCCTCTATGTCAGTGTGGCAGGTGGGGAACCCGGGCTGAGCTGCACAGTCACACACCGGGAATGATGACATCAGTGTGGTCCCTGGGACTAACAGCAAAGCGGCCGGACACTAACAATGACGTACCAATGAATGAAAAGGGAGTCCATTTCTGATGGTGTCTTTATGATATGATATGATATGGGGCATTTTAGGATAATTTCTAACAAGATGGGTTTCTGTGATGCTACATGACAAATGTAGAGCTTAGAGGCCATATATGTGCCCACCTGCCATTTCTTGTTGAGGGCTGACCCAGTGAACACTAGGAATGAGACAGCATACATCAGTGTCACCGGCACTTCATATTCCCACCGGCATGAGGCAAGGAGAAGAGAGAAGGGTGAGAGAGAAATGTATTACAGAGGTGGTGAACTAGAATTTGGATTAAGAAACTGATTAGAAAACACTCTATCCTCGTCATGGCTTATTTGTGTTACCTTTGAAGTTGTGCTTTGGGAATGAAGCTGTGTGAGACAAGTGTGGATCACAGAACTATGGGCAGCGGGTAATGCAGAGTGATGGCCTCAGCAAAGTGGGATTGGAGTCAGAAGTGAAATGGGCATTATTATGTTGTTTGGTGTCTTGGAGGGACAATTTGGAGGACAACATGGGTATTGCCTGACAAGACCAGAGTCAAATCCATCACATTTCCACTATGTGCAACATCTCCTCCTACCCTATGTTCCTGATACCAACTATTATTGAAAGGGGGCAGTGTGACTCCTATTTGAGGATGAGAGCACAGGT
Organism: Cnephaeus nilssonii; assembly: GCF_951640355.1. Taxonomy (NCBI): domain Eukaryota; kingdom Metazoa; phylum Chordata; class Mammalia; order Chiroptera; family Vespertilionidae; genus Cnephaeus; species Cnephaeus nilssonii. The sequence continues at coordinate 1,049,001 of NC_137095.1, read as the reverse complement.
AACTTGTATCTGTTCATCTGCCTTTATTGTTGTGGGAAGACACAGCATCAGTAAGAATATAAGGAGAGATTGACTTTAATGGGACCAAGGGCTGCTTTCTTCTCTGATGTGGGGAGTAGGGGAGCATATGCATGTACAGGGTGGGTAGTATGGCAAACTTGGAATCTCAAGAAAGAATCTTATCATGGGATGTCCTGTGCCCATTATGACAGGATATGAACTTTGAGGACGTGGCCATTGCCTTCCCTCAGGAAGAGTGGGAGATCCTTGATGAAGCTCAGAGTCGTCTGTACTGTGATGTGATGCTGGAAGTGTTTGCCCTTGTATCATTCATAGGTAAGACCTTCACATCTCTCCTCGTGTCCTGAGGTGATGCCCACTCTATTTATTCCCAGACTTAGCACTCTCTCTCTCTCAAAGCCAGACCATGGGCTCAGGTAATTTCCCCCACTGTCTTGTCAAATGGGCTGTGGCTGCCAGTGCTGAGCTGTGCAGAGAGCCCTGAGCAATAGACTCTATAAACCTCCCTAACACCAGTTGCCTCAGAAACTGCAGGAAGTGTCTGGGTGTCAGCAGTCTTACAGACCGCTTAATGGGTCCCTCCTGCTCTTCCACTCCAGGGAGGGTGACTCTATCCAGATCCATGGCTTCCACTTCTGCACCTTTCCTGTCGATAAAGACCCTATGTCAGTTATCTTCTTTACATACATGAACCATGGGCTGTTCTTGTAAGACCCTCCAATTATTGTTTGCAATATTACCTTCCCTGGATGCTATTGCAAGCTGAATGCTATGGGCAAGTGATGGCTGCTCACCTCTGTTGTCATTTCATTGATACTCAGAATATTTAGTTTGTACATACTTCTAGAAAAGGAGGTGCAGGGAGAACGCAGGGTTTCTCCAGGGTTAACATACAGGATGGTGCTAGAGGATGCTTAGCCTGGCTGAGTGGCAACTGGGGGGTGGTATGATGTCAGGATGGTGTTCAGATTATACCGGGAACCTGCTCCTGTACAACAGTGTTTGGTGCAGGTTCTAATGGCCACACCTCATTTATTCCTTTCTTTTCCACACTTGACACTTTACTGACTTGTCATTTCATCAGTGACATCCTAGCATTGTCTACCTTCACCTTTGTGTCCTTTTTACATCACCTATTCCTCTGTACATCTCTTTCTTCAGTATACTAAAACATGGACCTATGCAAGTGCTATAAGGAGCACATACATGCTTAAATACCCCTCTAACACCAGCTACTTGTTTATTGAATTTTACTTGGAATGAGATGTAACCAACCTTCTGCACAGCTTGCCCATGTCACCAGCAGAGAAGATCTACTGAATGCTGTTAGCAGCAGAATGAGCTGGACAGTCCGCTTCTCTTCCATGTGGTGCTTGCCATGATTTTGCTCTATTTCTATTGAAGTCTCTCTTGTTTTGTGATCTTCAGTGGTCAAGAACTTCACAGGTGCATCTTATTATTTCATCTTTCAGGTCCTTTATTTTCAGCCAGTTGAATGATTCCCATGTATTATGTGCAACACAGTGTTTTGTTTTTTTTTGTGTGTGTGTTGTTTTTTTTTTGTGCAACACAGTTTTATAATGGGACTTCCCTCTGTCACCACAGTCAACATTCATTTCCACATCATTCCTCTGTTTTCAGGTGCATGGCATAAAATGGATGATGTGAAGGCCTATTCTGAGCACAGTGTATCTGTAGGAGACTCTCAGGTCAGGGCTTCCAAGAAAGCTGCAGCCACCCAGAGGACCCAGCTGTGTAAGCCGTGCTTCTCAGTGTTAAAAGATATTTTGCACCTGACTGAGTTACAAGTGGCATACTTTGAGAAGAATGTGTTCTTAAGTGATGTATGTGTGAGAGACTTGTGTTTCAGTGTAAACCCTCACCAGCAGCAGAAGGATGCTTGTGGAGAGAAGCCCTGGAAAGAAGATATGGAGAGTGCTTCGCCTGTGACAACTTGCTGGTTCTACTTCTCTGGGGTGCCTGAAGCTAGTACTGAGGCTGGGGTGGACTCCCCAGCCACCACTCGACTTCTCCAACACCAGGCCACTCTTAACACTAAGGAGCCACAGAGTAACAATGAGAGTTCACAGGAATGTCTCCGTGGAAGAAGACATCACCAGTGGGTTGAATGTGAAACAGCTGCCAGCCAGAAACAGAAAGTTGCTTCTCAGAAAGGTCTCTGCTCTGGAGATATGATTAATGAGTCTAATAAATGTGGGAAAGTGTTTCAGACAAAACTTTAACCACCTACAACATGGGAGAGTTCACACTGTAGAAAAGCCCTGTGAGTGTATGTATTGTGGGATGATCTTCAGAGAAAGCCGTGCTCTCATTAAACACAACAGAGTTCACATTAGAGAAAAGTGATATAAGTGCAGTGACTGTGGGAAGTCCTTCAGTCAAAGGGCTTACTTCACTAGACACCACAGAGTTCACACTGGAGAAAAGCCATATGTGTGTAGTGAATGTGGGAAGTCCTTCAGTCAAAGGTCTGATTTCAGTAGACACCACAGAGTTCACACTGGAGGAAAGCCATATGTGTGTAGTGAATGTGGGAAGTCCTTCAGTCAAAGGTCTGACTTCAGTAGACACCAAAGAGTTCACACTAGAGAAAAGCCATATGAGTGTAGTGAATGTGGGAAGTATTTCAGGGAAAGGGCTTCCCTCATTAAACACCACAGAGTTCACACTGGAGAAAAGCCATATGAGTGTAGTGAATGTGGTAAGCATTTCAGTCGATGGTCTAATCTCACAGGACACCACAGAGTTCACACTGGAGAAAAGCCATATGAGTGTAGTGAATGTGGAAAGCATTTCAGGGAAAGGGCTACCCTCACTAAACACCACAGAGTTCACACTGGAGAAAAGCCATATGAGTGTAGTGAGTGTGGGAAGCATTTCAGTCGAAGGTCTCACCTCACTATACACCACAGAGTTCACACTGGAGAAAAGCCATATGAGTGTAGTGAATGTGGGAAGCATTTCAGTGAAAGGGCTTCCCTCACTAAACACCGCAGAGTTCATACTGGAAAAAAGCCATAAATGTGCAGGGATGGTTTATTTTTCTCACTTATTATAAGAACACTTAAGGGGCTCTATGAGACTCTTTCCATGAATGTAAACACCTTTTATGGGAACATACACTCTGCTAGATTCCTCATAAATTTGAGGTACAAGTGAGACTTGAAGGAGCTGCATTGTACTTGCTAACATGCCCAGACCTACCACCCAAATGATGTCACTGTCTCTTTGTCGCTGAAGAGATTTCACCTCTAACACCTGACTCACCTGAGGAGTGTGCATAGGTCACCACCCCTGGGTTCCCAGGGGAACGTATTCTGTGTTCTCACTTCTGCTGGAAGTAATTATGGTTCCTCCACGCTTTTGGCAGTATCTTCATTCATTTTTCTGTGACGAAAAAATGGACCTGACCCAGGATTCATCCCAAGCACCCCTTCTCAGCTAAGAAGTGCCACCTGTTTCAGAGTCATAGTGGTACTCACATTATGCTTTGATAAATTTGGGGGGATTGTTATTCACCAACCTGCAAACCCCTTGTTCTCCTGTGCTCTAGTTTAGAATCTTTTTAAAGGTATTTTTACATTTGTACCTTTAATTTTGGTTTTATTCATTGCCACAGATGATTTGCAAACACAAATGTGATCTTTCAGCATGTAGAGATGAATAGATATTGTGTTTATCCAAAAGTGTATGTGGTTTGAAAGAGACAACATAATGTCCGGAAATCACTTTCTGTCCAATGTTGGCTCATTATTTATTTCGGCCCGTGGCCATAAAGGAAAGGCCACGTGACTTTGTGCATTTAATTTTCAGCCTAGTGCCTCGATTTTTGGTGAGGGCAAAGGTCAGTCTGAAGAGGAGACCTTTGCTCTGCTTCTGTGACTATTATGAATCATGTTCTCTGTTCACAGTATGTACCCTTTCCATGAATGTAAACCGCTTTTATGGGAACATACACTCTGCTGGATTCCTCATAAATTTGAGGTACAAGTGAGACTTGAAGGATCTGCATTGTACTTGCTAACATGCCCAGACCTGCCACCCAAAGGATGTCACTGTCTCTTTGTCGCTGAAGAGATTTCACCTCTAACACCTGACTCACCTGAGGAGTGCGCATCGGTCACCACCCCTGGGTGCTCAGGGGAATGTATTCTTTGTTCTCACTTCTGCTGGAAGTAATTATGGTTCCTCCAAGCTCTTGGCAGTATCTTCATTCATTTCTCTGTGACGAGAAAATGGACCCGACCCCGGATTCATCCAGAGTACCCCTTCTCAGCTAAGAAGTGCCACCTCTTTCAGGGACATAGTGGTACGCATATTATGTTTTGATACTTTTGGGGGGATTCTTATTCACCAACCTGCAAACCCATTGTTCTCCTCTGCTCTAGTTTAGAGTCTTTTAAAGGTATTTTTACATTTGTACCTTTAATTTTGGTTTTATTCCCTGCCACAGATGATTTGCAAACACAAATGTGATCTTTCAGCATGTAGAGATGAATAGATATTGTATTTATCCAAAAGTGTATGTGGTTTGAATGGGACAACATAATGTCTGGAAATCACATTTTGTCCAATATTTACTTATTGAGGCCGATGGCCTGAAAAGAAAGACCACGTGACTTTGTGCATTTAATTTTCAGCCTAGTGCCTCGATTATTGGTGAGGGCAAAGGTCAGTCTGAAAATGAGACCTTTGCTCTGCTTCTGTGACCAATATGAATCATGTTATCTGTTCACAGTATGTATTACATAAGCCTCAGCAATGTTTAGGGAACCTGCTCTCCATGTACTGCAAAGGAGACATGTGCCAGGAAGTATGACATTTCATCGGCTGGTGTGATTTGTCGTTAGTCTCTAAGGTGGAACCACAATTAGGACAGAAACACTGTTTCAATAGTGAGTGGGAAAACCTGCAGCAAATTAGATGATAAGTGCCTCTTCTAAACATAAGGCCACAGATGTTCTGGGGCCTGTGGCTTGTGTGGCGTTTATGTGTAGACATTCTCAGGACCTCCAAAACTGATTCTTGTAGCTGACGTCATTGGCAGAATAATCTAATGGTATTGTGTATTCCCTGGCCCCTCTAGGGTGTTCACATAATGTAGTTGCTCAACAGGCAAGAAGTCAAAGGTAGAGGAAGGATAATCCTGCAATCTGTCCCAGGATGTCTTTTGAATGTAGTCAGCATTCCTATTGAATTTGATGGCAATAGTTTTTTATATGATATAATTTTATGATTTCAGAGAGAGAGAGAGAAAGAGAGAGAGAACAATGAGAGAGAATCATTGATCAGTTGCCTCCTGCATGCCCAACTCTGGGGATCCAGCCCACAACCTGGGCATGTGCCCTGACCTGGAATCAAACTAGTGGCTTTCCGTTAATGTGATCACACCCAAGAAAATGAGGCACAGTGGCCATGGAGAGTTTATATTTTGTGTTCTTCTTTATTAATTATTGTATTATTTTCAGTAGCAACAACGTTAAACCTACTTTGCCACACCCTGTATTTACCTCCAGTCCTTTTGTAATCTTTCATCCTCCCAGCCCTCCATGCAGGCATTGATTGACCTTCCTGTACAATAGAGTCATTCATATTTTTCATAATTTTATTGGTATTAAAAGGTGTATTCTCTTTAAGAAACACTGGCTTTTTTCAGGCTACACAGATATTTTGAGATTCGACACTAATGTTTATGTAAATATTTATTTCCAGGAAATATTGTATTCTATGGGTAACCACTTTAACTATTGAGCTGCCTATGGATTCAGTGATTTCCATATTTGGGGTTTTATAAATAAAAGAGTTGGGAATATTGTGTTGAGTTCTTTCTGCAGGTATATGTGTTACTTACCAAACTGTTCCAGTGTCAGTGAATATGTTATATTTTAACATCTGGGGAACTGTGATCTAAAATGGTCAATCAGTTTGCCTCCCAACCCACCCACAGTAATGAAAATTCTATTTTTCTGCAACCCTGCCAACACATGTGAAGGTTCATCTTTTTAAATACGAGCCCTATCAGCGAGTATTGTTAACTTGCTTTTGTTTTCATTCCATTTCTGTAAAAATATTTGATGGTGATCATTTCTTTTTTTTTTAATATATTTTATTGATTTTTTTACAGAGAGGAAGAGAGAGGGACAGAGAGTTAGAAACATCGATGAGAGAGAAACATCGATCAGCTGCCTCTTGCACACCTCCTACTGGGGATGTGCCCGCAACCAAGGTACATGCCCTTGACCGGAATCGAACCCGGGACCCTTGAGTCCGCAGGCCGACGCTCTATCCACTGAGCCAAACCGGTTTCGGCGGTGATCATTTCTTATGCATTTCTTTACATTGTCTTTATCTCCTTTGTTAAAATGTCTGCTCAGGATTTTGTATACTGTAAAGTTAATTTATTATCCTAACCAATAGGAGGATAGTGCAGCCTCTAAGACATATGTTTGAATTTCACTCATTCCTCAATGACTCTAGTGACTTCTTTGCCATATGAAATTCTTGCTTTTGAATTCTAAAAACAATATACTTTTTCTCAATTTTTACCCTATGTACTATTTATAGCCCACTTGTACCATACACTTAAAGTTTAATCTCCATTGTTAACATCCTCCACCAGTATTCTTTAAGTCTAAGCATTTAATAATACATTAATTGAAGTCTAGGTTAGCAGTAGTTGACAATTTCACCACATTCAACTGTCAAAATGATGGCATTGCATATGGACGTAAGATATTTCAGTAGTACATCATTATATTTTACTAGTGACCAGGTATATGGATGCGTGCACATTGAAATTAAATTAAGCTGGAAGTCTCTGGTGAGGCGGGACTTGGTGAGATCGGCCCCACACTCACTAGTGCCAACCTCTCACAGTCCCTCCTTGGCTGGCACTGCCGAGGCTTGAAGGGAATCTGTGTAATGGGTGGGGTCCCTAGGCCACTGGTTTGATTCCATGGCAGGGCACATGCCTTCCTGAATCCCCTGGAGTGGTCGTGCAGGAGGTAGATGATTGCTGTTCCTCTCCTCCCTTTCAAAACGAGGGCCTGGCCTGTGGAGAGTTGGCTTAAACAGGCTCTCCGACATCCCCCGAAGTGTCCTGGATTTCGAGAGGGCAGTTCTTGGGTGACACAACCCAGAATCAGGGTCCCTCCTCTCTGGTTATGGGGTGCGTTACCTGTGAACCACTGCTGTCAGGTAACCACAACTCACTGGGCAGCTCCTGTGTTGAGCGTCTGCACCCTGGTGGTCAATGCAAGTCATAGCTACCTGTGAGGACTTTGGGCAGTTGCTTAGCTTTTCATATGAATAGATTTTTAGCATACTGATACAGGGGCAATGAATGTGCACAAGAACATTCACACTTAAACAGCTGAATTATTGTAAACATAAGTTTTAAATATTTTTAAAAGTTTGATATATGTGTACTTGATTTAAAACAAGCTTTAATAATATGTATATGTATATGTGTGTATATATGTGTATATATATATATGTGTATATATATATATATATATATATATATATATATATATATATATCTAGAGGCCCAGTGTATGAATTCTTGCATGCATCATCATCTTCTTCTCCTTGCCCTTCTTCATCATTCCTGTCAGGAACCAAGTAGTACTCTAAAGGATTTGGCCAAATGTCATCTTTGATGATTTCTCCTAACTCATCTGCACCTGTATCAGAATGGTCAGTAAACCAGGTCAAGAAGCTCTCTGGTTCCTCATGCTGTCTCTTCCTTCTGGCTTTATTCTGTGTTTGACTTGAATATTTCATCAAATCCTTTCCAGATTTCCATTTGATTTCAGTGGACATTGAAGATGGATCACCACTCTCATTCAGATGAAACTCTTTGGAGACAACTTTATTTTCGAAGTAAGGATTTTCATCACAATAAAAATCTATTCTGTAACCTGATTTAATATCTTCAAATTCTCTCACTTCAACTCTTGTCAAATAATGCAGCACCTCTTCATTCCCTTCCCCAAGCAGTGCAGACACTTGTGGATGGTTGACAAATGTTGTTACCCCCAAATCTGGGATTTTGGCGATCAATTCTGACCTCTTCTGAAAAAATGGCGGAGTTTGTTATATTTCTGTTCTACTTTCAAAATCTCCTCACTGGCTTGTTCATTGAGTTGTCTATTTCGTTTTGTACCTCTTCAATATGTTCAATCGCTTATTGCTGTTCTTTTTCACCCTCAGCACGTCCGGAGGGGTCGGCTTCTTCTCCTGCTTGGGGGCTGGAGCCAGTTTAGGTTTCTTTCTTTGAGGTGGGAACTAGGTCTGGCATTTGGGGACCATGCTGTGAGGCAAGTCCTAGGTCTGATCAATGGGAAGTCGCCAGGCTCAAAGGCGAGCTGAGCTCTCACTTTTTCAATTTTTCAAATGAATTTAGGATTTAACCAATGGGAGCACAGTTCAGCATCTAAGTCATCTCCATTCACTTCACCCATTCCTTAAGGACTCAATTGGTTTATTTTCCATTTGGAACTATACAATATGTTTTGAATACTGGAAGGAAAATTGTTTTTCTCACATTTTATCTTATGCACAACTTAATGCCCAATTGCATGATACACTTATAAGTTAAATCTATGTTGCTAACATTCTCCAGCATTTATTCCTGGTGGTAAATACTCTCATCATGATTAGTTTCAAAATGACAAAATGTTGGCACTGAACATGGGCCTGCTAGGATATTTCAGGAGCACATCATTATATATTATTACAAACATGCTGATGCATTAGATACAAATATACTCAAGAACTTTCATGATAAAATAGTAAAATAATGGGAAGTGCAAGTTTCAATTATTTTTTAAACTTTGATGTAAGTGTAATTGATTTAAAATATACATTCATGATCCTGGGCAAGTCTGGTTCCCACCAACCAAAGGCAGCCACACATCCTAGTGTCAGAGCACTTCAGTGAAACTAGGGTGGAGCGAAGTCCCCACAGCACACGGCCCAGGTCCACGCAAATGGAAGCTTGAGCTTTCTGGTAATAGCCAGAATTGGGAAACGAAATAACTCACAGAGGAAAGAAAATGTGGAGTCGCCAAGAAAGGAAATTAGTGAAACTGAAGCTTGCAACATGACCGAAAAGGAGTTCAGAGTAATGGTCATGGAATTTATATATCGGATGGATGAGAAAATCAACAACTTATGCAAGAATCAGGAAGAAATGAAAAGTGATATAGCTACAATAAAAAATACCATGGAAAGTTTCAACAGTAGACTACAAGAAGCAGAGGACCGAATTAGTGAGTTAGAAGATCAGGTACAGAAACAAGCTCAATCTGAACAGCAATTGGAGAAAAAAATTAAAAAGCAGGAGGAAAGCCTAAGGGAGCTTCGGGACAACATGAAACGAAGTAACATGCGTATAATAGGGCTGCCAGAAGGACAAGAAGAGCAGCAGGGATTAGAAAATCTATTCGAAGAAATAATGACAGAAAACTTCCCGGATATGGGAAAGATAAAAGTTATGCAAGTACAGAGAGTCCCAAGCAGGATCAACCCCAAAAGACCCACACCAAGACATGTCATAATTTCAATGGCAAATATAAATGATAAAGAGAGAATCCTAAAGGCGGCAAGAGAGAGACAGAGAGTTACCTACAAAGGAACACCCATCAGATTGTCAAATGATTACTCAACAGAAACACAACAAGCTAGAAGAGAATGGAAGGAGGTATACAAAGTGTTGCAAAGCAAAGGACTGAATCCAAGAATACTATATCCAGCAAGACTATCAATCAAAATTGAAGGGGAAATCAGGAGCTTTGCAGACAAATAAAGGCTCAGGGAGTTTGTCACCACCAAACCAGCAATGTAAGAATTGCTAAAGGGAATACTGTAAAAAGAAGAAATAAACAGGTAAGAAGGAATACAGACACAAAAATAGATATGACTACAAACAAATACCTTTCAGTAATAACTTTAAATGTAAACAGACTAAATGCTCCAATCCAAAGACATTGAGTAGCTGAATGGATAAAAAAACACGACCCATATATATGCTGTCTACAAGAGACCCACCTCAGAACAAGAGACTCACACAGATTGAAAGTGAAGGGATGGAAAAATATCTTTCAGGAAAATGGAAATGAAAAACAAGCTGGGGTAGCAATACTTATATCTGACAAAATAGACCTCAAAGTAAATGCCATAACAAGAGATAAGGAAGGCCACTTCATAATACTAAAGGGAGAAATCCAACAAGAAGAAATAATTCTGGTAAACATATACGCTCCCAATATAGGAGCACCCAAATACATAAAAAAACTCCTGGAGGATATCAAGGGAGAGATTAGTAGCAATACAATCATAGTAGGAGACTTTAATTCCCCAATATCACCATTGGACAAATCCTCTAAACAAAAAATCAGCAAAGAAACAGCAATCCTAAATGACTCACTAGACCAGATGGAATTAATTGACATCTTCAGAACATTTCACCCCAAAGCCACAGAATATACATTCTTCTCAATTGCACATGGGTCATTTTCAAAGATAGACCATATGCTGGGTCACAGGCAAAGTCTCTTCAAATTCAAGAAGATAGAAATTATATCAAGCATCTTCTCAGATCACAGAAGCATAAAACTGGAAATAAATTACAATAAATACAATCCAAAGAAATCAAACACATGGAGACTAAAGAGCATGCTATTAAACAAGGACTGGGTCACCAGAGAGATCAAGGAAGAAATAAAAAACATCATGGCAACAAATGACAATGAAAACACAACAATCCAAAATCTATGGGACACAGTGAAAGCAGTCTTGAGAGGGAAGTTCATAGCTCTACAAGCCTACTGCAAAAAACAAGAAACAATGGTAATAAATTACCTAACCCTACAACTCAAAGAGCTAGAAAAAGAGCAACAAGAAAAGCCCATTGTAACCAGAAGGAAGGAAATAACAAAGATCAGAGTGGAGATAAATGACATAGAGACCAAAGAAACAATACAAAAGATCAACAAAACCAAGAACTGGTTCTTTGAAAGGATAAACAAGATTGATGGACCTCTAGCCAGGCTCACCAAGAAGCAAAGAGAGAGGACCCAAATAAACAAAATCAGAAATGAAAGAGGTGAAATAACAACAGACCCCGCTGAGATACAAAGGATTGTTAAAAATACAACAAACAACTCTATTCCAACAAACTGGACAACCTGGAGGAAATGGACATATTCCTAGGAAGCATCAAGATTAAACCTTTTCTAAAGATGGATTTAAGTAGAATTTATTTAAAATGGACATTAAAAAATACACTTTTGTTGTTTCCCATCATGCCTGCCTTGCTGATACCAAGTTCCTACTGACCTTATCAGTGCTTCATTCTCGGCATATAAAATAATTGATGCAATAATACAGTCTGACATTGATATAGCTTACTTTAAATATTTCCTTGGAAAAAAAGACACTTTTGAAATCCCATGAATGGTATTCTAGACTTCCACCACTATCTTAGTTATCCTGATGGTTTTTGTATCTAACTATTCTCAGGTACATTATTATTGGGTTGTTACTTAAAATGTCACATATGTCTGACCGAGGCCAAACAGCTAAGTGGGTCAGTGAATAATTTCAATAATGGAAGATTGCAAGTTCCAACCCTGGTCACATCAATTACAAGAGTTAATCAAAGAATGTATAAAATTAATGGAACAAAAAATAGATGTCTCCCTCCCTCTCTCTCTCTCTCTCTCTCTCTCTCTCTCTCTCTCGACAGTCCTCAAGTTACTTCCGACTTGACATATGTTGTTTTGTGGTTATGTTGCCATTTGCAATTTATTTATATAAAATAAAAAGTTCTGTCATTGGATGTAAGGCGTTTGCACAAAGTTCGCCCGGGAACTAGTTGCAGTGGAGTGGATGAATAAGTCATCATGAGGCTCTATACAAGGAAGACGCTGTCATTCAGTCGCCGTTGATAAGCCGTTTTGGATTGTGCTTCATTCACTCTCTTTTGTTTGTATTGTTATTTTGAACACTTTTTGCCCTGCCTTATGGCTCCTAAGCATAAGGCAGATTCTTCTGATGGCAGTGCTACAAAAAGAAGAAAAGCCCTCACAATGGAAGTGAAAGGAGACATAATAAGACGCTCGGAAAAGGGCGAAACACCGAGGAACATTGGCCAGTTGCTTGGCTTAAGTCACATGACTGTCTCGAGGGTCATCAGCGATCAAAAGCGTGTACTTGAACATGCAAAAGGATCTGGTCCTATGAAATCAACTGTGGTTACAGAGCAGCATAGTGGTCTCATTATTGAGATGGAAAGATTATTAGTGCTTTGGCTGGATGAGCAGCATCAACGGCATATCCCAGTTAGCCTGATGTTGACTCAGGAGAAGGCTAAAAGATTGTTTGAGGCCTTGAAAAATGAAAAGGGGGAAGGGAGTGAAAGTGAGGAGTTTGTGGCTAGCAAAGTTGGTTTATGCATTTTAAAGCTCGTGCTAATTTGCATAATCTTAAGGTGCCAGGGGAAGCTGCTAGTGGTGATGCCAAAGCAGCAGTTGATTTTCCTAGTGTGTTGGCTGAGATAATTACGGAGGGGGGTTACCGTGATAAACAAGTGTTTAATGTGCATGAGACAGGCTTGTTCTGGAAGCATATGCCTACATGTAAGTACATTGCCAAGAAAGAGAAGACAGAATCAGGCCATAAAGCCAGCAAGGAGAGATTGAGTTTGCTACTTGGGGCTAATGCTGCTGGTGACTTCAAGCTGAAGCCCTTGGTGTGTCCGGCCGAGAATCCAAGGGCAATCGAGGGCATATGGAAGGGTCTACTACCTGTCATCTGGAAATCTAACAACAAGGCATGGGTGACACTCAGAGTATTTGAGGACTGATTTACCAACCATTTTGTGCCAGAAGTCAAGGACTACTGTGCTTCAAGGGGGCTGCCCTTTAAGGTGTTGCTAGTGCTGGACAATGCCCCTTGTCACCCTGCTGATTTGAATGACTTTCATCCAAATGTCAAGGTGGTTTACCTTCCACCGAGCACCACCTCCATTTTACAGCCGATGGGCCAAGGTGTCCTTGCCTCTTTCAAGGCCTACTACCTCCGAAGGACATTTGCTATGGCTTTTAGGGCAACGGAGAAGGATAAGGAGTTGACTCTCAATGACTTTTGGAAATCTTACAATGTTCTTGCTGCTGTAAAAAAACATTTCTGATTCTAGGGATGAAGTTAAGCAGATGAACTTGAATGGTGTTTGGAAAAATTTCTGTCCCCAGTTTGTGAATGATTTCCATGGCTTTGAGGATTCAGTTGAGGTTGTCATCAAGAATGTTGTTGAGTTGAGTAACCAGCTTGATTTGGAGGTGGAGGCTGAGGATGTCACAGAGCTGCTGGCATCTCATGGAGAGGAGCTTACTGCCGAGGACCTCACTCAACTGAAACAGCAGTTCATTGAAGAGGAAGACACACCAACCCCAGAGCCCAGGAGATTTACAAGCAAGGAATTAGCGGGGGCCTTTGCAATGATAGAGGATGCCTTGGCAAGGTTTGCGGCTCATGACCCCAACATTGACAGGTACACTAAGGACCCCAACATTTACAGGTAACATTGCCTGAGGGGTCATGGATAGCCTGCGGTGTTACAAGGAGATTTGGGAGGACAAGAAGAAGGTATCCTTCCGGACTAGCCTCGAACATTATTTTAAGAAGGTGGAGAGGCCTGCAACAGATCCCGTACCCTCTACCTCATGTGCTTCTCCGGACTCACCTGACTCAGGATCTCCAGCACCTTCTGCAGTTTCTGCCTCTCAAACCTCCTCCCCGCAGCAGCTTAGTGTAAGCCTGTCTTTCCCCACTTTGCAACGTCCAATGTGCAAGCCAACAACAGTAGTAAAGGTAATAATAATCCAGTATTTACCCTTATATGTACATATGTGCTTTATGCTTTTTATTATTTATTTACCATAAGTAAAGGTCAGTAAAGGACACCTTCTTCTTGTCCTCCCAAATTGTTATTTTTCTTTCAAATTATTTTTACTGTTTCACTTCATTTTTGCTGTGTATGTGTGCCATGTGAATGACATAGGTGCTTATGTAGGTGGGTTTTGACTTACAGCGAAAATTGCATTATGTTGCGCCATAGGAACAGTTCTCCGACGTAACCCGAAGTCCTACTACATATATATCAATTACAAGAGTGTATAAAATTAATGGAATAAAAAATCTCTCTCTCTCTCTCTCTCTCTCTCTCTCTCTCTCTCTCTATATATATATATATATATATATATATATATGTATATATATATATATATATATATGTATATATATGTATATATATGTATATATATGTATATATGTATATGTATATTGTATACACACACACACACACACATACACACACACACAGTGGACAGATTATTATGATCTCTGAACGCATAATAATCTGGCCACTCAGTGTGTATATATATATATAAGACCCCTGGTGCATGAATTTGTTCATGGGTGAGGTCCGGCCAGCCTGACAAGGGGCAGGGGACATGGGCAGTTCAACCTGCGTGCTGGTTGAACTCCTGGTCGAGGGGACAATTTGCATATTAACCTTTTATTATATAGGATATATATTAAGTGACCAGATTATCATGCATTCAAGAGAGCATAATTACCTGGCCACTCAGTGTATATATATATACTTTTGGCACAGTGCATGAATTTCGTACATAGGGGAGGGGGGGAATGTCCCTCAGCCTGGCCTGAAGGAGGTCCTGGTTCAGGGTAGGGGTCCACTTGCGGAACAGGGGTGGCCTGGGAGAGGGACCTGGGGTAAGTCGGCCATGTCCCCATTGGAGTGGGGGTCCCCACTTGGTGTGGTGCCAGCTTGGGTGAGGAACTGGGCCACTCATTGTGTGTGTGTGTGTGTGTGTGTGTGTGTGTGTGTGTGTATTAGTGGACCAGTGCATGAGTTTGATGCACGGGGGTAGGGGTGTCCCTCAGCCTGGCCTGCACCCTCTCCAATCTGGGACCCCTTTGGGGATGTAAGTCGGACATCCCTCTCACAATCCAGGACCACTGGCTCCTAACCACTCACCTGCCTGCCTGCCTCCCCTAACCACTCTGATGCCAGCCTGCTCGTGCCCATCTGCCCCACGCCGCTGGCTCTCTCGCCCCCTACAGCCCCCCTTGCTGGCGTGATCGCCCCCAACTGTCCTTCTGCCAGTCTGCTCGCCCCCAAATGCCCCCCCTCCAGGCCTGGTCACCCCTAACTGCCTCTGCCTTGACCCGCCACCATGGCTTTGTTCTGAAGGAAGTCCAGCATGTCTCCCAGTCTAATTAGCATACTACCTTTTTGTTAGTATAGATACAGGTTTGGTGCACAGGTGGGGGCCGGCTGGTGTGCCCTGAAGGGGGTCCCAGATCAGGGTGGGGATCCCCTTGGGGCAGTAGGGCTGGCCTGGGTGAGGGGCCTGGGGCAGTTTGCATGCTGGCCATGCCCCCATCGGGGTGGGGGTCCCCACTGGGAGCGGTGTCTGCCTGAGTGAGGAACTGGAGTAGTATGCAGGGCAGCCATGCACCCATCGGGTTGAGGGTCCCCTATTGGGGGCGTTGCCAGCCTGGGCGAGGGGCTGAGAGCTGTTTGCAGGCTGGCCACGCCACCATCGGGATGAGGGGACACGTTGGGGTGTTTGGCCGGCCAAGGCAAAGGGCTGAGGGTCATTTGGGGTGGTTTACAGGACAGCCAAGCCCTGGCTTTATCCCGAAGGATATCTGGAAGTTCTCCCAGTTGAATTAGCATATTACTTTTTTTAAAATATATTTTATTGATTTTTTTACAGAGAAGAAGGGAGATAGTTAGAAACATCGATGAGAGAGAAACATCGATCAGCTGCCTCCTGCACACCCCCCACTGGGGATGTGCCTGCAACCAAGGTACATGCCTTTGACCGGAATCGAACCCGGGACCCTTCAGTACGCAGGCTGACGCTCCATCCACTGAGCCAAACCGGTTTCGGCAGCATATTACTTTTTTTTTTTAATTTCTTTATTGATTAAGGTGTCACATATTTGTCCTCATCCCCCCATTCCCATCCCACACCCCTCCCCATGGATGCCCCAACCCTCTGTTGAACTTAAGCATTGGTTAGGCTCATATGCATGCACACAAGACCTTTGGTTGATCTCTCCCCCCTCCCCCCACCCTCCCCTATCCTCCCTCTGAGGCCCGATAGTCCGATCGATGCCTCCTTGTTTCTGGTTCTGTTCTTGTTCATCAGTCTATGTTGTTCATCGTTTCCCCTAGATGAGCGAAATCATGTGTCACTAGAGATATACTTATAAGAATTGAATGTGCGACGAGCAATAATAGTTATGCTGACAGGCAAATGAATCAGTCTGTAGTGAGTTTCTTTCTGCACCAACAGTTCTTTTGAGACCCAATATCAATGTCCACCAGTTCCTTATGAGTACATGTCGGCACTGACCCCTCAGCTCTGGATGGTGGACAAATGGTGGTAATGCAGGTCCGACTCCCTCTGGTTTGGTCTCGGCCGGATCCAGGGGCACGGCTTCACCCGGGTCCAGGGGCCCACGGCCTCACCCGGACCCGGGGTCCAGCCTCACCCGGATCTAGGGGCACACGGCCTCGCCCAGACCCAGGATTCAGCTTCATCTGGACCCAGGGGCGCATGGCCTCACCCAGACCCATGGGCGCGTGGCCTCTCCCTGACCCAGGGTCGCGTGGCCTCACCCGGATCCAGGGGCCCACGGCCTCACCCGGACCCGTGACCCAGGCTCACCCGGATTCAGGAGCCCACGGCCTCACCCGGACCCGTGACCCAGGCTCACCCGGATTCAGGAGCCCACGGCCTCACCCGGACCCGGGGCCAGACTCACCCGGATCCAGGGACCCACGGCCTCACCCGACCCGGGACCCAGGCTCACCCGGATCCAGGGGCCCACGGCCTCACCCGGACCTGGGACCCAGGCTCACCCGTATCCAGGGGTCCACGGCCTCACCCGGACCCGGGGCCAGGCTCACCCGTATCCAGGGGCCCACGGCCTCACCCGGACCCGGGGCCAGGCTCACCCGTATCCAGGGGCCCACGGCCTCACCCGGACCCGGGGCCAGGCTCACCCGTATCCAGGGGCCCACGGCCTCACCCGGACCCGGGGCCAGGCTCACCCGTATCCAGGGGCCCACGGCCTCACCCGGACCCGGGAGCCAGGCTCACCCGGTTCCAGGGGCCCACGGCCTCACCCGGACCCGGGGCCAGGCTCACCCGGATCCAGGGGCCCACGGCCTCACCCGGACCCGGGGCCAGGCTCACCCGGATCCAGGGGCCCACGGCCTCACCCGGACCCGGGACCCAGGCTCACCCGTATCCAGGGGCCCACGGCCTCACCCGGACCCGGGACCCAGGCTCACCCGTATCCAGGGGCCCACGGCCTCACCCGGACCCGGGACCCAGGCTCACCCGTATCCAGGGGCCCACGGCCTCACCCGGACCCGGGACCCAGGCTCACCCGTATCCAGGGGCCCACGGCCTCACCCGGACCCGGGACCCAGGCTCACCCGTATCCAGGGGCCCACGGCCTCACCCGGACCCGGGGCCAGGCTCACCCGTATCCAGGGGCCCACGGCCTCACCCGGACCCGGGGCCAGGCTCACCCGTATCCAGGGGCCCACGGCCTCACCCGGACCCGGGGCCAGGCTCACCCGTATCCAGGGGCCCACGGCCTCACCCGGACCCGGGA
The DNA here is from genome assembly GCF_951640355.1 of Cnephaeus nilssonii. NCBI lineage: Eukaryota > Metazoa > Chordata > Mammalia > Chiroptera > Vespertilionidae > Cnephaeus > Cnephaeus nilssonii. The sequence goes on along the minus strand of NC_137095.1, from coordinate 1,031,229 downwards.
CCCAGGCTCACCCGGATCCAGGGGCCCACGGCCTCACCCGGACCCGGGACCCAGGCTCACCCGGATCCAGGGGCCCACGGCCTCACCCGGACCCGGGACCCAGGCTCACCCGTATCCAGGGGCCCACGGCCTCACCCGGACCCGGGGCCAGGCTCACCCGTATCCAGGGGCCCACGGCCTCACCCGGACCCGGGACCCAGGCTCACCCGGATCCAGGGGCCCACGGCCTCACCCGGACCCGGGACCCAGGCTCACCCGGATGCAGGGGCCCACGGCCTCACCCGGACCCGGGACCCCGGCTCACCCGGATCCAGGGGCCCACGGCCTCACCCGGACCCGGGACCCCGGCTCACCCGGATCCAGGGGCCCACGGCCTCACCCGGACCCGGGGCCAGGCTCACCCGGATCCAGGGGCCCACGGCCTCACCCGGACCCGGGGCCAGGCTCACCCGGATCCAGGGGCCCACGGCCTCACCCGGACCCGGGGCCAGGCTCACCCGGATCCAGGGGCCCACGGCCTCACCCGGACCCGGGACCCAGGCTCACCCGGATCTAGGGGCCCACGGCCTCACCCGGACCCGGGGCCAGGCTCACCCGGATTCAGGGGCCCACGGCCTCACCCGGACCCGGGGCCCACGGCCTCACCCGGACCCGGGGCCAGGCTCACCCGGACCCGGGGCCCACGGCCTCACCCGGACCCGGGACCCCGGCTCACCCGGATCCAGGGGCCCATGGCCTCACCCGGACCCGGGACCCCGGCTCACCCGGATCCAGGGGCCCACGGCCTCACCCGGACCCGGGGCCAGGCTCACCCGGATCCAGGGGCCCACGGCCTCACCCGGACCCGGGGCCAGGCTCACCCGGATCCAGGGGCCCACGGCCTCACCCGGACCCGGGGCCAGGCTCACCCGGATCCAGGGGCCCACGGCCTCACCCGGACCCGGGTCCCAGGCTCACCCGGATCTAGGGGCCCACGGCCTCACCCGGACCCGGGGCCAGGCTCACCCGGATCCAGGGGCCCACGGCCTCACCTGGACCCGGAACCCAGCCTCACCCGCATCCAGGGGCACACGGCCTCGCCCAGACCCAGGATTCAGCCTCACCCGGACCCAGGGGCGCATGGCCTTGCCCGGACCCAGGGGCACGTGGCCTCACCCGGACCCGGGGCCCAGCCTCACCCTGACCCAGTTCCCAGCCTCACCCGGACCCAGGGGTACGCGGCTTCACCCGGATCCGGGACCCAGCGGGGTTTCATCTTCTTGATCCTAATTCCTGTTGGTTAATTCCCTCTCAGCAATTCCTTTGGCCATTTTCTCAGAGTTCCAGGGCAGTCACCGCAGAACTCGTTGGGTGGCGGGCTCGGCGAAGCTCCGGTGTGCCCGGTGCGCGGCGGCGGGCTGGTCCGGGGTGGCTGCATCGGCTCTTGGGTCTGCAGCGGTGGACGGTTGCCGAGCGTGTGCACCTGGCCGCTTCCGTGGCGTTGAGATTCTTGAAGGACTCGGAGGTCAGCAAGCGCGTAGTCTCCCACCCCATGTCTCCCAGGGGCTCGTCTGTCCGTGCTCGGCAGCGAGTGAAGCCTTCCCCTCAGCCGGAGACCGCCGGGGAAACTGCGCCGAGCACGATCCAGGCCGCCATTGTGTCGCCTGAGCCGTAGTTTTTAAAGTGTGGTCTTTGGGTCACCGGCATCAGCTTCATCCCGCGTACCCCTCTCTTTTATTCTAGTTGTAGAGCATCTGCTCAGTCAGCCCTCCGGTGGTTCTGGATGGTGTCTGCTCTGCTCTCCTGTCGTAGTCTCAAAATTGTTGTGGTAGGCAGCAATCAGGCTTCTGCCCTATGCCTCCATCTTGGTCCTTGTTTGTATAGTTAAGTCTTGATTGTTGTTGGTGTCACTGGGAGGAATTGTCCTCCAGGCCACTTGGCCGTGCGGACCCTCTGTGTCTATAAAGGAAGAGTTGCTGTGCGGGAGACATGTTTATGTGCCGGGTCTTGGTGCAGCAAGGCTTTGGCGCTCACTGCGTCTGCCTCTTGAATGTGTCCCTTATGGGAGTGGTTGAAATCTGGTGTCATCTCACACCGACCACTAGATGCCTTCGTTTCTGGGTCTCCAATGGAGTGTAGGTCAGCTTCTGCCTGTGGCCCCTCAGCATGAATTACAGCATCCCTTATATTCGTGACCTGTTTCGGTGTCTTCCCCTTTTGGCTGCCTCCCTATCGCTCAGCTTCCCCAATCTCCCTAGGTGGTCGCTCTTGATACCCCCCTTTGTGGGCTGAGTGCAAAGTCTTGGTGTTGTTAAGCCTTGATTGCTGTTGGTACACTGGGAGGATGTGACCTCCAGTCCAATTGGCTGTGAGGATCAGCTGTGTCTATGCCGGGAGACAGCCCCATTCAACTAGACTTGCAAAATTGTAAAAGCCTCTGTGTTCAGCTTGGATGGGGCGGAGTTACAGGGCGGAGCCTACCGCCTTGGCTTCCCGTCAGCCCTGCCCTATGAGGTTCCTGTGTCCCTCTGTACTCCCAGCAAACACCTCTGAGAGAAAAGCGCCCTGGAGTTTCGCGCGCTGCCAAACAGTCTAGTCTCTCCCCCAATGAATCTGGATTCCCAGATTCTCGCCCGGGACTGGGTTTCCGTGTAGTCAGAATTGGGGCTCACCGCAGTCTGGCGCTTTTGTCTCCTTCCCTCCAGGGCGACTCAGCGGCACAGTCAACAGCCCATCCTCCGCACACAATCCCGTGCGCGTCTCCGGTGCTCTGCTCTTCGCCGCCTCTCTGCACCTTTGCCCCACAGCCCAGCTTTCCCCAGTATGAGCCTGGCTTCCCTGGGTCTTTCCCGGAACTGGGGTTCAGTGCAGTTGGAACTGGGGGTTCAGCACAGTCCGGAGCTTTTGTCTCCTTCCCGCTAGGGCAATCCAGCGGCACAGGCAACAGACCCTCCTCTGCGCACATTCCCGTGCGCGGCTCCGGCGCAACTCCTCTGTGTCTCCGCCCCACAGCCCAGACTCACCCAGCATGAGCCCGGCTTCCCAGGGTTTCGCCCGGAACTGGGGTTCAGTGCAGTCGGAGCTGGGGTTCAGCACAATCTGGCGCTTTTATCTCTTTCCCTCCAGAGAACGCCAGCCAGGCCGTCAGCCGCCCCTTCCTCTCCGGCTCCGTCTTCCCCGCACGCGCGCGGGCTCGTGTCTCCGCCCGTGTCTCCATACCTCAAGCTTTTAAGGCTTCTCTGATTTTCCTTGTGGTTTTCTCTTTCCATCTAATTGTGGGCATTTCAGTCAGCCAGCTTTCCTGTGGTTCTGGATGATGTCCGTTTTGATTTATAGTTGTGTTTTTGAAATTGTTGTGCCCGGCTGTAGGTTAGGTGTTTAACCTATGCCGCCATCTTGGTTTCTCCCCTCCTGCAAACTTTATCCTGGGTTTCTGCAGCATATTACTTTTTTATTAGTGTGTCTATATCCTCTCTAATAAAATGGTAATATGCAAATTAACCATCACTCCGCTACATAAGCCACGCCCACCAGCCATTCAGGGTGAGTATGCAAATTAACCCCAATCCAAGATGGCTACAGCCCCAGAGAGCAAGGTTTCCCAGGTAACAGAGCAAGCCAAGCTTTCCATAGCCGTTGCAGGCCTAAGCTACAGTTTCAATTATAGAAGGTAAACAAATTGAAACAAATGGCGGCAGAATGGAGCTTGAGAGAGCAGGCCAGGGTTGCCGGCGGCAACAGGGGAAGCAAAGCTTTCCGCACACCCTGGCCGGCTCACCCGCTTAAGGCTACAAAGTTTCAATTGTAGAAGGTGAATTAACTGCCACAGAAATGGCTGCCGCCCCAGAAATGGCTGCCGCCCCAGGCTACAAAGTTTCAATTGTAGAAGGAAAATAAATTCCAGATACCAGGGCCTCCACTTGGGTTGCCAGGGGGTGTGGTCAGCCTGCAAACCACCACAGGCCCCTCGCTCATGCCACCCCACGCCCCAAGGTAAACCCCACCCTGATCCGGGACACCAGGGCAAACCAGCTGGCCCCCACCTGGGACACCAGGGCAAACCAGCTGGCCCCCACCAGACCTCTATCCTATCTAATAAAAGAGTAATCTGCAGATTGACCATCACTCCAACACACAATAGTTGCCCCCATGTCGTCAAAGATCCTGCCCCCATGTGGACACAAGATGGCCACCACAAGATGGCCAGCAGAGGAGGGCAGTTGGGAGGCACCAGGCCTGCAAGGGAGGGCAGTTGGAGGCAATAAAGCCTGCAGGGGAGGGCAGTTAGGGGTGACCAGGCCGGCAGAGGAGGGAAGTTGGGGGCAAACAGGCTGGCAGGGGAGCAGTTAGACATCAATCAAGCTGGCAGGGGAGTGGTTAGGGGGTTATCAGGCTGGCAGGCAGGCGAGTAGTTGGGAGCCAGCAGTCCTGGATTGTGAGAGGGATGTCCAACTGCCCGTTTAGGCCCGATCCAAGTGAACAGTCGGACATCCCTCAAGGGGTCCCAGATTGGAGAGGGTGCAGGCTGTACGAATTTCTTGCACCGGGCCTCTGATATATATATATTGTATATCCCTATTTCTCTCACTCTGAAATCAATATATATGTTTTAATCACCTAGTCAGTCCACACACATCTGAACACCAGCACAGCCTAGGGACCTGTGAGGACAAGCAGCTAAGGTTCTCTTGAGGGCAGAGCATGCAGTGACCCAGAGAATAGTATGGGAGGTGCCCTCTATGTCACTGTGCCAGGTGGGGAACCCGGGCTGAGCTGCACAATCACACACAGGAAATGATGACATCAGTGTGGTCCCTGGGACTAAAAGCAAAGCGGCCGGGCACTAACAATGACGTTCAAATGAATGAAAAGGGATTCCATCTCTGATGGTGTCTCTATGATATGATATGGGGAATTTTAAGATAATTTCTAACAAGATGGTTTGCTGTGATGCTACATGACAAGTGTAGAGCTTAGAGTCCATATATGTGCCCACCTGCTATTTCCTGTTGAGGGCTGACCCAGTGGACACTAGGAATGAGACAGCATACATCACTGTCACCTGCACTTGAAAATCCCCACCGGCATGGGGAAAGGAGAAGAGAGAAGGGTGAGAGAGAAATATATCACAGAGGTGGTGAACTAGAATTTGGGGAAAGAAGCTGATTAGAAAACACCCTGTCCTCGTCATGGCTTATTTGTGTTATCAGTGAAGTTGTGCCTCTGGGAATGAAGCTGTGTGAGACAAGTGTGGATCAAAGAACTATGGGCAGCAGGTAATGCAGAGAGATGGCCTCAACAAACTGGGATTGGAGTCAGAAGTGTAATGGGCATTACCATGTTGTTTGGTGTCTTGGAGAGACAATTTGGAGGACAACATGGGTATTGCCTGTCAAGACCAGAGTCAAATCCATCACATTCCCATTATGTGCAACATCTCCTCCTACCCTATGTTCCTGACACCAACTATTATTGAAAGGGGGCAGTGTGACTCCTATTTGAGGATGAGAGCACAGGTAACTTGTATCTGTTCATCTGCCTTTATTGTTGTGGGAAGACACAGCATCAGTAAGAATATAAGGAGAGACTGACTTTAATGGGACCAAGGGCTGCTTTCTTCTCTGATGTGGGGAGTAGGGGAGGATATGCATGTGCAGGGTGGATAGTATGGCAAACTTGGAATCTCCAGAGAGAATCTCATCATGGGACGTTCTGTGCCCATTATGACAGGATATGAACTTTGAGGACGTGGCCATTGCCTTCTCTCAGGAGGAGTGGGAGATCCTTGATGAAGCTCAGAGACGTCTGTATTGTGATGTGATGCTGGAAGTGTTTGCACTTGTATCATTCATAGGTAAGACCATCACATCTCTCCTAGTGTCCTGAGGTGATGCCCACTCCTTATTTATTCTCCAGAATTAGCACACTCTCTCTCTCAAAGCCAGAGATTAGCCTCAGCTAATTTCCCCCAATGTCTTCTCAAATGGGTTGTGCCTGCCAGTGCCGAGCTGTGCAAAGAGCCCTGAGCAATAGACTCCATAAACCTCCCTAACACCAGTTGTCTCAGAAACTGCAGGAAGTGTCTGGGTGTCAGCAGTCTTACAGACCGCTTAATGGGTCCCTCCTGCTCTTCCACTCCAGGAAGGGTGACTCTATCCAGATCCATGGCTTCCATTTCTGCACTTTTCCTGTCGATAAAGACCCTGTGTCAGTTGTCTTCTTTCCATACATGAACCAGGGGATGTTCTTGTAAGACCCTCCAATTATTGTTTGTAATATTACCTTCCCTGGATACTATTGCAAGCTGAATGCTATGGGCAAGTGATGGCTGCTCACCTCTGTTGTCTTTTCATTGATACTCAGAATATTTGTTTGTTCATACTTCTAGAAAAGGAGATGCAGGGAGAACCCTGGGTTTCTCCAGGGTGAACGTACAGGTTGGTCCTAGAGGATGCTTAACCCGGGTTAGTGGCAACTGGGGGGAGGTATGACATAACGATGGTGTTCAGATTATATCGGGAACATGCTACTGTACAACAGTGTTTGGTGCAGGTTTCAGTGGCCACACCTCATTTATACCTTTCTTTTCCACACTTGACACTTTGCTGACTTGTCATTTCATTGGTGACTTCCTAGCACTGTCTACCTTCGCCTTTGTGTCCTTTTTGCATCACCTATTCCTCTGCACATCTCTTTCTGCAGTATACTACAACATGGACCTACGCAAGTGTTATAAGGAGCACATACATACTTAAACACCCCTCAAACACCAGCTACTTGTTTATTTAATTTTATTTGGAATGAGATGTTACCAACCTTCTGCACAGCTTGCCCATGTCACCAGCAGAGATATACTGAATGCTGTTTGCAGCAGAATGAGCTGGACAGTCCGCTTCTCTTCCATGTGGTGCTTGCCATGTTTTTGCTCAATTTCTGTTGAAGTCTCTCTTGTTTTGTGATATTCAGTGGTCAAGAACTTCACAGTTGCGTCTTATTAGTTCATCTGTCAGGTCTAGTATTTTCAGCCAATTGCATGAGACCAATGTATTATGTGCAACATAGTTTTATCATGGGACTTCCCTCTGTCACCACAGTCAACATTCATTTCCTCATCATTCCTCTGTTTTCAGGTCCTTGGCATAAAATGGATGATATGGAAGCCTATTCTGAGCACAGTGTATCTGTAGGAGATTCTCAGGTCAGGGCTTCCAAGACAGCTGCAGCTACCCAGAGGACCCATCTGTGTAAGCCGTGCTTCTCAGTGTTAAAAGGTATTTTGCACCTGACTGAGTTACAAGTGGCATACTTTGAGAAGAATGTGTTCTTAAGTGATGTATGTGTGAGAGACTTGTGTTTCAGTGCAAACCCTCACCAGCAGCAGAAGGATGCCTGTGGAGAGAAGCCCTGGAAAGAAGATATGAAGAGTGCTTCGCTTGTGACAACTTGCTGTTTCTACTTCGCTGGGATGCCTGAAGCTAGTACTGAGGTTGGGATAGACTCCCCAGACATCTCAGGGCTTCTCCAGAACCAGGTTACTCTTAACATCAAGGAGCCACACAGTAACAATGAGATTTCACAGGAAATTCTCCGTGGAAAAAGACATCACCAGTGGGTTGAATGTGAAAGAGCTGCCAGCCAAAAACAGAAAGTTGCTTATCAGAAAGGTCTCTGCTCTGGACATATGATTAATGAGTATAATAAATGTGGGAAAGTGTTCAGACAAATCTTTAAACACCTACAACTTGGGTGAGTTCACACTGTAGAAAAGCCCTGTGAGTGTACTGATTGTGGGAAGGTCTTCAGTGAAAGCCCTGCTCTCATTAAACACAACAGAGTTCACATTAGTAAAAAGTGTTATACTTGTAGTAATTGTGGGAAGTCCTTCAGTAAAAGGTCTCACCTCACTGTATACCACAGAGTTCACCCTGGAGAAAAAACATATGAGTGTAGTGAATGTGGAAAGTCCTTCAGTCAAGGGTCTCACCTCACTAAACACCACAGAGTTCACACTGGAGAAAAGCCATATGAGTGTAGTGAGTGTGGGAAATATTTCAGTCGAAGGTCTTCCCTCACTATACACCACAGAGTTTACACTGGAGAAAAGCCATTTGTGTGTAGTGAATGTGGGAAGCATTTCAGTCGAAGGTCTTCCCTCACTACACACCACAGAGTTCACACTGGAGAAACGCCATATAAGTGTAGTGAATGTGGTAAGCATTTCAGTCTACGGTCTAACCTCCCTATACACCACAGAGTTCACATTAGAAAAAAGCCATATGAGTGTAGTGAATGTGGTAAGCATTTCATTCAAAGGTCTCACCTCACTAGACACCACAGAGTTCATACTGGAGAAAAGCCATAAATGTTCAGGGAATGGTGTATTTTTCTCACTTACTATAAAAACACTTAAGGGGCTCTATGAGACCCTTTACATCAATGTAAACCCCTTTTAAGGGAACATACCCTCTGCTGGATTCCTTATAAATTTGAGGTAGAAGTGAGACTTGAAGGAGCTGCATTGTGCTTACTAACATGCCTAGACCTACCACCCAAATGATGTCACTGTCTCTTTGTCGCTGAAGAGATTTCACCTCTAACACCTGACTCACCCGAGGAGTGTGCATCGGTCAGCACCTCTGGGTGCTCAGGGGAATGTATTCTGTGTTCTCACTTCTGCTGGAAGTAATTATGGTTCCTCCAAGCTCTTGGCAGTATCTTCATTCATTTCTCTGTGACGAGAAAATGGACCTGAACCTGAATTCATCCTGAGGACCCCTTCTCAGCTAAGAAGTGCCACCTCTTTCAGGGACATAGTTGTACTCACATTACGCTTTGATAAATTTGGGGGGATTCTTATTCACCAACCTGCAAACCCCTTGTTCTCCTGTGCTCTGGTTTAGAATTTTTGTAAAGGTATTTTTAGATTTGTACCTTTCATTTTGGTTTAATCACTACCACAGATGATTTGCAAACACAAATGTGATCTTTCGGCATGTAGAGATGAATAGATATTATGTTTATCCAAAAGTGTATGTGAGGCAAGTCCTAGAATCTGATCAATGGGAAGTCGCCAGGCTCAAAGGTGCACTGAGCACTCACTTTTTCCATTTTTAAAATGAATTTAGGATTTAACCAATAGGAGGGCATTTCAGCATCTAAGACATCTCTATTCACTTCACCAGTTCCTTAAGGACTCAATTGGTTTCTTTTCCATTTGGAACTATACAGTATGTTTTGAATACTGGAAGGAAAATTGTTTTTCTCACATTTTATCTTATGCACAATTCAATGCCCACTTACATGATACACTTTTAAGTTAAATCTATGTTGTTAACATTCTCCACCATTCATTCCTGGTGGTAAATACTCTCATCATGATTAGTTTCAAAATGACAAAATGTTGGCACTGCAGTTTCTGCCTCTCCGGACTCCCCTGACCCAGTATCACATACACCTTCTGCAGGTTCTGCCTCTCCGGACTCACCGGACCCAGTATCACATGCATGTTCTGCAGGTTCTGCCTCTCAAACCTCCTCCCCGCAGCAGCCTTTTGTAAGCCTGTCTTCCCGCACTTTGCAACGTCCAGTGTGCAAGCCAACAACAGTAGTAAAGGTAAGGATAATCCAGTATTTACCCTTATATGTACGTATGTGCTTTATGCTTTTTATTATTTATTTACCACAAGTAAAGGTCAGGAATTGTTATTTTTCTTTTAAATTTTTTTACTCTTTCACTTCATTTCTGCTGTGTATGTGTGCCATGTGAGTGACATAGGAGCTTATGTAGGTGGGTTTTGACTTACAGCGAGAATTATATTATGTCGCGCCATAGGAACAGATCTCTGACGTAACCCAAAGTCCTACTATATATATATCAATTACTAGAATGTATAAAATTAATGGAACAAAAAATAGATCTCTGTCTCTCTCTCTCTCTCTCTCTCTCTCTCTCTCTCTCTATATATATATATATATATATATATATATATATATATACACACACACACACACACACACACACACATACACATACTCTCACACACAGTGGACAGATTATTATGATCTCTGAATGCATAATAACCTGGCCACTCAGTGTGTATATGTAAGACCCCTGGTGCATGAATTCGTCCATGGGTGGGGTCTGGGCAGCCTAACCAGGGGGAGGGGACATGGGCAGTTGGCCAGCATGCCTGCTGGTTGAACTCCTGGTCGAGGCTACAATTTGTATATTAACCTTTTATTATATAGGATATATACTGAGTGGCCAGATTATTATGCATCAGAGATCATAATTTCCTCGCCACTCAGTGTATATATCAGTGATGGGCAACCTTTTGAGCTTGGTTTGTCAAACTTCACCAAAAAACTGAGCATAACTTGGGTAGTGTGTCACTTTGAGGAAAAAACATTCTTTCGCGATATTTATAGTTTAAATGACATAAATGTATAATTGTTATATATAATTGTATTTAATAAACCAAAAACTAAATATTTAACTTACCGGCTTAGTGACTTCTTTGTTCATCTGTCAGTCGGTTTCTTTTGTTGGTTTTGATATTATTTAGCTTGTGCGGGGTGCCATGAACTAAGATAAGTTAGGGGGAGAGGGATTTCTTTAACTAACCTGCCTATTAGTGACTTTTTTGTTGCTGAATTTCATTGGCTAAATCTTCAATTGAAGGTTGGTATTTTGTACACTTCAGGCACAAGCAAGCACTACTAACTTCATCTGTCAATCTGTTTCTTTTGTTGATTTTGATATTATTTAACACTGAGAATAAGCCCTCACAAAAGGGAAGAATTGTGAGTAAAGCCATTGCTATATTTTTCAGGGTGCTAAAAGTGTCTGGTAGTCAGTTCCAGGCACTCCAAATTTCCTGTTCGTAGTGGCACTCCTCTTGATTCTCCAAGCGGCACCTTTCCAGATTCTCAAGCTTTGACCTCAAGTCGACAAACACCTGAGCCCAGATACTGTCTTGAAATTCTGCAAGTTGCATCTCCAAATCATCAATTTGCATCCATTGGAAACCATTTAATTCCAAACTACTGTAGACTACTACATCAGAATACTTCATTATTTTCATGGTCTGTTCTAGACTTCTAAATTGACTAAATCTATCACTAAACTGGTCAAGTAATGAGTCTAAAACATGCTGGTACTTCACATGCAAGAGTTCCATTTCATTTTGTACAGCTGCACTGGCCTTCTCAAAATACTTTGTTACTTGAGGAAAATACTTATATGTTTTAGTTTCTACATCTTGCTTGAAAATTTTAACTTTACTTTCAAAAGCTTTTATGTATCCAAACATAACGTCAATACTTTTGACAAAACCTTGTAACTTTAAGTTCAGTTCATTAATATGAACAGAGAGATCTGTAAAAAACATCACGGTGTTGACCCACTTATCATCATGAAGCTGAGGAAAGTTTCCCAGAACCTTATCGTCAAGAAATACCTTAATTTCTTCAAAGCACTCCACAAAGCGCTCAAGAACTTTGCCTCAGCTCAGCCATCTTCCATTATTGTACATCAGCAGTCCACTGTAGGTGGAATCAACCTCCAGTAAAAGTGCTGAAAATTCTCGCTTGTGAAGGGGGCGAGCAGCTATTAAATTAACTATTTTTGTAACAACTGACATTAAGTCGGTGAATCCTGCCTTGGCACATAAAGCCTCCTGATGGATAATACAATGAAAAGGCACAATCGGATGTCCAATAGCTTCTGTAAACAATTTGACAAATCCGACTTTTTCCCCCACCATATTTGGTGCCCCATCTGTTGTCACTGACACAACTTTAGAGATATCAATGCTTAGGTCACGAAATGTTTGTATAACAACCTTACATATTTCGCTTCCTGATTTACTTGTTGACACTGATACTAACTTTATCAACTCTTCTCTCATTGTGAGACCATCAGAATATCGACCAATAATGGCCAACTGAGCATGTGATGTGACATCAGTAGTTTCATCAAGAGAGATCGAAAAATATTTACACTTCCTTATGTCTCTCTTTAATTGATGTTGTACGTTTGTGTTCAGTCTCATTATTCGGTCTTTTATGATATTTCTACTGAGTGGTAACTCAGATATTCTCTTAATAATTGCATCTTTATTCTGCATATCATGAAATAGAACTGGTGCACATCTTAGGAGAGTTTCTTTAATAAATTCTCCCTCACTGAGCGCTTTTCCATGCTGAGCTTTAGAGTGAGCAATGCTCAAACGTGCAGATGTTAAATTTGGAGAGCCTTTCATAAATTTAAGGATGGAATTAGATTGGCTCTTATAAAGGTGTAGCTGCCTGGAAATGTATTTCTTCCTTTCATCCTCACTTTTTTTCCAAGAGCTGGGAATGATTAGTTTCAAAATGTCTATTTATATTCCACATTCTGCTTACTACCGTTTCAGTACATAGAACGCAAAATGATCTGCCATTTTTTTCTATAAAGCCATACATCTCGGTCCATGTCTCTTGAAAGGGTCGGCCACTGCTACTACCACTTCCTTTACTTAACCTTAGTTTTTTATTTTTTGGGTTCTCCATCAGGGGGGCAGTGACAGAAGATAGAATTATAGATATCTTGTTAGGCCTGCAGGCAATTAGGGGTTAACTAGCCTAACTAACCACAAAATGGTGCATATAACTGTCTTTTAGGAAAGGGCAGGGTTAATAAGCAGAAATAGGGGTCAATAAGGATGCACAGCAGTAATAGTGGTGAAAAGGAGTCTGCACTATGGAGCAAGATGATGTTCCTTAAGGGAATTAAAATGGCTGGCGCTATTTCTAATGGCGGGAAACGGCACCCATAGCACGCCACAAACCCTCGCCTCTCCCAGCCTCCCCCTCACTTATCTCAGTAATGATGGCTTAGAAATCCATGACACCCCAGAACAGTAGATAATGGTTGCTGTGGTTAACTGTTATTTGGTTACTGGTAATGGCAGGGCCCCCAGAGATGCGTCCCCCGCTGCGTTCTGCTGCTCCCTGCTCTGCCGGCGGAAGTGAGGGCAAAGATCCTGGCTTAACCGGAAGTCCCAGAACTAGACGCTCAGTGCTGGACTTCTGTTGTTTTGGCCTAGAGACCTCCGGCACAGAGTGTCTAATAAGGGAGGATGAAACATTTGCGACTAGTCTTGGAGTTCTAACTCCAAGACTCTAGTCACAAATGTTTCATCCTCAGGAGCAGCAAATGTTTCATCCATCAGAAATGGCTACGCGTGTCAGTGCTGACATGCGTGTCATAGGTTCGCCATCACTGGATTGGGAGTTCCAGTATTAAAGGCCCCCTGTGAGTCCTGTCCTCTGGAAGGCTTCTCACTCCCTTGTCCCATCTCCTCAGACGGCTGCCCGTCCTCTGCACCCACTCTGGTTCCCTCTCACGCATTTGCTGTTGGTTAGTTCCGTGGTCGGCAAGCTGCGGCTCGCGAGCCACATGCGGCTCTTTGGCCCCTTGAGTGTGGCTCTTCCACAAAATACCACGGCCTGGGCGAGTCTATTTTGAAGAAGTGGTGTTAGAAGAAGTTTAAGTTTAAAAAATTTGGCTCTCAAAAGAAGTTTCAATCGTTGTACTGTTAATATTTGGCTCTGTTGACTCATGAGTTTGCCGACCACCGGGTTAGTACATTGTATGCTTCCACCCCCGTGCCTCGAAATTACTTACGGTTTTTAAAAAGTAAATGCGGATGACCGTGATTCTGTCTCCTTTTTTGTTGTGTTTTACGTGTGTTTTTTTTTTAAATATAAAAATTAAAAAGATGCTTTGGGACCTCCACAGACTGCCTAACTAAAGCCCTCCACCAGTGATTTTGAGCAGGGTTGAGAGTCATTGCTCTGCCTGACAGTTCATTTGCTAGTTTGTCTTCTCATCGGATTGTGGAGTCTTTGAGGATCCCTTTGTGTCTGTGTCCCTAGCAGTAAGCCCAGAGTCTGACATGTTACTAGGTACTCAGTAAAGACTTACTGAAGAAACCACAAAACTAAGGAATGAATGAGATTGTTCAGTCAACCAGGAAAAGGATAAAAAGAAAGCTAATGGTGTTTGTATGTATAAAAGGTTTTTTAGGAAGGGGGTGGGGAGGGGAAAGGTTTTTTATAAAAAGGTCTAAGATACACTATTCTACTTTCTTTGAGAATGAGAAATAGGCCATCATGCACAACTTCATAGACTGTATTATGAAGATTTCTTTGCCCATAAAGATTACTAGACGATGTCAATAGATGATTTATGAAGGGTGTGGCCTCCTTTCGTAAGATGGTAGCTAGAAGTGTTCCCCTGCACACTGGAGACTTAAGCCAAAATCGCCCATGATATGTGGTTCTAGACTGTTGGGCCAGGACAGAGTTGGTGAGAAAAGTTAGAATAATTGGGTCTCAGGGTGAGTCTGTCTGGGGTTCTCGGTGTAGAGATGGAGCTGAGCCTCCTGACGGGAGGCAGAGGCAGAGGCAGAGGCACGCGGACACGTGAGCTGCAGCTCCACGGCAGCAGTGCACCGTGGGCCCAGGAAGAAGGCAGCCGGAGGCGGGGACTGACTGGACTTGCTGAGCTTTCTCCTTCCTGGTGGGGGCTGTGCGGGGACTGGCTGGGAGTTTGAAAGAAACTGTACAGGGCTCGGCATCTCTCTGAGAAACAGCACGGAGCTACCAGTGGCAGGAACTAAGCCAGGTATACAAATTCATGCTGTTGTCTTTGATTTTATAATTGCATGTTTCAGAGTGAATCTAGTGGTTTTGAATTAAAATATAATGATACAATATGACTGAAGTTAGGTCAGTTTTTATTTTAGCTGACAATGTTCAAAATAAAACATTCTTTTGTTTTCATTGGAATAGTAGAACTCTCTCCCTTCTCCAATCTTCATAAAAGGTCTGTGCGATGTATTTTACATATTCAGAATGTTGGCAGGATGTCAAAGAAGGTCATAGTAAATTCAGTGGAAAAAATTAATACTTTAATTTCTCATATAGTGTAGTTAGTATGTATTGCCTCATATAAAATGTACAAAATAATGTAATTTATATTTATTATGGACTGTAAGAAATCAGGTCCTCTGATTTAATATATTTGTTACCATGTCTCAAAATGACCTCCCTTCCATTTTGTAATCACTTATTTACATATGTAGAAATTAAAAAATTAATTTATCTGTCCTTCATGTTACAAGTCATCGTTAAGCTCTCAGTATGTGAGGCCCAGGAATACAAACGTAGGAACTGTAAACATTTATAGACTGTCATAAAAATTCAGCCAGCAAAATTCTAACATAATAATTTATAAATATAAAGTAATTTAATTGTATAACTTATAATTATAAAGCAATAGAATTTGTTCTGCAGTGCCTTCTTAATCAAAAGATAACTTCACATCTTCCAAAGACCCAGACTGAACCGGAATAAACGACTGTGCATCTTTTCAGAAAAGCTGTGCAGAGGCCATGACAGTCATGTCCCATGGAATTGAGGACATGAAGGAATGGGATTGGAGTTAGAGGTTTTATTCCAAACTTTGCCACTTAAAATAATTGGGGAAAAAAACCACACAGAAGGTTAACATATTTTAAAGTTCTGTTCCAATTAGAAATTGTCCTTTAAAGAGAAAATTTTGCCCTTTTTTTCTACAGGTTTCTAATGCTTTTGTCTCTCATTTTACTTATTTTTTTATTAAGGTATTATATGTGTACATATCTTACCATTGCCCCCCACCCCACACCCATACATGCCCTCACCCCCAGAGTTTTGCGTCCATTGGTTATGCTTATATGCATGCATACAAGTCCTTCGTTTGATTTATTATCTCCCCCACCTCTCCCTAACCTTCCCCCTGTAATTTGACAGTCTGTTTGACGCTTTACTGTCTCTGTATCTATCTTTTTGTTCATCCTACCTAGAGAAACATGCAAATTGACCGCACCTCCGCTATGCCCACGATTGGGCCGGCGGGAGGCTGGGGGGCGGGACTCCGCGTGACCTATCCAGCCGTTGGGAAGATCAAGATGGCGGCACCCAGTCCTCTTAGTTCCGGGGGTCCCTTGGGCGATCGGCACCCTGGGGGGGCATGGCCGGGCCCATGCAGCCGCTCCCGGGGGTGCCTGCAGCGATCGGCACCCAGGGGGGCATGGCCGGGGGTGCCTGCAGTGATCAGCACCCCGGGGGGGCGTGGCCGGGGGTCCCTTGGGCGATCGGCACCCCGGGGGGGCGTGGCCGGGCCCATGCAGCCGCTCCCGGGGGTTCCTGCAGCGATCGGCACCCGGGGGGGCATGGCCGGGGGTGCCTGCAGCGATCGGCACCCCGGGGGGGCGTGGCCGGGGGTCCCTTGGGCGATTGGCACCCTGGGGGGCGTGGCCAGGCCCATGCAGCCGCTCCTGGGGGTGCCTGGGGCCATCGGCACCCCGGGGGGGCGTGGCCGGGCGCATCCAGCCACTCCCGGGGGTCTGAGGCGGGGGTTGAGGGGTGGGCCACCTCAGTGGAGGGGTGCTGCACTGCAGGGTACTGGACTGACGTGATTCAGAGAAGCTCCCAGTGCTAATGGGCCTTGCTCAGGCGGCCTTCACACTTCAGAGGCAGTGACTCCTGCTCCTGCCTTGACCCAAAAGCAAGCTCGCTACACCCTGCCCCATAGCAGAGCATGCCTAGGCAGTGAGTGGGAAGCCTTCCACCTGCTTTGGAGAAGGGGGGGGGCAGTAAAGAATGGGGGGAGAGGAAAGAATGTGGAGCATCCGCAATGAAGAGGTGCTTGAGAAAGAGGCTCGGAAGCCTGACTGGAAGGTTTGTTCTGTTTGCTGGGCCGCTGCCCCTTAGGAAGCGCAAAGAGCATGGCTCTGAGGGCTTCCTGTGTGCTGAGTCAAGTTCCACAGCCAACTGGAAGTGGCCTGAGTTTCCTGGTCTGTAAAATGGATGAAGTGTGTCCCAGTGCCTTCACTGAGCTTTGATGGCCAATTGAGATACTATATAAAGAAAATGAGGGAAGAAGTGAGAAAGAAAAGGAAGGACAAGCAACACAAAAGAAAGACTGAAAGGAACCTGTAAACCCATTGTCACTTAAATAGGGAATATAGTCAATAGTGATGTAATGATGGTATGATGCCAGGTGGGTACTAGAAATATCGGGGAACACTTTGTAAAGTATATGATTGTCTAACCACTATTCTGTAACTAATATAAAACCTGAAACAAATACAAAATAATGTTGAATGTAAAGAAATGAAAATTGGAGTGAAATTTTTATAAATTTCGAAGTTTAAATAAAAGCTGTAAAGGAAGGAAGGGGAGAATAAAAAGTGTTTTTCATTTTACCACTTCATTAAAAAGACAGTTGTCTTTATATGGTGCTTTTATACTTTTCTAAGTCATTATCTCATTTTAATTTCCGGGCAACTTAAAGACAAGATAAGTATTCCCTCCACTATTCAAAGAAAGGAAATCTTGGTGTCTGGTCCTAATGATTCAATCGTCAAGCCCTTATTGTAAAACAGGGTTAGTAAAATTTTCTGTGCAGGGTCATATCTATACTAATAAAAGTCTTGGGGGTGATCAGGCCAGCAGGGGAGGGTATTTGGGGGCAATCAGGCCTGCAGAGGAGCAGTTAGGGGGCAATCAGGCCAGCAAGGGAGCAGTTAGGGGGCAATCAGGCAGGTAGGTGAGCGGTTAGAAGCCAGCGGTCCCAGATTGTGAGAGGGATGTCCAACTGCAGGTTTAGGCCCAATTCCACAGGGATCGGGCCTAAACCTGCAGTTGGACATCCCCCAAGGGGTTCCATATTAGAGAAGGTGCAAGCTGGGCTGAGGGACACCAACCCCAGTGCACGAATTTCGTGCACCGGGCCTCTAGTCAGTTTATAATGTTCTTTATTATCCATAAAGAATGAGTGAGATCATGTGGTATTTTTCTTTCATTGACTGGCTTATTTCACTTAGCATAATGTTCTCCAATTCCATCCAGGTTGCTGTAATTGATGAGAATTCCTTCTTTTTTATGGCAGCATAGTATTCCATTGTGTAGATGTACCACAGTTTTCTGATCCAGTCATCTGCTGACGGGCACCTAGGCTGTTTCCAAATCTTAGCTATTGTAAATTGTGCTGCTATGAACATAGGGGTGCATATATCCTTTCTGATTGGTGTTTCTAGTTTCTTTGGATATATTCCCAGGAGTGGGATTACTGGGTCAAATGGGAGTTCCATTTTCAGTTTTTTGAGGAAACTCCATACTGTTCTCCACAGTGGCTGCACCAGTCTGCATTCCCACCAGAAGTGCACGAGGGTTCCTTTTTCTCTGCATCCTCGCCAACACTTGTCGTTTGTTGATTTGTTGATGATAGCCATTCTGACAGGTGTGAGATGGTACCGCATTGTTGTTTTGATTTGCAACTCTCGGATAATAAGTGACTTTGGCATGTTTTCATGTGTCTCTTGGCCTTCCTTCTGTCTTCTTTTGAAAATATTCTGTTTAGGTCCGTTGCCCATTTTTTTATTGGATCATTTATCTTCCTTTTATTAAGTTGTATAAGCTGCCTGTAGATGTTGGAGATTAAACCTTTATCAGTGATAGCATTTGCAAATATGTTCTCCCATAGAGTGGGCTTTCTTGTTGTTTTGTTGATGGTTTCTTTTGCTGTAAAAAAGCTTTTTATTTTGATGTAGTCCCATTTGTTAATTTTCTCTTTAGCTTCCATTGCCATAGGGGCAGTGTCAGTGAAGAAGTTCTTTTGGCATATGTCTGAGATTTTGTTGCCTGTGGATTCCTCTAGTATTTTTATGGTTTCCCATCTTATGTATAAGTCCTGTATCCATTTTGAGTTTATTTTTGTGTATGGTGTAAGTTGGTGATCTAGTTTCATTTTTTTGCATGTATCTGTCCAACTTTCCCAACACCATTTATTGAAGAGACTGTCTTGACTCCATTGTATGTTCATGCCTCCTTTGTCAAATATTAATTGAGCATATTGGTTTGGGTCAATATCTGGATTCTCTATTATGTTCCATTGATCTATATGTCTGTTCTTGTGCCAGTACCAGGCTGTTTTGAGAACAGTGGCTTTGTAATACAGCTTGAGGTCTGGTATTGAGATCCCTCCTACTTTATTCTTCTTTCTCAGGATTTCTGTGGCTATTCGGGATCTTATTTTATTCCAGATGAATTTTTGGAGAGTTCTTTCTAGGTCTGTGAAATATGCTGTTGGAATTTAGATGGGGAGTGCATTGAATCTATAGATTGCTTTGGGTAGTATGGACATTTTAATGATGTTGATTCTACCGATCCATGAACATGGTATGTTCTTCCATCTGTTTACGTCTTCCTCTATCTCTTTTTTCAGTGTCCTGTAGTTTTCTGTGTATAGGTCTTTTACCTCCTTAGTTAAGTTTATTCCTAGGTATCTTAATTTTTTTTGGTGTGATGGTAAATGGGATTGCTTTTTTAGTCTCTCTTTCTGTAAGTTCACTATTGATGTATAGAAATGCCATAGATTTCTTGGCATTAATTTTGTATTCTGCTACATTGCCGAATTCATTTATTAAGTCTATTAGTTTTTTGATGGATTCTTTTGGGTTTTTTATGTACAATATCATGTCATCTGCAAATAAGGACAGCTTCACTTCTTCTTTTCCAATTTGGATGCCTCTTATTTCTTCTTCTTGCCTAATTGCAATAGCTAATACTTCCAGTACTATGTCAAACAGGAGTGGTGAGAGTGGGCATCCCTGTCTTGTTCCTGTTCTTAGGGGAAATGGTTTTAGTTTTTGTCCATTGAGTATGATGTTTGCTGTGGGTTTATCATATATAGCTTTTATTATGTTGAGGTATGATCCTTCTATTCCCACCTTGCTGAGAGTTTTTATCAAGAAAGGGTGTTGGATTTTGTCGAATGCTTTTTCTGCATCTATTGATATAACTATGTGATTTTTATCTCTCAATTTGTTTATGTGATGTATCACTTTTATTGATTTGCTGATATTGTACCACCCTTGCATTCCTGGGATAAATCCTACTTGGTCATGGTGTATGATCTTTCTGATGTATTGCTGGAGCCGATTTGTTAGAATTTTGTTGAGGATTTTGGCATCTATGTTCATGAGGGATATTGGTCTGTAATTCTCTTTCATTGTGTTGTCTTTATCTGGTTTTGGTATTAGGGTGATGCTGGCTTCATAGAAGGAGCCTGGAAGTGTTCCTTCCTCTTGAATTTTTTGGAATAGTGTGAGGAGGATAGGTTTTAGTTCTTCCTTGAAAGTTTGGTAAAACTCTCCTGTGAAGCCGTCTGGCCCAGGGCTTTTGTTTGCCGGAAGCTTTTTGATGACTGCTTCAATTTCTTCCATAGTTACTGGCCTGTTGAGCTGTTTAGATTCTTCCTGATTGATTTTTGGAAGGTTGTATTTTTCTAGGAATATGTCCATTTCCTCCAGTTTGTCCAGTTTGTTGGAATAGAGTTGTTCATAGTATTTTGTAACAATCCTTTGTATTTCGTCAGGGTCTGTTGTTATTTCACCTCTTTCATTTCTGATTTTGTTTATTTGGGTCCTCTCTCTTTGCTTCTTGGCGAGCCTGGCTAGAGGTTCATCAATCTTGTTTATCCTTTCAAAGAACCAGCTCTTGGTTTTGTTGATCTTTTGTATTGTTTCTTTGGTCTCTATGTCGTTTATCTCCGCTCTGATCTTTATTATTTCTTTCCTTCTGCTTACACTGGGCTTTTCTTGTTGCTCTCTCTCTACCTCTTTGAGTTGTTGGGTTAGGGAATTTATTACCATTGTTTCTTGTTTTTTGCATTAGGCTTGTAGAGCTATGAACTTCCCTCTCAGGACTGCTTTTGCTGTGTCCCATAAATTTTGGATTGTTGTGTTTTCATTGTCATTTGTTGCCATGATGTTTTTTATTTCTTCCTTGATGTCTCTGGTAACCCAGTCATTGTTTAATAGCATGCTGTTTAGTCTCCATGTGTTTGATTTCTTTGGGTTGTTTTTATTGTAGTTGATTTCCATTTTTATGCCACTGTGATCTGAGAAGATACTTGATATGATTTCTATCTTCTTGAATTTGGAGAGACTTTGCCTATGACCTAACATATGGTCTATCTTTGAAAATGACCCATGTGCACTTGAGAAGAATGTATATTCTGTGGCTTTGGGGTGAAATGTTCTGAAGATGTCGATTAATTCCATCTGGTCTAGTGAGTCATTTAGGATTGATGTTTCTTTGCTGATTTTTTGTTTAGAGGATTTTTCCAATGGTGATAGTGGGGTATTGAAGTCTCCTACTGTGATTGTATTGCTGTTCATCTCTCCTTTGATATCTTCCATGAGTTTTTTAATGTATCTTGGTGGTCCTGTATTGGGTGCATATATGTTTACCAGAGTTATTTCTTCTTGTTAGATTGCTCCCTTTAGTATTATGAAGTGGCCTTCATTATCTCTTGTTATGTCCTTCACTTTGAGATCTAATTTGTCAGATATAAGTATTGCTACCCCAACTTTTTTTTCATTTCCATTCGCCTGGAAAACCTTTTTCCATCCCTTTACTCTTAGTCTGTATGCGTCCTTTTTTCTGAGGTGGGTTTCCTGTAGACAGCAGATATATGGGTTTTGTTTTCTTATCCAATCTGTTACCCTGTGTCTTTTGATTGGGGCATTCAATCCATTTACATTTAAAGTTTTTATTGATAGATATTGATAGATATTGATAGATATTATTGATAGATAAAGTTATTATTGATAAAGTTATTATTGATTTGTCGCCATTTTTATTCTATACCCTGTGTTCCCTCTTTGCTTCCTATTTCTTTCTTTCTTTTTCTTTTTTTTTTTTTTTTTACAGCAGACCCTTTAGCATTTCTTGCATTGCTGGTTTGGTGGTTATAAACTCCCTTAGTCCTTTTTTGTCTGTGAAGCTCCTTATTTCAACTTCAATTTTGATTGATAGCCTTGCTGGGTACAGTATTCTTGGATTCAGACCCTTCCTTTGCATGACTTTGTATATTTCATTCCATTTCCTTCTGGCCTGATGAGTTTCTGTTGAGAAATCAGTTGCTAGTCTGATGGGGGTTTCTTTGTATGTAACTGTCTGTCTCTCTCTGGCCGCTTTTAAGATTCTTACTTTGTCGTTGGTGTTTGCCAACTTAATTATAATGTGCCTTGGCGTTGGTCTTTTGGGGTTCATTTTGCTTGGAATTCTGTGAGCTTCTTGGATTTGTGTGGGGTTTTTCTTCCCTATATCAGGGAAGTTTTCTGTTATTATTTCTTCAAACAGGTTTTCTATTCCTTGCTCCGTTTCCTTTCCTTCTGGTACCCCTATTATCCTGATGTTGTTTTGTTTCGTGTTGTCCTGAAGTTCCCTTAGGCTCTCCTCATGCTTTCTAATTTTTTTTTCTAGAAGCTGTTGTACTTGGGTATTTTTTTCCGTCTTGTATTCTAGCTCACTTATGCGGTCCTCTGCTTCTTCTAGTCTACTCTTGATGCTTTCTATTGAGTTATTTACAGCAGCGATGTCATTTTTCATTTCTTCTTGGTTCTTCTTCTTTTCCTCTTGGTTCTTACTCATATTGTCGAATTTGTCTTCCATCCTTTTCAGCCACCTTATGACCATTTCTCTGAATTCTTTCTCTGATAGGTTGTTTGCCTCTAATTCTTTTACTTCCTTTTCTGGTGATGCCTGCTTTTCTTTCCTATGGGGGCTGTTTCTTTGTTTGTGGAGGTGTGCGCCTCAGAGCTGCCTCTCCGATGGTCACACCCAGCTCTGCTCCCCAGGTTCCGGAAAAACAACTTCCCCCTGCAGTCTTTCAGGGTATTCCCCAACTGGGTTTTCCTATGTATTGGGCTTAGTAATCAGAGTTGGAAAGAGCCCAAGTATGCTGACAGTGGGTTTGTGCGCAAGACTAAGGAGCCTGCACTCCTTTGAAAATTCTTAGTCTGACCCTCCTCATCAGATTAAAATGAGTTGCTTTTAAGAGATCACTTCTGTTAGCAGCTCAGAGGACCCCCTTCCACATTCACGGGTCACGGCAGCTCCAACTGCTGCAGATTTTTCTAGGCACTTCTGTTAGCAGCTCAGAAGACCCCCTTCCACATTCACGGGTCACGGCAGCTCCAACTGCCACAGATTTTTCTAGGCACAGACCTCCCGGGTCCTGCAGGTCCAGCGGCTCGCGCGCTTCCCTCTCCCACCGCGGGGATTAGAAACCACACCTTATCCCAGGCGAAATCTGACCTTTCCATGGTGCAGTGAAGAGTTCCTTTGAATCCGAATGTTTGCGCCGATAGGGGACCGGTGTTCTGGTGCTCACAGCTGTTCAGTGTTTGCAGTTGTCGCGGAAAGTCAGGTTTCCAATAAAATCCTCCTTTCCTTGTAAGATGGTGAGGCCCCCGGTGAGCCTGCAGCTCCGGGAGGGGACCCAGCCCCTGTGGGTGCTGCACGGTCAGGGGAACCCTGCCCAGCACTCCCCCGCCTTCTCCTGGAGTTTAGCTGTCCCTTAGCTTGCCAACATACACTCCCCCTGTGAACCTCTGCCGCTCCTCCTTTCCGCCCCAGGACCAGACTCCAAACACGACTCTATTCAGCCACCATTTTGAGCAGAAAAACTCATTTTACTTATTTTTGCCTCGACTAAGCTGCCACAGTATCTTTGGTGCATGTGCTGTGAAGACTGATGACAAACAACACTATGACCTCCCAAAGCTGCTCCCTTGGTGACCACTAATGGTTTATCTAGTGTCAAACAAGATCTTTGTTTTCTTGATTTTAGATAAATTTGCAGCCCACTGCCTCACCAGTCATGATGTCAGTTGTTTACATTTCAGCAAAATGTTTGTCGTAACTTTCAAACACAGGGGAACTGTGGACAGACGGTATTGACCACGCTGCAGAGACTGTCAGAAGCGGGTGGCCTCAGCGGAGCGGAGGCGAGCTCAGCGTTTCTGTTTTAATCTGTGGGGTCAGGCCGCTCCCTGGGGTGCCCACTTGCAGCGCGAGGAGAGGACCAGCACAGGACTTCTGTACTGGTCGCCATGTGTTGCTCTCAGTTACATTTTCACAAAAGCTGTTTTATAGATGACGGTGAGGTCGAGAAGACGCCGTCCCAGCACTGGAAGCGATACCATTGCTCTTCCAAAGTGAGAGGGGAGCTCATGGGTAGACCGTTTCCTGGTGACAGTCTCTGTCAGGAGAGGGGGGTTCTTAGAAAGCAGGGGTGCCCTGTGCTCGCACTGTGGTCATGTCAGCTCTTACTGCCACGTAAAGCTGCCTCTCAATTCTGGGGCTTCCCACAGTCTCTTATTGGGCAGGAGGGATGGGGGAGTGTATAAGTGAATGTAGTATTGCTTAAGATGTGTGCACACCTGGGCAGATGCTACATAAATGTTGAGTCATTTAATGTAGGACACGACCTTCCGGCTGGAGACCCCCAGTTCGTGGCCTCCCGCCTCCCGGGGCGTGCTCTCTCACTATTGGTGAGGATGGGTCCCCGTCCCGCCTGCGCCGCTGTCCTTTCTGCGCTACCTGTGAGCTGGCGCCTGTCGTGGCCCCATGTCCTCTACTTATCAGTGCCTGGTGTTTGCCTCACCAGGCCTTTCCTTTAGAAAACCCAGCATCAGTGCCGTCCTTGGGGCCTTAGAGAGCACGGTGAGGGGGGTGGGCCCAAGTGATAGATAAATCGATGAATGAAAAGTCAGCGTTCACCTGCACAGTTAAAAGAAAAATAAAGGTAAGGAAAGTAAGTGATGGGGAAATCACCTGAACGGCTTGATGACTTGTCACATCTTCACCTCATCAGCAGTGTCGTCGTCTCTCTGACACGGAGAGCAGCGTGGGAAGGAGATGCCTCAGCTTCTTCCTGGGGTGCGCGTCCCTCCGTGCCCTCCCCTTCCTTCTCCAGGAAGCACGGTCCTGAGGCTCTTCCTGCTCCCCAGTCTGGGGTCTGGGAGGTAAGTGGGTGGGACTATTTGGAGGCTGATTGAACCTGATTGGTGGTCTGAGCCACCCTAGCAGTCCCTCCTGCTGGAAGAGTCAAGGTCTTGGTCATTGACTAGAGAGCCAGGCCTTGTGGTATTTGAAGAAATACAGCATTCAAAGATAACAAACGTTTTGTTCTCTTCTGTTTGCCGCAAATCACAATTGTAGACAAGCAGACTGCAGTAGGAAGTTTTCAGCAAGCAGGATCGTGGAAGTTGGTGGGATCTTAGAATAGATGCTCTGTTTCTCCACCCCTGTGATAGTAACAGGACTAATGCTGGTATTTGCAGACTGCTCCGTGGTTTCCAAAGAACCTTTCCCTCTGTTTGCCCTGGGAGTACATCTTTTTACAGAAGGTAGAGCAAAGCTCGCGGGTCAGGAGGAGGCGGAATGAGGACAAGGAGACCCACGGTGCCTGGAGGGTGGCAGGTGGGAGAGCGGGGCTCCGCTTGCTCTGAGGAAGAGCGGGTGCTGTGGCTCTGGGGTGATGTGATGCCGGGGTTTTCCTGCTGGCCCGGGGCGAAGCAGCGGGCATCTGCTGGGGAGCAGAGCGAGGACAGCGTCCGCGGTTCAGTGCCGTCACTAAAGGTGACAGACAGGCCAGCAGCGCTCTGTGTGCCGACGGCCGCCACTGCCCAGAGCCAGGAGACTGGAAACAGGAGAAAGCAGTGCAGGCGGATCGTCGTCATGACCCTCATTCTGTGCCAGTCACCGTCCTGAGTTCCTCACATGGAGCCACACCTCTAACCCTTCCAGAGCCTGTTCCTCTTCTCAGCCCATTTCCCAGTGAGAAAGCTGATCCCTTGGCCAAGGCTCCTTCCACAGCAGCCACCGGTGGGCAGGCTTTGGAAGCTCTGGGTGCCAGAGTGCGTGCCATTCAGCACTGCAGTGCCCTGGCCGAGCGGACACACCTTCGCCCGGCCTCGTGCTGGCCTGCACGTGTCCCTGGCGTGGCTGTCAAGCGGGGGACGTCCTCACACACTCTCGGGGCCGTCACTGCAAAGCCATGTTTCCGTCCGAGCAAGACACCTGGTGGTAGGGAGTGTTTTCCAGCCCAGTGAGGAAAATAGGCTGAAAATGGAGTGGATGGTGGTGACTTTTGGATCAGGTTTATAAAAGAGAAAAATAACAGATTCTGTTGTTAGGCTTGTGGGCCATCCAAATGGGGCATGAGCTCTCAGTGGAACGTTAGCTGGGAAGACATGGGGCGCAGACACCTGGGCTGAGATACGGTTTGGCTCTTCAGCTCAGCTCAGCCAGGACAATGGCAGAAATGGATAGCAGTCTGTGGAGGAGGAGAGGAGAGACCTGAGGGGGGAACCCGAGGAGAAGCAGTATTTACTGCAGAGACTGACACACTACAGCCTGGACAAGGCTGGCCCGCTGCCGTGCTTTAATGGTCTGCAAACAGAACGGCCTTCATGTTGATGGATGGCTGGGGTATACATCATAGCCTGGATTTTGCCTCTTAGAGTAAAAGGCAAAATCAGTAGACTGAAAACTTAGAGTATTCACTATCTGGTCCTCCAAGAAAGCTTCCTGACCCGCCTCTGGCAGAGGAGAAGGAGCCTTCAGAGGCGGAGATGGTGCTGAGAGGGACGGTGAGAGTCAGGAGAGCTGTCAGTCCGCCGGGAAGACGGGCTTTCAGCTGGGGAGACGGTCATGCTGGTGTAAGCTTATGCACCGGCACCTCTCTTCTGCGTCAAATGATTAATGGGAGTAAAAAATACTTTAAAAGAAACTCAGGGTATAGCCAGGTTAGAAACAAAATTGGGATTTCTGTGGCCCAGAAATGGAACGAAGAGGTCCTCAAAGTGGTGAAAAGGGCAGAAGCCGCGTTCTGTGCTGCTCCCCGTCCACACGTGCTCTGGGAGCCAGGATTGGGCTCCTGCGGACCTCGGGGGCCCGGTGCTCAGAGCAGAGCACGGTGCATCCCGGGTTCCCGGCAGGGTGCTGAGAGCAGTCAGTGCCTCCCGGGCTCCCGGTTGGATGCTGAGATCAGAGCACGGTGCCTCCCAGTCTCCGGGCAGGGTGCTGAGGGCAGAGCATGGTGCATTCCGAGCTCTTGGTAGGGAGCTGAGAGCAGAGTCAGTGACTTCTGGGCTCCCGGTTGGGTGCTGCCAGTGCTTTCTGGGCTCCCAGCAGGGTGCTGAAAGCAGAGCACGTTGCCTCCCGGGCTAACGGCAGGGTGTGAGACCAGAGTCAGTGACTTCTGGGCTCCTGGTTGGGTGCTGAGGGCAGATCATGGTGTCTCCCGGGCTCCCGGCAGGGTGCTGAGAGCTGATCACCGTGCCTCCCGCACACCTGGATGGGTGCTAACAGCAGAGCACATTTCCTCCCGGGCTGCTGGCAGTCTCCTGAGAGCAGAGTCAGTGCTTTCTGAGCTCCTGTTTGGTTGATGAGATCAGAGCACAGTGCCTCCCAGTCTCCAGGCAGGGTGCTGAGGGCAGAGCATGATGCATTCCGAATCTTGGCAGGGAGCTGAGAGCAGAGTCAGTGACTTCCGGGCTCCTGGTTGGGTGCTGAGAGCAGAGTCAGTGCCTCCTGGGATCCTGGTTGGGTGCTGAGAGCAGAGCACTATGCCTCTGGGGCTCCCAGTAGGGGGCTAAGAGCAGAGCACAGTGCCTCCCGGGCTCCCGGCAGTGTGCGGAGAGAAGAGTCCTCTATGATCTCTGCCTGAGTTCGAGCCTGTGGATGGAACCCTCCATCCACAGGCCCAGCTTCAGTCGAAGGTCATGGAGGGCTCCAAACACAGGTCCAGCCTCAGTAAGAGGTCATAGAGGGCGCATTCCTAAGGCCCAGCCTATCAGAGGTCATAGAGGGCTCCTTCCACAAGCCTGCCCTCAGGCAGAGGTTAGGGAGGGCTGCATCCGCAGTCCTGGCTTCAAGCAGAGGTCATGAAGGGCTCCATCCACAGGCCCGGCCTCAGGCAGAGTCATGGAGGGCTCCATCCACAGGCCCATCCTCAGTCAGAGGGCATATAGGGCTCCATCCACTGGTCCAGTCTCAATCAGAGGTCATGGAAGGCTCCATCGTTAGGCCCGGCCTTAGGCAAAGTCATAAAGGGCTCCATCCAGAGGACCTGCCTCAGGGAGAGGTCATAGAGCGCTCCAACCACAGGCCCGGCTTCAGGCAGACATCATGGAGGCCTCCGTCAACAGGCCCAGCTTCATTCAGAGGTCATAGAGGGCTCCAAACAAAGGTCCGGTCTCAGGCAGATATCATGGAGGGCTCCATCCATAGGCGTGGCCTCAGACAGAGGTCTTAGCGGACTTCATCCACAAGGCCAGCCTCAGTCAGAGGTCATAGAGTGCTCCATCACAGGCCAGTCCTCAGGTAAATGTCATACAGGGCTCCATACACAGGCCCAGGCTCACTCCGAGGTCAAAGACGGCTCCAACCACAGGCCCGGCCTCAGTCAGAGGTCATTGAGGTCTCCATCCTCAGGCCCGGCCTCAATAAGAGGTCATAGAGGGCTCCATACACAGGCCCAGCCTCATTCAGAGGTCATGGAGGTCTACATCCACAAACCTAGCCTTAGTCAGAGGACATGGAGGGCTACATCCACAGGCCCACCTTCAGGCAGATGTCATGGAGAACTCCGTCCAAAGACCAACCTCAATCAAAGGTCATAGAGGGCTCCATTCACAGGCTCAGCCTCAGTCAGAGGTAATAGAGGCTTCCATCTGCAGGCCTATTCTCAGGCAGAGGACATGGAGGGCTCCATCCACAGGACTGGCCTCAGGCAGAGGTCATGGAAGGCTCAGTCAACAGGCCCAGCCTCACACAGAGGTCATGGAGGGCTCCATCCACAGGCCCACCCTCAGGCAGAGGTAATGGAGGGCTCCAACCACAAAACCAGTCTCAGTGAGAGGTCATGGAGGGCTCCGTCCACATGCACATCCGTGGTCAGAGTTCATAGAGGGTTCCCTCCACAGGCCCAGTCTCAGTCAAAAAACATGGAGTGTTTCATCCACAGGCCCAATCTCAGTCAGAGGTCATGGAGGGCTCCGTCCAGAGGCGAGGCCTCAGGCAGATGTTATAGAGGGCTACATCCACAGGTCCAGCCTCAATCAGAGGTCATGGAGGACTCCCACCACAGGCCCAGCCTCAGTCAGTGGACATTGAGGGCTCCATCCACAGGCCCAGCCTCTGGCAGCGGTCATAGACGATTATATCCACAGGATCAGCCTCAGTCAGAGGTCATGGAGGGCTCCATCCACAGGCCCATCCTCAGTCACAGTACATGGAGGGCTCCATCAACAGGCCCATCGTTAGGCAGAGGTCATGCAGAGCTCCATACACAGGCCAAGCCTCAGTCAGAGGTCATAGAGGGCTGTATCCGCAGAACTATCCTCAGGCAGAGGTTATGGAGGGCTCCATCCACAGGCCCAGCCTCAGTCAGAGGAAATGGAGGGCTCCATCCACAGGCCTGACCTCATTCAGAGGTCATAGAGAGCTCCATCTACAGGCCCGGCCACAGTCAGAGATCATAGAGGCCTCCGTCCACAGACCGAGCTGCAGTCAGAGCTGGTGGAGGGCTCCATTCACAGGCCCAGCCTCAGTCAAATGTCATGGAGGGCTTCATCCAAAAAGCCGGCCTCAGGCAGAGGTCATAGAGTGTTCCATCCACATGCCAAGCCTCAGTCAGAGGTCATAGAAGGCTCCGTCCGCAGGCCCAGCTAGAGCCAGAGGTCATGGAGGGCTCCAACCACAGGACCTGCCTCAGTCAGAGGTAATAGAGGGCTACATCCACAGGCCCAGCCTCAGGCAGATGTCATGGAGAGCTCCGTCCACAGGCCTAACCTCAGTCAGAGGTCATAGAGGGCTCCATCAACAGGCCCGGCCTCAGGCAGAGGTCATAGAGCACTCCAAGCACAGGCCAGGCTTCAGGCAGAGGTAATGGAGGGCTTCATCCAGAGGCCCTGCCTCAGTCAGAGGTCATAGAAGGCTCCAACCACAGGACCAGCCTCAGTCAGAGGTCATAGAGGATTCCATCCACAGATCCCAGCCTCAATCAGAGGTCAATAGGGGCTCCAACCACAGGCCCAGCCTCAGACAGAGGTCATGAAGGGCTCCAACAACTGGTCCAGCCTCAGTCAGAGGTCATAGAGGGCTCCATCCATATGCCAGGCCTCAGGCAAAGGTCATAGAGGGCTCCATCCACAGGCACAGCCTCAGTCAGAGGACATGGAGGGCTCCATCCACAGGCCCAGCCTCAGGCAGATGTCATGGAAAACTCCATCCACAGGACAAGCCTCATTCAAAGGTCATAGAGGGCTCCATTCACAGGCTCATCCTCAGTCAGAGGTAATAGAGGCCTCCATCTGCAGTCCTATTCTCAGGCAGAGGACATGGAGGGCTCCATCCACAGGACCGGCCTCAGTCAGAGGTCAAGGAGGGCTCCAACCCCAGGACCAGCCTCAGTCAGAGGTCATAGAGGATTCCATCCACAGATCCCAGCCTCAATCAGAGGTCAGTAGGGGCTCCAACCACCTGCCCAGCCTCAGACAGAGGTCATGAAGGGCTCCAACAACTGGTCCGGCCTCAGTCAGAGGTCATAGAGGACTCCATCCACAGGCCCAGCCTCACACAGAGGTTATGGAGGGCTCCATCCACATGCCCAGCCTCAGTCAGAGGTCATAGAGGCCTCCATCCACAGGCACACCCTCAGTCAGAGGTAATGGACCACTACAACCACAAAACCAGCCAGAGTCTGAGGTCATAAAGTGCTCCGTCCATATGCCCATCTGCGGTCAGAGTTCATAGAGGGCTCCCTCCACAGGCCCAGTCTCAGTCAGAGGACCTATTTTGCTCCATCCACAGGTCCAACCTCAGTCAGAGGTCATGGAGGGCTCCAACCACAGGCCAAGCCTCAGTAAGTGGACATGGAGGGCTCCATCCACAAGTCCAGCCTCAGTCAGCAGTCATAGAGGATTATATCCACAGGACCAGCCTCAGTCAGAGGTCATGGAGGGCTTCATCCGCTGACCCATCCTCAGTCAGGGTACATGGAGAGCTCCATCCACAGGCCCAGCCTCAGTCAGAGGTCATGGAGGGCTCCATCAACAGTGCTGGCCGCAGGCAGAGGTCATACAGGGCTTTTTCCACATGCCCGGCCTCAGGCAGATTTCATAGAGTGCTCCATCCACAGGCCCGGCTTCTGGCAGAGGTCATGGAGGGCTCCATCCACAGGCCCAGCCTCAGTCAGAAGTTGTAGAGGGTCCAACCTCAGACCCACCATTAAGTGGTCGTATAGGGCTCTGTACACAGGCCCAGCCTCAATCTGAAGTCATAGAGGGTTCCGTCCACAGGCCCAGCCTCAATCAGAAGTCATAGAGGGCTCCAACCATAGGTCCGGCCTCAGTCAGAGGTCAAAGATGGCACCAACCACAGGCCCAACCTCAGAAGGAGGTCATAGAGTGCTCTGTCCACAGGCCCATCCTCAATCACAGTTCATAGAGGGCTCTCTCCACAGTCCCATACTCAATCAGAGATCCTGGAGGGCTCCATCCACAGGCCCATCCACAGTCAGAGGTCATAGAGGTCTCCATCCACAGACCCAGCATCAGTCAGAGGTCATTGAAGGCTCCAAACACAGGTCGAACCTCAGTCAGAGGTCATAACGGGCTCCATCCACAGGCTTGTCCTCAATCAGAGGTTATAGAGTGCTCCGCCTACAGACCGAGCCTCAATCAGAGGTCATAGAGGGCTCCTTCCACAGATCCAGCCTCAGTAAGTGGTCATAGAAGGCTCTGTACACAGGCCCAGCCTCAATCAGAAGTCATAGATGGCTCCGACCTAAGGCCCGGTCTCAATCAGAGGTCATAGATGGCTCCATCCACAAGCCCAGCCTCAGTCAGAGGTCATTGAGGGCTCAATTCCCAGGCCCGGCTTCAGGCAGAGGTCATGGAGGGCTCCATCCACAGTCCCGTCTTCAGGCAGTGGTCATGGAGAGCTCCAACCACAGGCCCAGCCCCAGTCAGCGGTCATGGAGGGCTCCATCCACAGGGCCAGCCTTAGTCAGAGGTTAAAGAGGTCCCCGTCCACAGGCCCAGCCTCAGTCAGAGACCATAGAGGGCTTGGTCCACAGGCCCAGCCTCAGTCAGAAATCATGGATGGCTCCATAAACAGGCAAAGCCTCAGGCAGAGGTCATATACCGCTCCAACAACAGGCCCTGTCTCATGCAGATGTCATGGAGGGCTCCATCCACAGGCCCAGCCTCAATTAGTTATCAGAGAGGGCTCTATTCACAGACCCAACTTTAATCAGAGGTCATGGAGGGCTCCAGCCACAGGCCCGGCCTCAGGCTGAGGGCATAGAGCACTCCAACCACAGGCCTGGCCTCAGGCAAAGGTCATGGAGGGGTCCATACACAGGCCCAGCCTCCGTCAGAGGTCAAAGAGGGCTCCATCCACATGCCCGCCCTCAGTCAGAAGTCATAGCGGGCTCCATCCACAGGCCCAGCCAGAGTCAGAGGTCATGGTGGTTGCCATCCACAGGCCTGGCCTCAATCAGAGGTCATATAGGGCTCCATCCACAGGCCCAGCCTCAACCACAGGTCATAGAGGTCACGTTCCACAGACCCAGCTTCAGTATGAGGTCATAGAGGGCTCTGTACACAGGCCCAGCCTCAATCAGAAGTCATAGAGGGCTCCATCCATAGGCCCAGCCTCAGTCAGAGGTCATGGAGGGCTCTGTCCACAGACCCAGCCTCAGTCAGAGGTAATGGAGGGCTCCATCCACAGGCCCAGCCTTAGTCATAGTTCATAGAGGGCTCCGTCCACAGGCCCAGCCTCAATCAGAGATCATAGAGGGCTTGGTCCACAGGCCCAGCCTCAGGCAGAGGTCATGGATGGCTCCATACACAGGCCCGGACTCAGGCAGAGGTCATAGAGTACTCCAACCATAGGCATGGCCTGAGGCAAAGGTCATGGAGAGCTCCAACCACAGACCAGGCTTCAGGCAGAGATCATGGAGGGCTCCATCCACAGGCCCAGCCTCTACCACCGGTCATAGAGGGATCCGTCCACAGGACTAGCCTCAGTAAGAGGTCATAGAGGGCTCTGTCTGCAGGCCCAGCCTCAATCACAGTTCATTGAGGTCTCTGTCCATACGCCCAGCATCAATCAGAGGACCTAGAGGGCTCCATCCACAGGCCCAGCATCAGTCAGAGCTCATGGAGGGTTCCAACAACTGGGCGAGCCTCAGTAAGAGGTCATGGAGGGCTCCATCCACAGGCCCAGCATCAGGCAGAGGCCATAAAGGGCCCCATCCACAGGTCCGTGTTAAGGCAGAAGTTATGGAGGCCTCCATCCATAGGCCTGGCCTCAGGTAGAGGTCATGAAGGCCTCCATCCACATGCCTAGCCTCAGTCAGAGGTCATGAAGGCCTCCATCCACATGCCTAGCCTCAGTCAGAGGTCATGGTGGGCTCTGTCCACAGGCAAAGCCCCAATCAGAGGTGATAGAGGGCACCATGCACAGCCCTAGCCACAGTCAGAGATCATGGAGTGTTCCGTCCACAGGCCCAGCCACAGTCAGAGGTCATGGAGGGTTCTATCCACAGGTCCAGCCTCAGTCAGAGGTCATGGAGGGCTCCATCCACAGGCCCAACACAAGTCAGAGGTCACGGAGGGCTCTCTCCTCAGGCCCAGCCTCAGTCAGTTGTCATGGAGGGTTCCAACAACAGCCCCAGCCTCAACCAGATGTCATGAGGGCTTCATCCACAGGCCCAGCCTTAGTCAGAGGTCATGGAGGGCCCATCCACATGCCCAGCCTCAGGCAGAGGTCATGGAGGGCTCCTTCCACAGGCAACCTCAGGCAGAGGTCATAGAGGGCTCCATCCACAGGCCGACCCTCAGTCAGAGGTAATGGAGAACCCATCCACAGGCCCAGCCGCAGGCAGAGGTCATGGAGGGCTCCGTCCACAAGCCCAGCCTCAGTCACAGGTCATGGAGTGTTCCATCCACATGCCCAGCCTCAATCAGAGGTCATGGAGGGCTCCATCCACAGGCGCAGTCTCAGGCAGAGGACATGGAGGGCTCAGTCCACAGGCCCAGCCTCAGTCAGAGGTCATGGAGGGCTCCATCAACTGGCCCGGGCTCAGGCAGAGGTCATAAAGCACTCCAAGCACAGGCCCGGCTTCAGGCAGAGGTCATAGAGGGCTTCATCCAGAGGCCCTGCCTCATTCAGAGGTCATGGAATGCTCCAACCACAAGACCAGCCTCAGTCAGAGGTTATAGAGGATTCCATCCACAGATCCCAGCCTCAATCAGCGGTCAATAGGGGCTCCATCTACAGGCCCAGCCTCAGGCAGATGTCATGGAGAACTCCGTCCACAGACCAAGCCTCAATCAAAGATCATAGAGGGCTCCATTCACAGGCTCAGCCTCAGTCAGAGGTGATAGAGGCTTCCATCTGCAGGCCTATTCTTAGGCAGAGGACATGGAGGGCTCCTTCCACATGACCGGCCTCAGGCAGAGGTCATGGAAGGCTCAGTCAACAGGCCCAGCCTCACACAGAGGTCATGGAGGGCTCCATCCACATGCCCAGCCTTAGTCAGAGGTCATAGAGGCCTCCATCCACAGGCCCACTCTCATTCAGAGGTAATGGAGGGCTCCAACAACAAAACCAGTCTCAGTGAGAGGTCATGGAGGGTTCCGTCCACATGACCATCCGCGGTCAGAGTTCATAGAGGGCTCCCTCCACAGGCCCAGTCTCAGTCAGAGGACAAGGAGTGCTCCATCCACAGGCCCAATCTCCGTCAGAGGTCATGGAGGGCTGCATCCAGAGGCCAGGCCTCAGGCAGATGTTATAGAGGGCTATATCCACAGGCCCAGCTTCATTCAGAGGTCATGGAGGGCTCCAACCACAGGCCCAGCCTCATTCAGTGGACATTGAGGGCTCCATCCACAGGCCCAGCCTCAGTCAGCGGTCATAGACGATTATATCCACAGGACCAGCCTCAGTCAGAGGTCATGGAGGGCTCCATCCACAGGCCCAGCCTCAGGCAGTGGTCATGGAGAGCTCCGTCCACAGGCCCACCCTCAGTCAGATGTAATTGACCGCTCCAACCACAAAACCAGCCAGAGTCAGAGATCATGGAGGTCTCTGTGCACATGCACATTCACGGTCAGAGTTCATAGAGGGCTCCCTCCACAGGCCCAGTCTCAGTCAGAAGACATGTAGTGCTCCATCCACAGGCCCAACCTCAGTCAGAGGTCATGGAGGGCTCTAACCACAGGCCAAACTCAGTAAGTAGACATGGAAGGCTCCATCCACAGGCCCAGCCTCAGTCAGCGGTCATAGAGGATTATATCCACAGGAGCAGCCTCAGTCAGAGTTCATGGAGGGCTCCATCCGCTGGCCCATCCTCAGTCAGAGCACATGGAGGGCTCCATCCACAGGCCCAGCCTCAGTCAGAGGTCATACAGGGCTCCATCCGCAGAACTATCCTCAGGCAGAGGTTATGGAGGGCTCCATCCACAGGCCCAGCCTCAGTCAGAGGTAATGGAGGGCTCCATCCACAGGCCGGGCCTCAATCAGAGGTCATACAGGGCTCCATCTACAGGCATGCCCTCAGTCAGAGATCATAGAAGCCTCCGTCCACAGACCGAGCTGCAGTCAGAGGTAATGGAGGGCTCCATTCACAGGCCCGGCCTCAGGCAAAGGTCATGGAGAGCTTGATATACAGGCCCAACCTCAGGCAGAGGTCATATAGGGCTCCATCCACAGCCCCACCCTCAGTAAGAGGTCATGGAGGGCTCCATCCACAGGCCCAGCCTCAGTCAGAGGACAAGGATGGCTCCATCCACAGGCCTAGCCTGAGGCCAAGGTCATGGAGAGCTCCGTCCCCAGGCCCAGCCTCAGTTTGAGGTGATAGATGGCTCCATCCACAGACCCAGTCTCAGTCACAGGTCATAGAGGGCTCCATCCGCAGGCCTATACTCAGGAAGAGGTCATGGACGGCTTCATCCACAGGCTTGGACTCGGGCAGAGGTCATGGAGGGCTCAGTCCACAGGCTCAGCCTCAGGCAGAGGTCATGGCGGGCTCCAACAACATGTCCATCCTCAGTCAGAGGTCAAAGAGGCCTCCATCCACAGGCACACCATCAGTCACTGGTAATGGAGTGATCTATCCACAGGCCCGGCCTCAGGAAGAGGTTATGAAGGCTCTGTCCACATGCCCAGCCTTAGTGAGAGGTCATAGAGGGGTCCATCCACATGCCCAGCCTCAGTCAGAGGTCATAGAGCACTCCATCAACAGGCCAGGAATCAGGCAGAGGTCATAGAGGGTTCCATCAAAAGGCCCATCCCAGGCAGAGGTCATAGAGCGTAGCAACCACAGGCCCAGCCTCAGTCAGAGGTCATGGAGTACTTCATCCACAGGCCCGGACAAAGGGAGAGGTCATGGAGAGCTCTGTCCACAGGCCAAGACTCAAGCAGAGGTCAGAGAGGGCTCCTACCACTGGCCCCGCCTCAGTCAGATGTCATAGAGCACTCCATCAACAGGCCGGGAATCGGGCAAAGGTCATAAAGGGCTCTATGTACAGGCCCAGGCTCAGGCAGAGGTCATGGAGGGCTCCATCCAGTAGCTAGGTCTCAGTCAGAAGTCATAGAGGCCTCCAACCACAGGCAAGGCCTCATTTGGAGGTCATAAAGGGCTCCATCCACAGGCCCTGCCTGAAGTCGATGTCATAATGGGCTTTGTCCACAGGCCCAGTCTCAATCAGAGGTTATAGAGGGCTATGTCCATAGGCCCAGCCTCAATAAGAAGTTATAGAGGGCTCCATCCACAGGCGAAGCCTTAGTCAGAGGTCATAGAGGGCTCCGTCCACAGGCCTAGCCTCAGACAGAGGTCATGGAGGGCTCCAACCACTGACCTGGCCTCAGTCAGGGGTCATAGAGGGCTCTATCTATAAGCCCGGCCTCAGGCCGAGGTCATAGATGACTCCATCCACAGCCCAGCCTCAGGCAGATGTCATAGAGGGATGTATTCACAACCCCAGTCTCAGTCAGAAGACATGGAGGGATCCGTGCACAGGCCCAGCCTCAGTCAGAGATCATAGAGACTCCATCCACAAGTCCAGCCTCAGTCAGAGATTATAGAGACTCCCTCCGCATGCGTATACTCAGGTAGAGGTTATGGAGGGCTCCATCCACAGGCCCAGCCTCAGTCAGATGTCATCGAGGGCTCCATCCACATTCTCAGCCTCAGGTAGTGGTCATAGAGGGCTCTGTCCACAAACCCAGCCTCAATCAGCTGTAATGGAGGACTCCATGCACAGTCCCAGCCTCAGGTAGGGGTCATAGAGGGCTAGGTCCACAGGCCCAGCCTCAATCAGAAGCCATTGATGGCTCCATCCACAGGCCCAGCCTCAGTCAGAGGTCATGGAGGGCTCTAAACACTGGCCGGACGACAGTCAGAGGTCATAGAGGCCTCCATCCACAGGCCCAGCCTCAGTCAGAGGTCATACAGGGCTCCATCCGCAGAACTATCCTCAGGCAGAGGTTATGGAGGGCTCCATCCACAGGCCCAGCCTCAGTCAGAGGTAATGGAGGGCTCCATCCACAGGCCTGGCCTCAATCAGAGGTCATACAGGGCTCCATCTACAGGCCCGGCCTCAGTCAGAGATCATAGAGGACTCTGTCCACAGACCGAGCTGCAGTCAGAGGTCATAGAGAGCTCCATCCACAGGCACGGCCTCATGCAGAGGTCATAGTGGGCTCAATCCAAAGGCCCAGCCTCAGTCAAAGGTCACGAAGGGCTCCATCCAAAAAACCGGCCTCAGGCTGAAACCGGTTTGGCTCAGTGGATAAAGCATCGGCCTGCGGACTCAAGGGTCCCAGGTTCGATTCCGGTCAAGGGCATGTACCTTGGTTGCGGGCACATCCCCAGTAGGAGTTGTGCAAGAGGCAGCTGATCGATGTTTCTCTCTCATCGATGTTTCTAACTCTCTATCCCTCTCTCTTCCTCTCTGTAAAATATCAATAAAATATATTAAAAAAAACAAAAAGCCGGCCTCAGGCAAAGGTCATAGAGGGTTCCTTCCACATGCCAAGCCTCTGTCAGAGGTCATAGAAAGCTCCGTCTGCATGCCCAGATTGAGCCAGAGGTCATGGAGGGCTCCAACCACAGGACCAGCCTCATTCAGAGGTCATAGAGTGCTACATCCACAGGCCCAGCCTCATGCAGATGTCATGGAGAGCTCCGTCCACAGTCAAAGGTCATAGAGGGCTCCATTCACAGGCTCAGCCTCAGTGAGAGGTCATAGAGGCCGCCATCTGCAGGCCTATACTCAGGCAGAGGTCATGGAAGGCTCAGTCAACAGGCCCAGCTTTAGTCAGAGGTCATGGAGGGCTATATCCACATGCCCAGCCTCAATCAGAGGTC
The DNA here is from genome assembly GCF_951640355.1 of Cnephaeus nilssonii. Taxonomy (NCBI): domain Eukaryota; kingdom Metazoa; phylum Chordata; class Mammalia; order Chiroptera; family Vespertilionidae; genus Cnephaeus; species Cnephaeus nilssonii. Next base: position 992,916 of record NC_137095.1, on the reverse strand, counting down.
ATAGAGGGCTCCATCCACAGTCACACCCTCAGTCAGAGGTAATGTAGGGCCCATCCACTGGCCCAGCCTCAGGCAGAGGTCATGGAGGGCTCGATCCACAGGCCCAACCTCAGGCAGAGGTCATGGAGAGCTCCGTCCCCAGGCCCAGCCTCAGTTTGAGGTGATAGATGGCTCCATCCACAGACCCAGCCTCAGTCACAGTTCATAGAGGGCTCCATCCGCAGGCCTATACTCAGGAAGAGGTCATGGACTGCTCCATCCACAGGCCTGGCCTCGGGCAGAGGTCATGTAGGGCTCATTCCACAGGCCCAGCCTCAGTCATAGGTCATGGCAGGCTCCAACAACATGTCCAGCCTCAGTCAGAGGTCAAAGAGGCCTCCATCCACAGGCCGAGCATCAGTCACTGGTAATGGAGGGATCCATCCACTGGCCCGGCCTCAGGCAGAGTTCATGGAGGGCTCCATCCACAAGCCCAGCCTCAGTCAGAGATCATGGAGAGCTCTGTCCACAGGCCCAGCCTCAGGCAGAGGTCATGGAGGGCTCCGTCCACATGGCCTGCCTCACTCAGAGGTCATAGATGGGTCCATTCACAGGAACAGCCTCAGTCAGAGGACATAGAGGGCTACATACAAAGGCCCAGCCTCAGGCAGAGGTCATGGAGGGCTCCATCCACAGGCCCAGAATCAGTCAGAGGTCATAGAGGGCTCTATTCACAGGCCCAGCCTCAGTCAGAGGTCATGGAGGGCTCCATCTACAGGCCCGGCCTCAGACAGAGATCATGGAGGGATCCATCCAGAGGCTAGGCGTCAGTCAAAGGTCATAGAGGGCTCTTTCCACAAGCCCAGAGTCAGACAGAGGTCAGAGAGGGCTCAAACCCCTGGCCCGACCTCAGTCAGAGATCATAGAACGCTCCATCCACAGACGCGGCCTCAAGCAGAGGTCTAGTGGGCTCAATCCAACGGCCCAGCCTAAGTCAAATGTCATGGAGGGCTTCAGGCAAAAAGCCGGCCTCAGGACGAGGTCATAGAGGGTTCCATCCACATGCCAAGCCTCAGTTAGAGGTCATAGAAGGCTCCGTCCGCAGGCCCAGCTTGAGCCAGAGGTCATGGAGGGCTCCAACCACAAGACCAACCTCAGGCAGAGGTCATAGAGGGCTCTATTCACAGGCCCAGCCTCAGGCAGAGGTCATAGAGGGTTCTATTCACAGGCCCAGCCTCAGTCAGAGGACATGGAGGGCTCCGGCCACAGGCCCAGCCTCAGTAGAGGTCATAGAGGCTCCATCTACAGGTCTAGCATCAGACAGAGGTGATGAGGGCTCCAACAACTGGTCCGGCCTCAGTCAGAGGTCATAGAGGGCTACATCAACAGGCCCGTCCTCAGGCAGAGGTCATAGAGCATTCCAAGCACATGCCTGGCTTCCGGCAGTGGTAATGGAGGGCTTCATCCAGGGGCCCAGCCTAAGTCAGAGGTCATGGAAGGTTCCAACCACAGGACCAGCCTCAGTAAGAGGTCATAGAGGATTCCATCCACAGATCCCAGGCTCAATCAGAGGTCAATAAGGGCTCCATCCAGAGTCCCAGCCTCAGACAGAGGTCATGGAGGGCTCCAACAACTGGTCCGGCCTCAGTCAGAGGTCATAGAGGGCTCCCTCCACAGGCCAGGCCTCAGGCAGAGGTCATAGAGGGCTCCTGCCACAGCCCCAGCCTCATTCAGAGGTCATGGAGGGCTACACCTACAGGCCCAGCCTCAGTCAGAGGACATGGAGGGCTCCATCCACAGTCCCAGCCTCAGGCAGATGTCATGGAGAACTCCGTCCATAGGACAAGCCTCATTCAAAGGTCATAGAGGGCTCCATTCACAGGCTCAGCCTCAGTTAGAGGTAATAGAGGCCTCCATCTGCAGGCCTATTCTCAGGCAGAGGACATGGAGGGCTCCATCCACAGGACTGGCTTCAGGCAGAGGTCATGGAAGGCTCAGTCAACAGGCCCAGCCTCACACAGAGGTCATGGAGGGCTCCATCCACATGCCCAGCTCAGTCAGTGGTCATAGAGGCCTCCATCCACAGGCCCACAGTCAGTCAGAGGTAATGGAGGGCTCCAACCACAAAACCAGCCTCAGTGAGAGGTCATGGAGGGCTCCGTCCACATGCCCATCCATGGTCAGCGTTCATAGAGGACTTCCTCCACAGGCCCAGCCTCAGGCAGAGGTCATGGAGGTCTCCATCCACAGGCCTGGCCTCAATCAGAGGTAATAGAGGGCTTCCTTTTATAGGCCCGGCTTCAGTCAGAGATCATAGAGGCCTCAGTCCACAGACGGAGGTGCAGTCAGAGGTCATGAAGGGCTCCATTCAAAGGCCCGGCTTCAGTAACAGGTCATAGAGGCCTCCATCTGCAGGCCTATACTCAGTCAGAGGTCATGGAAGGCTCAGTCAACAGGCCCAGCTTCAGTCAGAAGTCATGGAGGGCTTCATCTACATGCCCAGCCACAATCAGAGGTTATAGAGGGTTCCATCCACAAGCCCAGCCTCAGTCAGAGATCATGAAGGGCTCTGTCCACAGGCCCAGCCTCAGGCAGAGGTCATGGAGGACTCCGTCCACATGGCCTGCCTCACTCAGAGGTCATAGATGGGTCCATCCACAGGAACAGCCTCAGTCAGAGGATATAGAGGGCTCCATACAAAGGCCCAGCCTCAGTCAGAGGTCATGGAGGGCTCCATCTACAGGCTTGGCCTCAGACAGAGATCATGGAGGGATCCATCCAGAGGCTAGGCGTCAGTCAAAGGTCATAGAGGGCTCTTTCCACAAGCCCAGAGTCAGACAGAGGTCAGAGAGGGCTCAAACCCCTGGCCCGACCTCAGTCAGATGTCATAGAGCACTCCATCTACAGGCCAGGAATCAGGCAGAGGTCATAGAGGGCTCCATCCACAGGCCCAGCCTCAGGCAGAGGTCATAGAGCATTCCAACCACAAGCCCGGCCTCAGGCAGAGGTCATGGAGGGCTCCGTCCAGTAGCTAGGTCTCAGTCAGAAGTCATAGAGGCCTCCAACCATAGGCAAGGCCTCATTTGGAGGACATAAAGGGCTCCATCCACAGGCCCAGCCTCAGGTCCATGTCATAATGGGCTTTGTGCACAGGCCCAGTCTCAATCAGAGGTTATAGAGGGCTATGTCCACAGGCCCAGCCTCAGTCAGAGGTCATAAAGGCTCCATCTACAGGTCCAGCCTCAGTCAGAGAACATAGAAGGCTCCCTTCGCAGGCGTATAGTCAGGTAGAAGTCATGGAGGACTCCATCCACTGACGCAGCCTCAGTCAGAGGTCATGGAGGGCTCCGTCCACAAGCCCAGCCTCAGTCAGAGGTCATAGTGGGCTCCATTCACAGGCCCAGCCTCAGTCAGAGGACATGGAGAGGTTCATCTACAGACTCGGCCTCAGGCAAAGGTCATGGAAGGCTCTAACCACTGGCTGGACATCAGTCAGAGGTCATAGAGGCCTCCATCGACAGGCCCACCTTCAGTCAGAGGAAATGGAGGGCTCCATCCACAAAACCAGCCTCATTCAGAGGTCATGCAGGGATCCATCAACATGCCTATCCACGGTCAGAGGTCATAGATGGCTCCCTCCACAGGCACAGTCTCAGTCAGATGACTTGTAGTGCTCCATCCACAGGCCCAACCTCAGTCAGGGGTCATGGAGGGCTCCAACCACAGGCCAATTCTCAGTAATTGGACATGGAGGGCTCCATCCACAGGCCCAGCCTCAAATCAGCGGTGATAAAGGATTATATCCACAGGACTAGCCTCAGTCAGAGGACATAGAGTCTTCCATCCACAAGCCCAGCCTCAGTCACAGGTCATAGAGGGCTCCATCCGCAGGCCTATACTCAGGAAGAGCACATGGAGGGATCCATCCACATGGCCGGCCTCCGGCAGAGGTCATGGAGGGCTCCATCCACAAGCCCAGCCTCATTCAGAGGTCATACAGGGCTCCATCCGCAGAACTATTCTCAGGCAGAGGTTATGGAGGGCTCCATCCACAGGCCCAGCCTCAGTCAGAGGACATGGAGGGCTCCATCCACAGACCCGGTCTCAGGCAGAGGTCATAGAAGGCTCTGTCCTCAGGCCCAGCTTCAGTCAAAGGTCATGGATGGTTCCAACCACAGGCCCAGCCTCAGTCAGAGGTCATTGAGGGCTCTGTCCACATGCCCAGCCTCAGTCAGAGGTCATACAGGGCTCCATCCGCAGAACTATTCTCAGGCAGAGGTAATGGAGGGCTCCATCCACAGGCCTGGCCTCAGAGGTCATAGAGGGCTCCATCTACAGGCCCAGCCACAGTCAGAGATCATAGAGGCCTCCGTCCATAGACCGAAGTGCGGTATGAGGCCATGGAGGGCTCCATTCAAAGGCCGGGCCTCAGTAAGAGGTCATAGAGGGCTCCATCCACAGGACCGGCCTCAGGCAGAGGTCATGGAAGGCTCAGTCAACAGGCCCAGCCTCACACAGAGGTCATGGAGGGCTCCATCCACATGCCCAGCCTCAGTCAGAGGTCATAGAGGCCTCCATCCACAGGCCCAACCTCAGTCAGAGGTAATGGAGGGCTCCAACCACAGGCCCAGCCTCAGTCAGTGGACATTGAGGGCTCCATCCACAGGCCCAGCCTAATTTGGAGGTCATAGAGGCCTCCATCTGCAGGCCTATACTCAGGCAGAGGTCATGGAAGGCTCTGTCAACAGACCCAGCTTAAGTCAGATGTCCTGGAGGTCTCCACCCACATGCCCAGCCTCAATCAGAGGTCATAGAGGGCTCCATCCGCAGGCACACCCTCAGTCAGAGGTAATGGAGGGCCCATCCACTGGCCCAGCCTCAGGCAGAGGTCATGGAGGGCTCCATCCACAGGACCGGCCTCAGGCAGAGGTCATGGAAGGCTCAGTCAACAGGCCCAGCCTCACACAGAGGTCATGGAAGGCTCCATCCACATGCCCAGCCTCAGTCAGAGGTCATAGAGGCCTCCATCCACAGGCCCAACCTCAGTCAGAGGTAATGGAGGGCTCCAAACACAAAACCAGCCTCAGTGAGAGGTCATGGAGGGCTTCGTCCACATGCACATCCGCGGTCAGAGTTCATAGAGGGCTCCTTCCACAGGCCCAGTCTCAGTCAGAGGATATGGAGTGCTCCATCCACAGGCCCAATCTCAGTCAGAAGTATTGGAGGGCTCCGTCCAGAGGCCAGGCCTCAGGCAGATTTTATAGAGGGCTCCAACCACAGGCCCAGCCTCAGTCAGTGGACATTGAGGGCTCCATCCACAGGCCCAGCCTAATTCGAAGGTCATAGAGGCCTCCATCTGCAAGCCTATAATCAGGCAGAGGTCATGGAAGGCTCTGTTAACAGACCCAGCTTAAGTCAGATGTCCTGGAGGTCTCCACCCACATGCCCAGCCTCAATCAGAGGTCATAGAGGGCTCCATCCGCAGGCACACCCTCAGTCAGAGGTAATGGAGGGCCCATCCACTGGCCCAGCCTCAGGCAGAGGTCATGGAGAGCTCTGTCCACAGGCCCAGCCTCAGTCAGAAATCATAGAGGCTCCATCCACAGGTCCAGCCTCAGACAGAGGTCAGAGATTGGTCCATCAACAGGCCCGGCCTCAGGCAGGGGTCATAGAGCACTCCAAGCACAGGCCCGGCTTCAGGCAGAGGTAATGGAGGGCTTCATCCAGAGGCCGAGGTTCAGTCAGAAATCATGGAAGGCTCCAACCACAGGACCAATCTCAATCAGAGGTCAATAGGGGCTCCATCCACAGGCCCAGCCTCATGCAGAGGTCATAGATGGCTCCATCCACACCACCAGCCTCAGTAAGAAGTCATGGAGGGCTCCATCAACAGGCCCAAACTCAGTCAGAGGACAGGGAGGGCTCCATCCACAGGCCCAGCCTCAGTCAGAGGTCAATAGAAGCTCCTTCCAGAAGCCCAGGCTCTGACTGAGGTCATGGAGGGCTCCAACCACTGGCCCGGCCTTAGTCAGTGGTCATGGAGGGCTCCATCCAAAGGCCAGGCCTCAATCAGAGGTCATATAGGGCTCCATCCACAGGCCTAGCCTCAGTCAGAGGTCATAGAGGGCTCCATCCACAGGCCTAGCTTCAATCAGAGGGCATGGAGGCCTCTATCTACATGACCAGCCTAAGGCAGAGGTCATGGAGGGCTCAGTCCACAGGCCCAGCCTCAGTCACACTTCATAGAGGGCTACATTCACAGGCCCAGCCTCAGTCAGAGGTCATAATGGGCTTTGTCCATATGCCCAGCATCAATCAGAGGTTATAGAGGGCTATGTCGACAGGGCCAGCCTCAATCACAGGTTATAGAGTGCTATGTCCACAAGCCAAGCCTTAGTCTGAGGCCATAGCGGGCTCCATCCACAGGCCCGTCCTCAGGCAGAGATCATGGAGCGCTCCATCCACAGTCCCAGCCTCAGGCAGAGGTCATAGAGGGCTCTGTCCACATGACTAGCCTCTGTAAGAGGTCATTGAGGGCTCCAACAACAGGTCTCCCTCAGGCAGAGGTCATAATGGTCAGTGTCCACAGGCCCAGCCTCAATCAGAGGACATAGAGTGCCCTGTCCACAGGCCCAGCCTCAATCAGAGGTCATGGAGGGCTCCAACCACAGGCCAAGCCTCAGTCAGAGGTCATAGAGGGCTCCATCCAAAGATACAGCCTTAGTCAGAGGTCATGAGGGGCTCCATCCAGAGGCCCAGCCTCAGAAAGTGGTCATTGAGGGCTCCAAACACTGGCCTGGCCTCAGTCAGAGGTCATAGAGGGCTACATGCACAGGCCCAGCCTCAGTCAGAGGACATGGTGAGCTCCATCCACAGTTCCAGCCTCAGGCAGAGGTCATAAGGGCTCTGTGCACAGGCCCAGCCGCAGTCAGAGGTCATGGAGGACTCCAACCACAGGCCAGCCTCAATCAGAGGTCATAGAGGGCTCCATCCACAGGTACAGACTCAGTGAGAGGTCATAGAAGGCTCCATCCACAAGTACAGCCTCAGTCAGAGGTTATGGAGGGCTCCGTCCAGAGGCTAGGCCTCAGTCAGGGGCCATAGAAACCTCCAACAAAAGGTACGCCCTAAGGCAGAGTTAATGGAGGGTTTCATCCACAGTCCCAGCCTCAGGCAGAGGTCATAATGGGCTCTGTTCACAGGCACAACCTCAATCAGAGGACATAGAGTGCCCTGTCCACAGGCCCAGCCTCAATCAGAGGTCATACAAGGCTCTGTACACAGTCCCAGCCTCAGATAGAGGTCATGGAAGGCTCCACACACTGTCCTGGCCTCAGTCAGAGGTCATAGAGTGTTCCATCCACAGGCCAGGCATCTGGCAGAGGTCAGAGAAGAGTCCATTCACAGGCCAAGCCTCAGGCAGGGGTCATAATGATCTTTGTCCACAGGCCCAGCCTCAATCAGAGGTTATAGAGGGCTATGTTCACAGGACCAGCCTCAATCAGAGGTTATAGAGGGCTATGTCCACAAGCCAAGCCTTAGTCAGAGGCCATAGCGGGCTCCATCCACAGGCACGGCCTCAGTCAGGGGACATGGAGGGCTCCATCCACAGACCCAGTCTCAGGCAGAGGTCATAGAAGGCTCCGTCCTCAGGCCCAGATTCAGTGAAAGGTCATGGATGGTTCCAACCACAGGACCAGCCTCAGTCAGAGGTCATTGAGGGCTCCGTCCACATGCCCAGCGTCAGTCAGAGGACATGGAGGACTCCGTCCACAGGACCAGCCTTAGTCAGAGGTCATAGAGGGCTGCATTCACAGGAGCAGCCTCAGTCAGAGGGCAATAGAGGCTCCATCCACAGGCCCAGCCTTAGACAGAAGTCATGGAGGGCTCCAACCACAAGCCCGGACTCAGTCAGAGGTAATAGAGGTCTCTGCAAAAAGGCTAGGCCTCAGTCAGGGGTCATAGAGGGCCCAACCACAGGCCAAGCTTCAGTCAGAGGTCATAGAGGGCTCCATCCACAGATACAGCCTTAGTGAGAGGTCATGAGGGGCTCCATCCACAGGCCCAGCCTCAGAAAGAGGTCATTTAGGGCTCCAACCACTGACCTGGCCTCAGTCAGAGGTCATAGAGGGCTCCATCCACAGGCCCAGCCTTAGGCAGTGGTCATAGAGGGCTCCTTCCAAACACCCAGCTTCAATCAGATGTCATGGAGGGCTCCATCTACAGTCCAAGCCTCAGGCAGATGTCAAAGAGGGCTCTGTCCACAGGCCCAGCCTCAGACAGAGGTCATAGAGAGCTCCAACCACTGGCCAGGCCACAGTCACATGTCATAGAGGGCTCCATCAACAGGCGAGGAATCAGGCAGAGGACATAGAGGGCTCCATCCACAGGACAAGCCTTAGTCAGAGGTCATAGAGAGCTCCGTTCACAGGCCCAGCCTCAGTCAGAGGTCATAGAGGGCCCAACCACAGGCCAAGCCTCAGTCAGAGGTCATAGAGGGCTCCATCCACAGATACAGCCTTAGTCAGAGGTCATGAGAGGCTCCATCCACAGGCCCAGCCTCAGAAAGAGGTCATTTAGGGCTCCAAACACTGGCCTGGCCTCAGAGGTCATAGAGGGCTCCATCCACAGGCCCAGCCTCAATCAGAGGACATGTTGGGCACAATCCACAGTTCCAGGCTCAGGCAGAAGTCATGGAGGGCTCTGTCAACAGGCCCTGCCTCAGTCAGAGGTCATGGAGGGTTCCAACCACAGGACCAGCCACAATCAGAGGATATAAAGGGCTCCATCCATGGGCCCAGCTTCAGTCAGACGTCATGGAGGGCTCCAACCTCAGGACCAGCCTCAGTCAAAGGACATGGAGGGCTCCGTCAAAAGGTCCAGCTTCAATAAGATGTCATGTAGGGCTCGATTCACAGTCCCATCCTCAGGCAGAGGTCAAAGAGGGCTTTGTCCACAGGCGCAGCCTCAGGAAGATGTCATTGAGGGCTCTGACCACAGGCCCAGCTTCAGGCAGAGGTCATAATGGGCTCTGTCCACAGGCACAACCTCAATCAGAGGACATAGAGTGCCCTGTCCACAGGCCCAGCCTCAATCAGAGGTCATAGTAGGCTCCATCCACAGGCACAGCCCCAGACAGAGGTCATGGAGGGCTTCAACCACTGGAACGGCCTCAGTCAGAGGTCATAGATGGCTCCATGCACAGTACCTTCTCAGGCAGAGGTCATAGAGGACTCTATCTCCAGCCCCAGCCTCAGTAAGAGGTCATGGAGGGCTCCATCCACAGGCCAGCCACAGTCAGAGGTCATGGAGGGCTCCATCCACAGGCCCAGCCTCAATCAAAGGACATGGCAGACTCCATCCACAGTCCCAGCCTCAGTCAGAGGTCATAGAGGGCTCCATCCACAAGTACAGCCTCAGTCAGAGGTTATGGAGAGCTCCGGCCAGATGCTAGGCCTCAGTCAGGGGCCATAGAAGCCTCCAACAAAAGGTACGCCCTCAGGCAGAGGTCATGGAGGGCTCCATCCACAGTCCCAGCCTCAGGCAGAGGTCATAATGGGCTCTGTCCACAGGCACAACCTCAATCAGAGGACATAGAGTGCCCTGTCCACAGGCCAAGCCTCAATCAGAGGTCATACAAGGCTCTGTACACAGTCCCAGCCTCAGATAGAGGTCATGGAGGGTTCCATGCACTGTCCCGGCCTCAGTCAGAGGTCATAGAGTGTTCCATCCACAGGCCAGGCATCTGGCAGAGGTCAGAGAAGGGTCCATCCACAGGCCAAGCCTCAGGCAGGGGTCATAATGATCTTTGTCCACAGGACCAGCCTCAATCAGGGGTTATAGAGGGCTATGTTCACAGGACCAGCCTCAATCAGAGGTTATAGAGGGCTATGTCCACAAGCCAAGCCTTAGTCAGAGGCCATAGCGGGCTCCATCCACAGGCACGGCCTCAGGCAGAGGACATGGAAGGCTCCATCCACAGTCGCAGCCTCACAAAGAGGTCATGGAGGGCTCCATCCACATGCCCAGCCTCAGTCAGAGGTCATAGAGGCCTCCATCCACAGGCCCACTCTCAGTCAGAGGTAATGGAGGGCTCCAACCACAAAACCAGCCTCAGTGAGAGGTCATGGAGGGCTTCGTCCACATGCACATCCGCGGTCAGAGTTCATAGAGGGCTCCCTCCACAGGCCCAGTCTCAGTCAGAGGATATGGAGTGCTCCATCCACAGGCCCAATCTCAGTCAGAAGTATTGGAGGGCTCCGTCCAGAGGCCAGGCCTCAGGCAGACTTTATAGAGGGCCCCAACCACAGGCCCAGCCTCAGTCAGTGGACATTGAGGGCTCCATCCACAGGCCCAGCCTCATTCAGAGGTCATAGAGGGCTCCATCCACAGGCCCAGCCTCAGTCAGAGGACATGGTAGGCTCCATCCACAGGCCCAGCCTCAGTCAGAGGACATGGTGGGCTCCATCCACAGTTCCAGCCTCAGGCAGAGGTCATGAAGGGCTCCATCCACAGGCCTAGCTTCGATCAGAGTGCATGGAGGCCTCTATCTACATGCCCAGCCTCAGGTAGAGGTCATGGAAGGCTCCATCCACAGGCCCAGCCTCAGTCACACTTCATAGAGGGCTACATTCACAGGCCCAGCCTCAGTCAGAGGTCAGAGTGAGCTCCATCCGCAGACCCAGCGTCAGTCATAGGTCAAAATGGGCTTTGTCCACACGCCCAGCATCAATCAGAGGTTATAGAGGGCTATGTCCACAAGCCAAGCCTTAGACTGAGGCCATAGCGGGCCCCATCCACAGGCCCAGCCTCAGGCAGAGATCATGGAGGGCTCCATTCACAGGCCCAGCCTCTGTCTGAGGACATAGAAGGCTTAATCCACAGGCCCTTCTCAGGAAGAGGTCAGAGAGGGCTCCATCCCCCGCCCCAGCCTCAGTAAGAGTTCATGGAGGGCTCCATCCACAGGCCCAGCCACAGTCAGAGGACATAGAGGGCTCCGTCCACAGGCTCAGCCTCAGTCAGAGGTCATAGAGTGCTCCAACCACAGGCCTGGCCTCAGGTAGAGGTTATGGAGAGCTCCGTCCACAAACCCAGGCTAATCCAGAGGTCATAGAGGGATCCATACACAGGAACAGCCTCAGTCAGAGGTCAATAGGGGCTCCATCCACAGGCTCAGCCTCAGACAGAGGTCATGGAGGACTCCAAACACTGGCCCGGCCTCATGCAGATGTCAGGGAGGGGTCCATCCACATGACTGGCCTCAGGCAGAGGTCAAAGAGCGTTCCAACCACAGGCCCAGCCTCAGTCACAGGTCATGGAGGGCTCCATCTATAGGCCCGGCCTAAGGCAGTGGTCATGGAGGGTTCCGTCCAGAGGATAGGCCTCAGTCAGAGGCCATAGCGGGCTCCCTCCACAGGCCTGGCCTCAGGCAGAGATCATGGAGGGCTCCATCTACAGTCCCAGCCTCAGTCAGAGGACATGGAGGGCTCCGTCCACAGGCTCAGCCTCAGTCTGTGGTCATAGAGGGCTCCATCCACAGGTACAGCCACAGTCAGAGGTCATAGAGGGCTGCATCCACAGGCCCGGCCTAAGTCAGAGATCATAGAGGTCTCTGTGCACAGGCCCAGCGTCAGGCAGAGGTCATGGAGGGGTCCATCCACAGGACTGGCCTCAGGCAGAGGTCAAAGAGTGTTCCAACCACAGGCTCAACCTCAGTCAGAGGTCATGGAGGGCTCCTTCTATAGGCCCGGCCTAAGGCAGAGGTCATGGAGGGTTATGTCCAGAGGATAGGCCTCAGTCAGAGGTCCTGGAGAGCTCCATGCACAGGGCCAGCCTAAGGCAGAGGACATAATGAGGTTTGTCCACAGGCCCAGCCTCAATCAGAGGTTATAGAGGGCTATGTCCAAAGGCTAAGCCTTAGTCAGAGCTCATAGAGGGCTCCATCCACAGGCCCAGCCTCAGTCAGACGTCATAGACGGATCCATCCACTGGTACATCCTCAGTCAGAGGGCAATAGGGGCTCCATCCACAGGCCCAGCCTCAGACAGAGTTCATTAAGGGCTCCAACCACTGGCCCGGCCTCAGTCAGTGGTCATAGAGTGCTCCATCCAAAGGCCAGGCCTTAGTCAGAGGTCATAGAGGGCTCCATCCACAGGCCCTACCTCAGGCAGAGGTAATACACGTCTCCATCCACACCCCTAGCCTCAGTAAGAGGTCATGGATGGCTCCATCCACAGTCCAACCTCAGGCAGAGGTCATGGATGGCTCCGTCCACAGGCCCAGCGTCAATCTGATGTAATACAGAGGTCATGGCGGTCTCCATCAACTGTCCTGGCCTCAGTCACAGGTCATAGAGGCCTCCATTCATAGGACAAGCCTTAGTCAGAGGTCATAGAGGGTTCCATCCACAGGCCCAGCTTCAGTCAGAGGTCATTGAGGGCTCCAACCACAGGCCCAGCCTCAGTCAGAGGTCATAGACGGATCCATCCACCGGTACATCCTCAGACAGAGGGCAATAGGAGCTCCATCCACAGGCCAAGCCTCAGAGAGAGGTCATGGAGGGATTCAACCACTTGCCTGGCCTCAGGCAGAGGTCATAGAGGGCTCCATCCACAGCCCTAGCCTCAGTAAGAGGTCATAGATGGCTCCATCTACAAGCCCAGCCTCAGGTCGAGGTCATGGACGGCTCTGTCCTAGGCCTAGCCTCAGTAAGAGGTCTTTGAGGGCTGCAACCACAGGCCCGGCTTCCGGCAGAGGTCATAATGGGCTCTATCCACAGGCCCAACTTCAATCAAAGGACATAGAGTGCCCTGTCCACAGGCCCAGCCTCAATCAGAGGTCATAGAGGGCTCTGTCCACAGTTCCAGCCTCAATCAGAGGTCATAGAGGGCTCCATCCACAGGCAAAGACTTAGTCAGAGGTCATAGAGGGCTCTGTCCACAGGCCAGGACTCAGGCAGAGGTCACAGAGGTCTCCATCCACAGGCCCAGTCTGAGGCAGAGGGCATAGAGGGCTCCATCCTCAAGCCAGCCTCAGTCAGAGGTTATGAGGGGCTCCATACACAGGCCCAGCGTTAGATAGAGGTCATGGAGGGCTCCACCCACTGTCCTGGCCTCAGTCAGAGGTCATAGAAGGCTCCATCCACAGGCCAGGCATCAGGCAGGGGTCATAATGGCCTTTGTTCACATGACCAGCCTCAATAGTGGTTATAGATGGCTATGTCCACAGGACCAGCCTCAATCAGAGGTTATAGAGGGCTATGTCCACAAGCCAAGCCTTAGTCAGAGGTCATAGAGTGTTCCATCCACAGGCCCAACCTCAGTCAGAGTTCATAGACGGATACATCCACCGGTACACCCTCAGTCAGAGGGCAATAGGGGCTCCATCCACAGGCCCAGCCTCAGACAGAGGTCATGGAGGGCTCCAACCACTTGCCCGGCCTCAGTCAGAGGTCATAGAGTGCTCCATCCAAAGGTCAGGCCTCAGTCAGAGGTCATGAAGGGCTTCTTCCACAGGCCCAGGCTCAGGCAGAGGTCATGGAGGGCTCCATCCAAAAGCCTAGCCTCAGTCAGATGTCACAGAAGGCTCTGTCCACAGTCCCATCTTCAGTCAGAGGTCATGGAGGGTTCCCACCACAGGACCAGTCTTAGTTAGAGGTAGTGGAGGGCTCCATCCACAGTCCCAGCCTCAGTCAGCGGTCATAGAGGTCTACATTCACAGGCCCAGCCTCAATCAAAGGTCGTAGAGTGCTCCATCCGAATGCCCATCATCAGTCAGAAGTCATAGTGGGTTCCATCCACAGGCCCGGCCTCAGTCAGAGAACATAGAGGGCTCCGTGCACAGGCCCAGCCTCAGTCAGAGGTCATGCAGGGCTCCAACTACAGGCCCGGCCTCAGGCAGGGGTCATGGAGGGCTCCGTCCTGAGGATACGCCTCATCAGAGTTCATAGAGGGATCCAACCACAGGCCTCCATCGGGGACTGGTTAGCGCCTGCAGCCATCTGACCAAGTCCCTGATCGGGCTTGGCGGTGGAACACTGCAAACCCCGATCACTGATGACGGACCAGGGCAGGTGGCGAGGGTTAGCGCCCGAAGCGGCCTGACCAATCCCCAATCGGACTGGTTAGCGCCTGCAGCTTGGTTCTCCAGTTTTCTGTAACAGTACTGGCTCCTTCCTGGGCCCTCAGACTGAAGCAGGGCCTTGCTTCTTCCCTCATCAGAGGCACAGGGGCTGGTGTTCGGCTCCTTTGGGACCACGGTCCCTTCACCAGGGACGTATTTCATCGCCCATTTAGAAAGCTCGCCTTCCTCGGGGGCTGCTGTTGTGGGTGTTAGATTTCCGGGGCAGTGAACTGATAGATCCTCCCTTCCCCCAACTGATGGGTGGAGAATGTCCTAAACTCCACCTGCAGCCCAAACACTCCTGAGCACCTAACCAGGCACCTTATATGGACTGTACATTGAACCACCAATCAGCACCTGCCAAATACCCTAAACCCCGAATCCTAAGTCCCTAATCATGTGCCTTACATGAAACCACCAATCAGCATGTGCCGAGTACCCTAAGCCCCATCCCTTCCCTTTCCTCCCCTCAAAAGGCGCCTTCACCTCTGCACATGTGTTCTCTTCCTTTGGGAGGCAGCCCGGCAGGGGTCTTCTCCTCTAATAAAGCCTGTGTCCGGGTCTCCAGCCCTCTGTCTCATCTTTCATGAACAAAGAGACAAGGGCTGGGCGCCCCCTGATTCAGCTGAGACGCTTCAACCACCCATGTTGCTCCCACGCATGGCTTCTGCCTTTGGTTCTCTCCCCCAGCGCCCTGAGACAACAGAAAAAGCCATCCTGTTCCAGAAAATTCAGAGGCAAATGGAGCCCCGAGGGACCCCGCCCAGGACTCTGACCATGAAGCCAGGGAGCAGATCCGGGATTTACATGAAGAATTTCCAGAGTCCTGGTCAGTTCCCAGATTGGCTGAAGGCTTGGATGTGAGCTCCGATGTGATCAGAAGGGTTTTAAAAAGCAAGTTTGTGTCCACATTCGAGAAGAAACTGAAGCAGGATCAAAAGGTCCCTCAGAAAGCTGGGCTTGCCCACTCGCTCCACCAGCTTCCAGGCCCTGGGGATGCCTGGGAGCTGCTTTCTGCAGGCCGCCCTGTGTCAGGAGCTGAAGCCTCATCCCAAAGCCATGGTCACAGCACAGCTTTTTTTAATTTATTTATTTATTTATTATTTATTTATTT
This sequence comes from Cnephaeus nilssonii, assembly GCF_951640355.1. NCBI lineage: Eukaryota > Metazoa > Chordata > Mammalia > Chiroptera > Vespertilionidae > Cnephaeus > Cnephaeus nilssonii. Next base: position 977,702 of record NC_137095.1, on the reverse strand, counting down.
ATTTATTTTCACAGCATAGCTTTGAGGGCGACAGAACCGAATACTCAGAGTACAAACACCCTGAGGAGACAGAAGGGAAGGAATCAAGGAGTCCAGAGCCTGGAGAAGGAAAGCTTTGTGTCTGTTGCTGCAGCCCAAGGTCAGCACAGAGAGCTGCAGAAGTACTCCAGCAGTGGGTGAGAGGGCACCAGAGGCACTGACAGCGATGGATTGCCAAGTGCGAAGGAGCTGGAAGCATTGAAGGCAAGAGAAGTGGGTGAGCAGAACTTCAGCAGCAAGGTAGCACAGAGGGGGCGAGAGTTCTTTGACGACAATGGGAACTTCCTGTACAGAATTTGAACTGGAGCCTGGCTAGTGGAGGTGTCATGTAAAATACAGCTGAGCGAGCATATTGGAGCTGCCTGGATTTCTGTGTGTGAATGGTCCACCTTGGAAATGATGAGCCTGAAAATGGAAGGAGCTGCTTGGATTATAATCTGACAAGGGACAGTGAACTTCACAGGGCAGATGTATATGCGAGCAGCATGAATAACAGGCTAGGTGTAGTCTAGCTCTTGGAGCATGACTCCTGGTCTGACCATGTGGATATTCAGTACTCACCCTTCTTGTTTAGGCTTTCTCTGTGTCAAAACCAGCCTGTGTCACATATGTTAGGAGTTTGTTGTCTTTACAATATGTGTATGGGAGGAATTGAAAAGTGTTCCTTCTGACATCGTTTACTTCTTGATTAATGAACACTAACAGATCTGGAGCTGCTTAGTCAATTGGTAGTATTCATTTTGTGCAAAGTAAAGTGAAATGCAGCAAAAAAATAAGTATATACATATATTCATAGTCCATGGACATAGACAATATTGTGCTGAGTGCCTAGAAATGGTGGTGGGAGGGTAGAGGGAGGCAAAGGGGGATGAGGATGGGGAAAATTGGGTCTATTTGTAATAGAGCCAACAATAAAAAAGATCATTTGCCCACATGGCATGTCTCAGTGGTTGGGCATGGACCCATGAAACAAGGTATCTCTAGTTGGATTCCAAGTCAGGGCACTTTTCTAGGTTGGGGAGCTACATCCCTGTAGGGGGCATGCAGGAGAGAGCTGATCAATGATTCTCTCTCATCATTGATGTTTCTCTGTCTCCCTCTCTCTCTAAAAAATCAATAAAAAAGAGTTAAAATTGATTTGATTCAACACAACCAATTTGAGTGAAGACCATCACGTTTTCTCCCAGGTCCTCTAAGCAAAATCATACCTTTGTCTGCTTCGTAGAAGATATCCCAGGCATACCTGTGTTCAGGAACAGGAAGCAGCCTGGAGGAGGTCTGCCTCACCTTGGTGTGTAGTGTTAGAGTTCATTACTTCATGTTCGAAACGATTTCACTGCCCAAGTTCAGAAGATTTTGAGGGTACATTAATTGAAACTGGGGATAATGAAAACACATAGGCCTTATGATAGAACAGGAAGCAGCAGAGAGATAGAACAGGAAACAGCTGGCTCCTTTGACTCTCTAGAAACATTGTGGGGAAATAAATAAGCCAAAGCGAGGCTGCTGGTAGCTCACTGGGCATTGACAGTAAAGGAGGCCTTGAGCGCAGATTCAGGGGTTAGGCCAGGATGAGCTGCCACTGCTCATTGCTACCCTGGTTGCAGGTTGCGTGGGATCCCTGAAAATCTTAGAAGAGCCGGGCAAGGGTGGTTCAGTGGTTGAGTGTTAACCTATGACCCTGCAGGTCACTGATCAATTCCTGGTCAGGACACATGCTCAGATGGTGGACTGGATTCATATTGTGGTGCATGCAGGAGGCAGCGTATCAGTGATTCTCTCTCATCATTCATCTTTCTCTCTCTCTCTATCCCCCCTCCTTTCCTCACTGAAATCAATAAAAATATAGTTTTGAATATATATTTTAAATCAATTACACTTATATCAAAAGTTAAAAAATAATTAAAACTTGCCACTTCCCATTATTTTACTATTTTATCATGAATGTTCTTGAGTATATTTGTACCTAATGCATCAGCATGTTTGTAATAAAATATAATGATGTGCTACTGAAATATCCTAGCAGGCCAATGTTCAGTGCTAACATTATGTCATTTTGAAACTAATCATGATGACAGTATTTACCACCAGGAATAAATAGTGGAGAAGGTTAGAAACACAGATCTAACTTAAAAGTGTATCATGTAAGTGGGCATTAAATTGTGCATAAGATAAAATGTGAGAAAAACAATTTTCCTTCCAGTATTCAAAACATACTGTATAGTTCCAAATGGAAAAGAAACCAATTGAGTCCTTAAGGAACGGGTGAAGTGAGTAGAGATGTCTTAGATGCTGAACTGCCCTCCTATTGGTTAAATCCTAAATTCATTTGAAAAATTGAAAAAGTGAGTGCTCAGCAAGCCTTTGAGCCTGGGGACTTCCCATTGATCAGATCCTAGGACTTGCCTCACAGCATGGCCCCAAACGCCAGTCCTAGCTCCCACCTGAAACAAAGAAAAAGAAACTGGCTCCAGTCCCCAAGCTGGAGAAGGAGCCGACCCCTCTGGTAGTGCCGAAGGGAAAAAAAGAACAGCAAGAAGCGATTGGACATATTGATGAAGTACAAAATGAAATAGACAACTTAATGAACAAGCCAGTGAGGAGATTTTGAAAGTAGAACAGAAATATAACAAACTCCGCCAACCATTTTTTCAGTAGAGGTCAGAATTGATGGCCAAAATCCCTAATTTTGGGGTACCAACTTTTGTCAACCATCCACAAGTGTCTGCATCGCTTGGGGAAGAGAATGAAGAGGCGCTGCATTATTTGACAAGAGTTGAAGTGAGAGAAATTGAAGATATGAAAATAGGTTACAGAATAGATTTTTATTTTGATGAAAATCCTTACTTTGAAAATAAAGTTCTCTCCAAAGAGTTTCATCTGAATGAGAGTGGTGATCCATTGACAAAGTCCACTGAAATCAAATGGAAATCTAAAAAGGATTTGATGAAACGTTCAAGTCAAAGACAGAATAAAGCCAGCAGGAAGAGACAGCATGAGGAACCAGAGCGATTCTTTACCTGGCTTACTGACCATTCTGATGCAGGTGCAGATGAGTTAGGAGAAGTCATCAAAGCTGACATTTGACCAAAACCTTTATATATATATATATATATATATATATATATATATATATATATATATATATATTTATATTTGATTTTTTACAGAGAGGAAAGGAGAGGGACAGAGAGCTAGAAACATCGATGAGAGAGAAGCATCGACCAGCTGCCTCTTGCACAACCCCTACCGGGGAGGTGCTCGCAACCAATGTACATGTCCTTGACCGGAATCGAACCTGGGACCTTTCAGTCCACAGACCGACGCTCTATCCACTGAGCCAAACCGGTTTCGGCTTGACCAAACCCTTTACAGTACTACTTGGTTCCTGACATGGATGATGAAGACGGGGAAGGAGAAGATGATGATGATGCATGCACGAATTCATACACTGGGCCTCTCTCTCTCTCTCTCTCTCTCTCTCTCTCTCTCTCTCTATATATATATATATATATATATATATATATATATATATATATTAAAGCTTGTTTTAAATCAATACCACATATATCAAACTTTAAAAAATGTTTAAAACACGTTTCCAATTATTCAGCTGTTTAATTATGAATTTTCTTGAGCTCATTCATTGTTACTGTATCAGTATGCTAAAAATCTATTTACATGAAAGGCTAAGCAACCGCCCATCGTCCTCACTATGACCTGAAATGACCACCAGGGGGTAGATGCTCAACACATGAGCTGCTCAGTGAGTTATGGTTACTTGACAGCAGTGATTCACAGGTAACGCACCCCAGAACCAAAGAGGAGGGAGCCTGATTCTGAGTTGTGTCACCCAAGTACTGCCCTCTCGAAATCCAGGACACCTCGAGGGATGTCGGAGAGCCTGTTTCAGCCCAATCTCCACAGGCTAGGCCCTCATTTTGAAAGAGAGAAGGAGAGAAACAGCAATCATCTACCTCCTGCACGACCACTCCAGGGGATTCAGGAAGGCATGTGCCCTGCCCTGTAATCAAACCAGTGGCTAAGGGACCCCACCCATTACACAGATGCCCTTCAAGCCTCGGCACTGCTGGCCAAGGTGGGACTGTGAGAGGTTGGCACTAGGGAGTGCGGGGCTGATCTCACCAAGTCACGCCCCACCACACACTTTCGGATTAATTTAATTTCAATGTGCATGCATCCATGTACCTGGTCACTAGTAAAATATAATGATGTACTACTGAAATATCTTATGGCCATGTTCAATGCCATCATTTTGACAGTTTGAATGTGGTGAACTTGTCAACTACTGCTAACCTAGACTTCACTTAATGTATTAAATGCTTAGACTTAAAGAACACTGGTGGAGGAAGTTAAAAATGCAGATTAAACTTTTAAGTGTATGGTACAAGTGGGCTATAAATAGTACATAGGGTAAAAATTGAGAAAAAGTATATTGTTTTTAGAATTCAAAAGCAAGAATTCCATATGGCAAAGAAGTCACTAGAGTCATTGAGGAATGAGTGAAATTCAAACATATGTCTTAGATGCTGAAATATCCTCCTATTGGTTAGGATAATGAATTAATTTTACAGTAGAGAAAAATCCTGAGCAGACATTTTAACAAAGGAGATAAAGACAATGTAAAGAAATGCATGAGAAATGATCACCATCAAACATTTTTACAGAAATGGAATGAAAACAGAAGCAAGTTAACAATACTCGCTGAGAGGGCTAGTATTTAAAAAGATTAACCTTCACATGTGCTGGCAGGGTTGCAGAAAAATGGAATTTTCATTACCGTGGGTAAATATAACACATTCACTGACACTGGAACAGTTTGGTAAGTAACACATACACCTGTAGAAAGAACTCAACACAATATTCCCAACTGTTTTATTTATAAAACCCCAAACAAAGAAATCACTGAATCCATAGGCAGCTCAATAGTTAAAGTGGTTACCCATAGAATACAATATTTCCTAGAAATAAATATTTACATAAACATTAGTGTAGAATCTCAAAATATCTGTGTAGCACGAAGGAAGCCAGTGTTTCTTAAAGACAATACACCTTTTAGTACCAATAAAATTATGAAAAATATGAACTACTCTATTGTACAGGAAGGCAAATCAATGCCTGCATGGAGGGCTGGGAGGCAGAGAGATTACAAAAGGACTGGAGGTAAATAGAGGGTGTGGCAAAGTAGGTTTAATATTGTTGCTACTGAAAATAATACAATAATTAATAGAGAAGAACACAAAATATAAACTCTTCATGGCCACTGAGCCTCATTTTCTTGGGCGTGATCACATTAAGAGAAAGCTACTGGTTTGATTCCAGGTCAGGCACATGCCCAGATTGTGGGCTGGATCCCCAGAGTTGGGCATGATTCTCTCTCATTGATCACTCTCCCTTTATCTCTGTCTTTCTCTGAAATCATAAAAGTATATCATAAAAAAAACTATTGCCGTCAAATTCAATAGGAATGCTGACTACATACCAAAGACATCCTGGGACAGATTGCAGGGTTATCCTTCTTCTACCTTTGCCTTCATGCCTGTTGAGCAACGACATTACTTGAACACCCTAGAGGGGCCAGGGAATACACAATACAATTAGGTTGTTCTGCCAATGATGTCAGCTACACAAAACATTTTTGGAGGTCCTGAGAATGTCTGCACATAAAGGCCACAGAAGCCACAGGCCCCAGAACATCTGTGGCCTTATGTTCTGAAGAGACACTTATCATCTAATTTACTGCAGGCTTCCCCACTCACTATTGAAACAGTGTTTCTGTCCGAATTGTGGTTCCACCTCAGAGACTTACAACAAATGACACCAGTCTAAAAAATGTCAAACTTCCTGGCACGTGTCTCCTTTGCAGTACATGGAGAGCAGGTTCCCTAAACATTGCTGAGGCTTATGTAGTACATACTGTGAACAGAGAACATGATTCATATTGGTCACAGAAGCAGAGCAAAGGTCTCCTCTTCAGACTGACCTTTGCCCTCACCAATAATCGAGGCACTAGGCTGAAAATTAAATGCTACAAAGTCATATGGTCTTTCTTTTCAGGCCACTTGGCACATTAAGTAATAAGCGAATATTGGACAAAAAGTGATTTCCGGACATTATGTTGTCCCTTTCAAACCACATACACTTTTGGCTAAACACAATATCTATTCATCTCTACATGCTGAAAGATCACATTTGTGTTTGCAAATCATCTGTGGCAGTGAATAAAACCAAAATTAAAGGTACAAATGTAAAAATACCTTTTAAAAGATTCTAAACTGCAGCACAGGAGAACAAGGGGTTTGCAGGTTGGTGAATAAGAATCCCCCCAAATTTATCAAAGCATAATGTGAGTACCACTATGTCCCTGAGACAGGTGGCATTTCTTAGCTGAGAAGGCGTGCTCGGGATGAACCCTGGGTCAGGTCCATTTTCTCGTCACAGAGAAATGAATGAAGATACTGCCAAGAGCTTGGAGGAACCATAATTACTTCCAGCAGAAGTGAAAACACAGAATACATTCCCCTGAGCACCCAGGGGTGGTGACCTATGCACACTCCTCAGGTGAGTCAGGTGTTAGAGGTGAAATCTCTGCAGCGACAAAGAGACAGTGACATCATTGGGGTGGTAGGTGTGGGCATGTTAACAAGTACAATGCAGCTCCTTCAAGTCTCACGTGTACCTCAAATTTATAAGGAATCTAGCAGAGTGTATGTTCCCATAAAAGGGGTTTACATTAATGGAAAGGGTCTCATAGAGTCCCTTAAGTGTTCTTATACTAAGTGAGAAAAATAAACCATTCGCTGCACATTTATGGCTTTTCTCCAGTGTGAACTCGGTGGTGTCTAGTGAGGTGAGACCTTAGACTGAAATGCTTCCCACATTCACTACACTCATATGGCTTTTCTCCAGTGTGAACTCTGTGGTGAATAGTGAGGTAAGACCTTTGACTGAAGGACTTCCCACATTCCCTACACTCATATGGCTTTTCTCCAGTGTGAACTCTGTGGTGAAGTGAGGTAAGACCTTTAACTGAAGGACTTGCCACATTCACTACACGTATAACACTTTTTTCTAATGTGAACTCTGTTGTGTTTAATGAGAGCAGGGCTTTCTCTGAAGACCTTCCCACAATCTGTACACTCACAGGGCTTTTCTACAGTGTGAACTTTCCCATATTGTAGGTGGTTAAAGATTTGTCTGAACACTTTCCCACATTTATTAGACTCATTAGTCATATCTCCAGAGCAGAGACCTTTCTGATAAGCAACTTTCTGTTTCTGGCTGGCAGCTGTTTCACATTGAACCCACTGGTGATGTCTTTTTCCACCGAGACATTCCTGTGAAATCTCATTGTTACTGTGTGACTCCTCAGTGTTAAGAGTGGCCTGGTGATGGAGAAGCCCTGAGATGGCTGGGGAGTTTACCCCAAGCTCAGTACTAGCTTCAGGCACCCCAGAGAAGTAGAACCAGCAAGTTGTCACAAGCGAAGCACTCTCCATATCTTCTTTCCAAGACTTCTCTCCACTGGCATCCTTCTGCTGCTGGTAAGGGTTTGCACTGAAACACAAGTCTCTCACACATGCATCACTTAAGAACACATTCTTCTCAAAGTATGCCACTTGTAACTCACTCAAGTGCAAAATATCTTTTAACACTGAGAAGCACGGCTTACACAGACGGGTCCTTGGAGTGGCTGCAGCTGCCTTGGAAGCCCTGACCTGAGAATCTCCTACAGATACACTGTGCTCAGAATAGGCCTCCACATCATCCATTTTATGCCAAGGACCTGAAAACAGAGGAATGATGCGGAAATGAATGTTGACTGTGGTGACAAAGGGAAGTCCCATTATAAAACTGTGTTGCACAAAATACATTGGTCTCAAGCAACTGGCTGAAAATAAAAGACCTGAAAGATGAAGTAATAAGATTTATCTGTGAAGTTCTTGATCACTGAAGATCACAAAACAAGAAAGACTTCAACAGAAATAGAGCAAAAACATGGCAAGCACCACACGGAAAAGAAGCGGACTGTCCAGCTCATTCTGCTGCTAACAGCATTCAGTAGACCTTCTCTGCTGGTGACATGGGCAAGCTGTGCAGAAGGTTGGTTACAAGTAAAATTCAATAAACAAGTAGCTGGTGTTTGAGGGGTATTTAAGCTTGTATGTGATCCTTATAAGACTTACATAGGTCAATGTAGTAGTATGCTGCAGAAAAAGATGTGCAGAGGAATGGGTGATGTACAAAGGACACAAAGGCGAAGGCAGACAATGCTAGGAAGTCATCAATTAAATGACAAGTCAGCAAAGTGTCAAGTGTGGAAAAGAAAGGCATAAATGAGGTGTGGCTATTGGAACCTGCACTGAACACTGTTGTACAGGAACAGGTTCCTGGTATAATCTGAACATCATCCTTACATCATACCTCCCCCCAGTTGCCACTCAGCCGGGCTAAGCATCCTCTAGGACCATCCTGTATGTTCACCCTGGAGAAACCCAGAGTTCTCCCTGCACCTCCTTTTCTAGAAGTATGTACAAACTAAATATTCTGAGTATCAATGAAAATACAACAGAGGTGAGCAGCCATCACTTGCCCATAGCATTCAGCTTGCAATAGTATCCAGGGAAGGTAATATTACAAACAATAATTGGAGGGTCTTACAAGAACAGCCCCTGGTTCATGTATGTAAAGAAGATAACTGACACAGGGTCTTTATCGACAGGAAAGGTGTAGAATTGGAAGCCATGGATCTAGATAGAGTCACCCTCCTTGGAGTGAAAGAGCAGGAGGGACCCATTAAGTGGTCTGTAAGACTGCTGACACCCAGACTCTTCCTGCAGTTTCTGAGGCAACTGGTGTTAGGGAGGTTTATGGAGTCTATTGCTCAGGGCTCTTTGCACAGCTCAGCACTGGCAGCCACAGCCCATTTGATAAGACAGTGGGGGAAATTAGCTGAGCCCATGGTCTGGCTTTGACAGAGACAAGAGTGCTAAGTCTGGAGAATAAATAAGGAGTGGGCATCACCTCAGGACACTAGGAGAGATGTGAAGGTCTTACCTATGAATGATACAAGTGCAAACACTTTCAGCATCACATCACAGTACAGACGTCTCTGAGCCTCATCAAGGATCTCCCACTTTTGAGAGAAGGCAATGGCCAAGCACTCAAAGTTTATATCCTGCCATAATGAGCTCAGAACATCCCATGATAAGATTCTCTCTTGAGATTCCAAGTTCGCCACTCTCTAACCCCCACATCAGAGAAGAAAGCAGACCTTAGTCCCATTAAAGTCAATCTCTCCTTATATTCTTACTGATGCTGTGTCTTCCCACAACAATAAAGGCAGATGAACAGATACAAGTTACCTGTGCTCTCATCCTCAAATAGGAATCACACTGCCCCCTTTCAATAATAGTTGGTGTCAGGAACATAGGGTAGGAGGAGATGTTGCACATAATGGGAATGTGATGGATTTGACTCTGGTCTTGAAAGGCAACACCCATGTTGTCCTCCAAATGTTCCCTCCAAGACACCAAACATAGTAATGCCCATTACCCTTTAGACTCCAATCCCAGTTTGCTGAGGCCATCACTCTGCATTACCTGCTGCCCATAGTTCTTTGTTCCACACTTGTCTCACACAGCTTCATTCCCAGAGGCAAAACTTCACTGGTAACGCAAATAAGCCATGACGAGGACAGAGTGTTTTCTAATCAGCTTCTTCCCAAAATTGTAGTTCACCACCTCTGTAATACATTTCTCTCTCACCCTTCTCTCTTCTCCTTTCCCCATGCCAGTGGGGATTTTTAAATGCAGGTGACACTGATGTATGCTATCTCATTCCTAGTGTTCAGTGGGTCAGCCGTCAACAAAAAATGGCAGGTGGGCACATATATGGCCTCTAAGCTCTACATTTCTCATGTAGTATCACAGCAACCCATCTTGTTAGAAATTATCCTAAAATTCCCCATATCATATCATAAAGACACCATCAGAAATGGACTACCTTTTCATTCATTTTTACATCATTGTTAGTGTCCGGCCGCTTTGCTTTTAGTCAGGGACCACACTGATGTTACCATCCCTTGTGTGTGATTGTGCAGCTCAGCCCAGTTTCACCACCTGCCATATTGACATAGAGGGCACCTCCCATACTGTTCTCTGGGTCACTGCATTCTTTGCCCTCAAGAGAACCTTGGCTACTTGTCTTCACAGGTCCCTAGACTGTGCTGCTGTTCAGATGTGTGTGGACTGACTAGGTGATTAAAACATATATATTGATTTCAGAGAGAGAGAAATAGGTATATACAATCCTAACTAATAAAAGAATAATATGCAAATTAACCACCACTGCACGACACCCACAAGCCACACCACAAAGCCAATCAGTAGCGAGTATGCAAATTAACCCAACCAAGATTCCTCCGGGTACAGAGATAGCTGGAGGGAGGCTTGGGTTTCCCTGGTGATGGAGGAAGCTAAGCATTCCGCACACCCTGGCCAGCCCAGGCCTCCGCTTAAGGCTACAAAGTTTCAATTATAGAAGATAAATAAATCCCAACAAAAATGGTGGCACCCACGGAGCTGGAGGGAGCAGGAGGCTAGGGTTGCCCCCAGCAATGGAAGAAGCCAACCTTCTGCAACCCTGGCCTGCTTTGGCCTCAGCTTAAGGCTACAAAGTTTCAATTAAGGAAGATAAATAAATCCCAACAAGAAATGGCTGCCATCACTGAGCGAGCAGGAAGCTTGGCTCCACTCCAGGTTACAAAGTTTCAATTGTAGAAGATAAATAAATCCCAGATACCAGGGCCTCCACTTGGGTCACTGGGGGGCGTGGCCAGTTTCCAAACCACAACAGGCCCCTCGCCCAGCCGCCCCATGTCCCAAGGGAACCCCCACCCTGACCTGGCTTGGGCAAACCAGCTGGCCCACACCCATGCACCAGGCCTCTATCCTATCTAATAAAAGAATAATTTCAGATTGACCATCATGCCAACATACAAGATGGCTGACCCCATGTGGTCAAAGATCTGACCCCATGTGGACACAAGATGGCCACCACAAGATGGCCAGCAGGGGAGGGCAGTTGGGAGGGACCAGGCCTGCAAGGGAGGGCAGTTGGGGGCGATCAAGCCTGCAGGGAAGGGCAGTTAGAGATGACCAGGCTGGCAGAGGAGGGAAATTGAGGGCAAACAGGCTGACAGGGGAGTAGTTAGACATCAATCAGGCTGGCAGGGGAGTGGTTAGGGGGTGATCAGGCTGGCAGGCAGAAGCGGTTAGGGACAATCAGGAAGGCAGGAAGGCGAGCAGTTGGGAGCCAGCAGTCCTGGATTGTGAGAGGGATGTTCGACTGCCCATTAGGCCTGATTCCATCGGGATCAGTCTAAACGGGCAGTCGGATATCTCTCGAGGGGTCCCAGATTGGAGAGGGTGCAGCTGGGCTGAGGTACCTCCCCCCCTTGCACGAATTTCGTGCACCAGGCCTTTTGTGCACACACACACATACATGCACACACACACACACTAATAAAAAAAGTAATATGCTAATTCAACTGGGAGACCTTCCAGATATCCTTCTGGATAAAGCCGGGGGTTGGCTGTCCTGGAAACCACCCCCAAATGACCCTCAGACCTTTGCCCAGGTCTGCCACACACCCCAGCGGGTCCCCTCACCCCAATGGTGGTGTGGACAGCCTGCAAACGGCCCTCAGCCCAGGCCGGCAATGCACCCATTTGGGGACCCTCAACCCGATGGGGGCATGGCTAGCCTGCATACTATTCCAGTTCCTCACCCAGGCAGGCACTGCTCTCAGTGGGGACCCCCACCCCGATGGGGGCATGGCTGGCATGCAAACTGGCCCAGGCCCCTCACCCAGTCCAGCCCTGCCATCCCAAGGGGATCCCACCCTGATCCGGACCCCCTTCAGGGCACACCAGCCGGCCTCCACCTGTGCACCAGACCTCTACCTATACTAACAAAAAAGTAAAATGCTAATTAGACTGGGACACATTCTGGACGTCCTTCAGGACAAAGCCATGGTGGCGGGGGCAAGGCAGAGGCAGTTAGGAGTGATCAGGCCAGGAGGGGAGGGCATTTGGGGGTGATCAGGCAGGCAAGGGGGGGCAGTTGGGGTGACCAGGCCTGAAGGGGGGTAGTTAGGGGCGAGCAGGCTGGCGGGAGGACAGTTGGGGGCAATCAGGCCAGCAAGGGGGGCAGTAGGGGGGAGAAGGCCAGTGGCGTGGGGCAGTTGGGTACGAGCAGGCTGGCATCAGAGTGGTTAGGGGCGATCAGGCAGGCAGGCAGGTGAGCGGTTAGGAGCCAGTGGTGCTGGATTGTGACAGGGATGTCCAACTGACATCCTCCAAGGGGTCCCAGATTGGAGAGGGTGCAGGCCAGGCTGAGGGACACCCCCTAACCCCCGTGCATGAAACTCATGCACTGGTCCACTAATACACACACACACACACACACAAACACACACGCATACACTGAGTGGCCGGATTATTATGATCTCTGAACACATAATAATCTGGCCACTCAGTGTATATCGTACATAATAAAAGGCTAATATGTAAATTGTCCCCTTGACCTGGAGTTCAACCAGCAGGCAGGGAAGCCAACCACCCATGTTCCCTCCCCCTGGCCCCGATGGCCAGACACCACCCATTACCCATGCAAGAATTCATGCACCAGGCCTGTAATACACACACACACACACACACACACACACACACACACATACACACACACACACACACACACACACACACACACACACACAATGAGTGGCCAGATTATTATGTGTTCAGAGGTCATAATAATCTGGCCACTCAGTGTATACTAGTGATGACGAACCTGACACACGTGTCAGCACTGACATGCGTAGCCATTTTTGATGACACGCGGCCACTGAGGCGCCTGCATGGCGAGGATGAAACATTTGCTGCTCCTGAGGATGAAACATTTGCAACTAGTCTTGGAGCTAAGACTCTAGTCGCAAATGTTTCATCCTCCCCTATTAGACACTCTGTGCCAGAGGTCTGTAGGCCAAAACAACAGAAGTCTGGCACAGAGCATCTAGTTCTGGGACTTCCGGTTAAGCCAGGATCTTTGCCCTCACTTCCGCCGGCAGAGCAGGGAGCAGCAGAACGCAGCGGGGGACGCATCTCTGGGGGCCCTGCCATTACCAGTAACCAAATAACAGTTAACCACAGCAACCATTATCTACTGTTCTGGGGTGTCATGGATTTCTAAGCCATCATTACTGAGATAAGTGAGGGGGAGGCTGGGAGAGGCGAGGGTTTGTGGCGTGCTATGGGTGCCGTTTCCCGCCATTAGAAATAGCGCCAGCCATTTTAATTCACATAAGGAACACCATCTTGCTCCATAGTGCAGACTCCTTTTCACCACTATTACTGCTGTGCATCCTTATTAACCCCTATTTCTGCTTATTAACCCTGCCCTTTCCTAAAAGACAGTTATATGCACCATTTTGTGGTTAGTTAGGCTAGTTAACCCCTAATTGCCTGCAGGCCTAACAAGATATCTATAATTCTATCTTCTGTCACTGCCCCCCTGATGGAGAACCCAAAAAATAAAAAACTAAGGTTAAGTAAAGGAAGTGGTAGTAGCAGTGGCCGACCCTTTCAAGAGACATGGACCGAGATGTATGGCTTTTTAGAAAAAAATGGCAGATCATTTGGCGTTCTATGTACTGAAACGGTAGTAAGCAGAACATGGAATATAAATAGACATTTTGAAACTAATCATTCCCAGCTCTTGGAAAAAAGTGAGGATGAAAGGAAGGAATACATTTCCAGGCAGCTACACCTTTATAAGAGCCAATCTAATTCCATCCTTAAATTTATGAAAGGCTCTACAAATTTAAAATCTGCAAGTTTGAGCATTGCTCACTTTATAGCTCAGCATGGAAAAGCACTCAGTGAGGGAAAATTTATTAAAGAAACTCTCCTAAGATGTGCACCAGTTCTATTTCACGATATGCAGAATAAAGATGCAATTGTTAAGAGAATATCTGAGTTACCACTCAGTAGAAATATCATAAAAAAACGAATAATGAGACTGAACACAAACATGCAACATCAATTAAAGAGATACATAAGGAAGTGTAAATATTTTTCGATCTCTCTTTTTTTTCCAATTTTTTTTATTAAGGTGTTATATGTGTACATATCTTACCATTGCCCGCCCACCCCACTCCCATATATGCCCTCTTCCCCCCAGAGTTTTGCGTACATTGGTTATTCTTTTTTTTTCCAATTTTTTTATTAAGGTATTATATGTGTACATATCTTACCATTGCCCTCCCCACACCCCCCTCCCATATATGCCCCCACCCCCCAGAGTTTTGCATCCATTGGTTATTCTTATATGCATGCATACAAGACCTTTGATTGTTCTCTTATCTTCCCCACCTCTCCCTAACATTCCTGCTGTAATTTTACAGACTGTTTGATGCTTTACTACCTCTGTATCTATCTTTTTGTTCAACAGTTTATAATGTTCTTTATTATCCATAAATGAGTGAGATCATGTGGTATTTTTCTTTCATTGACTGGCTTATTTCACTCAGCATAGTGTTCTCCAATTCCATCCACGTTGCTGCAAATGGTAAGAATTCCATCTTTTTTATGGCACCATAGTATTCCATTGTGTAGATGTACCATAGTTTTGTGATCCAGTCATCTGCTGATGGGCACCTAGGCTGTTTCCAAATCTTAGCTATTGTAAATTGTGCTGCTATGAACATAGGGGTGCATATATCCTTTCTGATTGGTGTTTCTAGTTTCTTCGGATATATTCCCAGGAGTGGGATTACTGGGTCAAATGGGAGTTCCATTTTCAGTTTTTTGAGGAAACTCCATACTGTTCTCCACAGTGGCTGCACCAGTCTGCATTCCCACCAGCAGTGCATGAGGGTTGCTTTTTCTCCGCATCCTCGCCAACACTTGTCATTGTTGATTTGTTGATGATAGCCATTCTGACAGGTGTGAGTTGATACCGCATTGTTCTTTTGATTTGCATCTCTCAGATAATTAGTGACTTTGAGCATGTTTTCACGTGTCTTTTGGCCTTCCTTCAGTCTTCTTTTGAAAAGATTCTATTTAGATCCGTTGCCCATTTTTTTTTATTGGATCATTTGTCTTCCTTTTATTAAATTGTATAAGCTGCCTGTAGATGTTGGAGATTAAACCTTTATCAGTGATACCATTTGCAAATATGTTCTCCCATGCAGTGGGCTTTCTTGTTTTGTTGATAGTTTCTTTTGCTATAAAAAAGCTTTTTATTTTGATGTAGTCCCATTTGTTTATTGTCTCTTTAGCTTCCATTGCCCTAGGGGCAGTATCAGTGAAGAAGTTCTTTTGGCATATTCTGAGATTTTGCTGCCTGTGGATTCCTCTATTATTTTTATGGTTTCCCGTCTTATGTTTAAGTCCTGTATCCATTTTGTGTTTATTTTTGTGTATGGTGTAAGTTGGTGATCTAGCTTCATTTTTTTGCATGTATCTGTCTAATTTTCCCAACACCATTTATTGAAGAGACTGTCTTGATTCCATTGTATGTTCATGCCTCCTTTGTCAAATATTAATTGAGCATAGTGGTTTGGGTCAATATCTGGATTCGCTATTCTATTCCATTGATCTGTATGTTTGTTCTTGTGCCAGTACCAGGCTGTTTTGAGAATAGTGTCTTTGTAATACAGCTTGAAATCTGGTATTGAGATCCCTCCTACTTTATTCTTCTTTCTCAGGATTGCTGCGGCTATTCGGGGTCTTTTTTTATTCCAGATGAATTTTTGGAGAGTTCTTTCAAGGTCTGTGAAATATGCTGTTGGTATTTTAATGGGGACTGCATTGAATCTATAGATTGCTTTGGGTAGTACGGACATTTTAATGATGTTGATTCTACCAGTCCATGAACAGGTATGTTCTTCCATCTGTTTACGTCTTCCTCTATCTCTTTTTTCAGTGTCCTGTAGTTTTCCGCGTATAGGTCTTTTACCTCCTTAGTTAAGTTTATTCCTAGGTATCTTAATTTTTTTGGTGCGATGGTAAATGGGATTGCCTTTTTAGTCTCTCTTTCTGTAAGTTCACTATTGGTGTATAGAAATGCCTTAGATTTCTTGGCATTAATTTTGTATCCTGCTAAATTGCCGAATTCATTAAGTCTATTAGTTTTTTGACGGAGTCTTTCGGTTTTTCTATGTACAATATCATGTCATCTGCGAATAAAAACAGCTTTACTTGTTCTTTTCCAATTTGGATGCCTTTTATTTCTTCTTCTTTTCTAATTGCAATGGCTAATACTTCCAGTACTATGTCAAACAGGAGTAGTGAGAGTGGGCATCCCTGTCTGGTTCCTGTTCTTAGGGGAAATGTTTTTAGTTTTTGTCCATTGAGCATAATGTTTGCTGTGGGTTTATCATATATAGCTTTTATTATGTTGAGGTATGAGCCTTCTATTTCCACCTTGTTGAGAGTTTTTATCAAAAAAGGTGTTGGATTTTGTCAAATGCTTTTTCTGCTTCAATTGATATGACCATGTGATTTTTTATCACTCAATTTGTTTATGTGATGTATCACGTTTATTGATTTGCAGATATTGTACCATCCTTGCATTCCTGGGATAAATCCTACTTGGTCATGGTGTATGATCTTTCTGATGTACTGCTGGAGCCAATTTGCTAGAATTTTGTTGAGGATTTTGGCATCTATGTTCATGAGGGATATTGGTCTGTAATTCTCTTTCATTGTGTTGTCTTTATCTGGTTTTGGTATTAGGGTGATGCTGGCTTCATAGAAGGAGCCTGGAAGTGTTCCTGCCTCTTGAATTTTTTGGAATAGTCTGAGGAGGATAGGTTTTAGTTCTTCCTTGAATGTTGTTAAAATTCTCCTGTGAATCCGTCTGACACCGGGCTTTTGTTTGCTGGAAGCTTTTTGATGACTGCTTCAATTTCTTCCATAGTTACTGGCCTGTTGAGCTGTTTAGATTCTTCCTGATTGAGTTTTGGAAGGTTATATTTTTCTAGGAATATGTCCATTTCCTCCAGGTTGTCCATTTTGTGGGAATAGAGGTGTTCGAAGTATTTTGTAACAATCCTTTGTATTTTGGCGGGGTCTGTTGTTATTGTACCACTTTCATTTCTGATTTTGTTTATTTGGGTCCTCTCTCTTTGCTTCTTGGTGAGCCTGACTAGAGGTTCATCAATCTTGTTTATCCTTTCAAAGAACCAACTCTTGGTTTTGTTGAGCTTTTGTATTGTTTCTTTGGTCTCTATGTCATTTATCTCCGCTCTGGTCTTTATTATTTCCTTCCTTCTGCTTACACTGGGCTTTTCTTGTTGCTCTCTCTCTACCTCTTTGAGTTGTTGGGTTAGGTAATTTATTACCATAGTTTGTTTTTTTGTGTTTTTTTTTAATTTCTTTATTGATTAAGGTGTCACATATTTGTCCTCATTCCCCCATTCCCATCCCCCATCCCTCCCCACGGATGCCCCCCCTTGTTCTTAACCATTGGTTAGGCTCCTATGCATGCACACAAGTCCTTTGGTTGATCTCTCCCCCCTACCCCTACCCTCTCCTACCCTCCCTCTGAGGCCCAACAGTCTGATCGATGCCTCCTTGTTTCTGGGTCTGTTCTTGTTCATCAGTCTATGTTGTTCATCATTTCACCTAGATGAGTGAGATCATGTGTTACTAGAAATACACTTATAAGAACCGAATGTGAGATGAGCAATAATATTTATGCTGACAGGCAAATGAATCAGTCTATAGTGAGTTTCTATCTGGACCAACAGTTCTTTTGAGACCCAATTTCAATGTCCACCAGTTCCTTATGTGTACATGTCGGCACTGACTTTTCAGCTCTGGATGGTGGACCAATGGTGGTAATGCAGGTCTGACTCCCTTAGGTTTGGTCTCGCCCGAACGCAGGGGTGCGGCTTCACCTGGACCCCGGAGCGCATGGCCTCACCCGGACCCGGGGGCGCGTGGCCTCTCCCGGACCCAGGGGCGCGGCCTCACCCGGACCCAGGACCCAGCCTCACCCGGATCCAGGGGCGCACGGGCCTCACCCGGACCAGGGATCCAGCTTCACCCGGTCCCAGGGGCGCGCGGCCTCGCCCAGACCCGGAGGTGCATGGCCTCACCTGGACCCGGGATCCAGATTCACCCAGACCAAGGGACGCGTGGCCTCGCCCAGACCCGGGGGCACATGGCCTCATCCGGACCCGGGATTCAGCTACACCCAGACCCCGGGGCGTGTGGCCTCACCCAGACCCAGGACCCAGCCTCACCCAGATCCAGGGGCACACGGCCTCACCCAGACCCGGGATTCAGCTACACCCAGACCCAGGGGCATGTGGCCTCTCCCAGACCCAGGGGTACGGCCTCACCCAGACCCGGGACCCAGCCTCACCCGGATTGAGGGGCGCACGACCTCACCCGTACCCGGGATCCAGCTTCACCCAGCCCCAGGGGCACGTGGCCTCTCCTGGACCCAGGGGCGCGTGGCCTCTCCAGGACCCAGGGGCACGGCCTCACCCGGACCCGGGACCCAGCCTCACCCGGATCGAGGGGCGCACTGCCTCACCCAGACCCGAGATCCAGCTACACCCAGACCCAGGGGTGTGTGGCCTCACGCAGACCCAGGGGATAGCGGCCTCTCCCGGACGCAGGGGTGCGGCCTCACCCGGACCCGGGACCCAGCCTCAGCCAGATCCAGGGGCGCGGCCTCACTCGGACCCGGGACCCAGACTCACCCGGATCCAGGGGAGCATGGCCTCACCCGGACCTGGGATCCAGCTTCACCCGGACCCAGGGGCGCGTGGCCTCACCCGGACCCCGGGGCGCGTGGCCTCTCCCGTACCCAGGGGCGCACTGCCTCGCCCGGACCCGGGGACGCGCGGCCTCACCTGGACCCGGGTCTCAGCCTCACCCGGATCCAGGGGTGCGCGGCCTCACCCGGACCCGGGACCCAGCTTCACCCGTACCCAAGTGGGTGTGGCCTCGCCCGGACCTGGGGGCGCGCGGCCTCACCCTGACCCGGGACCCAGCCTTACCCGGATCCAGGGCTGCACGGCCTCACCCAGACCTGGGATCCAGCTTCACCCAGAACCAGGGGCGTGTGGCCTCAACCAGACCCCGGGACACGTGGCCTCTCCCAGACCCAGGGGCACACGGCCTCTCCTGGACCCGGGATCCAACTTCACCCGGACCCAGGGGCGCGTGGCCTCGCCCGGACCAAGGGCCGTGGCCTCACCCAGACCTGGGACCCAGCGGGGCTTCGTTTTCTTGATCCTAATTCCTGTCGGTCAATTCCCTCTCAGCAATTCCTTCCGCCATTTTCTCAAAGCTCCGAGGCGGCTGCCGTGGAACTTGCTGGGTGGCGGGCTCGGCGAAGCTCCAGTGCGCCCAGTGCACAGCGGCGGGCTGGTCCGAGGTCACTGCGGCGGCACTCGTGTCTACAGCAGCGACCAGTCGCCGGGCGAGCACACCTGGATCCGGAACCCAGCGGGGCCTCGTCTTCCTGATCCCAACTCCCATCGGTCAATTCCTTCTCAGCAATTCCTCCGGCCATTGTTCCTGGATGGTGTCTGCTCTGTTTTCCAGTTGTAGTTTCAAAATTGTTGTGGTAGGCAACAATCAGGCGTCTGCCCTATGCCGCCATCTTGGTCCTCCAGAAGATTCTTAAGTAACCTTATAAATGTGGTTCTGAACGCTGTGTCGTCCATTAGTTTACTTTCCTTCATCCCTTCTATTCGTGACCTGCTTTGGTGTCTTCACCTTTTGGCTGCCTCCCTATCACTCAGCTTCCCCAATCTCCCTAGGTGGTCGCTCTTGATACCCCCCTTTGCGGGCTGAGTGCAAAGTCTTGGTGTTGTTAAGCCTTGATTGCTGTTGGTACACTGGGAGGATTTGACCTCCAGTCCAATTGGCTGTGAGGATCAGCTGTGTCTATGCCAGGAGACAGCCCCATTCAACTAGACTTGCAAAATTGTAAAAGCCTCTGTGCTCAGCTTGGATGGGGCTGAGTTTCAGGGTGGAGACTACAGCCTTGGCTTCCCGTCATCCCCGCCCTACAAGGTTCCTGTATCTCAGTGTCCCTCTGTTCTCCCTGCAAACACCTCAGAGAGAAAAGCGCCCTGTAGTTTCGCCCGCTGCCAAACAGTCTAGTCTCTCCCCCAAATGAATCTGGATTCCCAGATTCTCGCCCGGAACTGGGTTTCAGTGTAGTCAGAACTGGGGCTCAGTGCAGTCTGGCGCTTTTGTCTCCTTCCAAGCAGGGCAATTCAGCAGCACAGTCAACAGACCATCCTCTGCGCGGATTCCCGTGCGCACCTCCGGTGCTCTGCCTTTTGCCGCTTCTCTGCATTTCCGCCTTACATCCCAGATTCCCCCAGTATGAGCCTGGCTTCCTGGGGTTTTGCCCGGAACTGGGGTTCAGTGCAGTCAGAACTGGGGTTCAGCACAGTCTGGAGCTTTTCCCTCCTTCCCGCTAGGGCAATTCAGCGGCACAGGCAACAGTCTGTCCTCTGCACGCATTCATGTGCACGCCTCCGGAGCTCTGACTTTTGCCGCTCCTCTGTGCCTCTGCCCCACAGCCCAGATTCCCCCAGCATGCGCCTGGCTTCCCAGGGTTTCACCCGGGACTGGTGTTCAGTGCAGTCAGAACTGGGGTTCAGAGCAATCTGGAGCTTTTATCTCCTTCCTGCTAGAGAACGCCGGCCAGGCCGTCAGCCGCCCCTTCCTCTCCTGCTCCGTCCTCCCCGCACGCGCGCGTGCTCGTGTCTCCGCCCGTGTCTCCATACCTCAGGCTTTTACGGCTCCTTTGATTTTCCTTGTGGTTTTCTCTTTCCTTCTAGTTGTGGGCATTTCAGTCAGTCACCTTTCCTGTGGTTCTGGATGATGTCCATTTTGACTTTTAGTTGTATTATTGAAATTGTTGTGCCAGGCTGTAGGTAGGAGTTTAACCTATGCCACGATCTTGGTTTCTCCTGTTTCTTGTTTTTTTTTGCAGTAGGGTTTTAGAGCTATGAACTTCCCTCTCAGGACTGCTTTCGCTGTGTCCCATAGATTTTGGATTGTTGTGTTTTCATTGTCATTTGTTGCCATGATGTTTTTTATTTCTTCCTTGATGTCTTTGGTAACCCAGTCATTGTTTAATAGCATGCTGTTTAGTCTCCATGTGTTTGATTTCTTTGGATTATTTTTATTATAGTTGATTTCCAATTTTATGCCGCTGTGATCTGAGAAGATACTTGATATGATTTCTATCTTCTTGAATTTGGAGAGACTTTGCCTATGTCCTAACATATGGTCTATCTTTGAAAATGACCCATGTGCACTTGAGAAGAATGTATATTCTGTGGCTTTGGGGTGAAATGTTCTGAAGATGTCGATTAATTCCATCTGGTCTAGTGAGTCATTTAGGATTGATGTTTCTTTGCTGATTTTTTGTTTAGAGGATTTGTCCAATGGTGATATTGGGGTAGTGAAGTTTCCTACTATGATTGTATTGCTGTCAATCTCTCCTTTGATATCTCCCAGGAGCTTTTTTATGTATTTGGGTGCTCCTGTATTGGGTGCGTATATGTTTACAAGAGTTATTTCTTCTTGTTGGATTGCTCCCTTTAGTATTATGTAGTGGCCTTCATTATCTCTTGTTATGTCCTTCACTTTGAGATCTAATTTGTCAGATATAAGTATTACTACCCCAGCTTTTTTTCATTTCCATTCACCTGGAAAACCTTTTTCCATCCCTTCATTCTCAGGCTGTATGCGTCTTTTTTTCTGAGGTGGGTTTCCTGAAGACAGCAGATATATGGGTTTTGTTTTCTTATCCAATCAGTTACCCTGTGTCTTTTGATTGGGGCATTCAATCCATTTATATTTAAAGTTATTATTGATAGGTACTTATTTGTCGCCATTTTTATTCTATACCCCTGTGCTCCTTCTTAGTTTCCTATTTCTTTCTTTCTTTCTTTTTTTTTTTTTTACAGCAGATCCTTAGCATTTCTTGCATTGCTGGTTTGGTGGTGGTAAACTCCCTTAGTCCTTTTTGGTCTGTGAAACTCCTGATTTCACCTTCAATTTTGATTGATAGCCTTGCTGGGTACAGTATTCTTTGATTCAGACCCTTCCTTTGCATGACTTTGTATATTTCATTCCATTCCCTTCTGGCCTGATGAGTTTCTGTTGAGAAATCAGTTGCTAGTCTGTTCGGGGTTCCTTTGTATGTAACTTTCTGTTTCTCTCTGGCCGCTTTTAAGATTATTATTTTGTCGTTGGTGTTTGCCAATTTAATTATAATGTGTCTTGGCGTCGGTCTTTTGGGGTTCATTTTGCTTGGAACTCTGTGAGCTTCTTGGATTTGTGTGGTTTTTTTCTTCCCTATATCAGGGAAGTTTTCTGTTATTATTTCTTCAAACAGGTTTTCTATTCCTTGCTCAGTTTCCATTTCTTCTGGTACCCCTATTATTCGGATGTTGTTTTGTTTCATGTTGTCCTGAAGTTCACTTAGGCTCTCCTCATGCTTTCTAATTTTTTTTTCTGGAAGTTGTTCTATTTGGGTATTTTTTTCCATCTTGTCTTCTAGCTCACTTATGCGGTCTTCTGCTTCTTCTAGTCTACTCTTGATGCTTTCTATTGAGTTCTTTACAGCAGCGATGTCATTTCTCATTTCTTCTTGGTTCTTCTTCATTTCCTCTTGGTTCTTATTCATATTGTCGAATTTGTCTTCCATTTTTTTCAGCCACCTTATGACCATTTCTCTGAATTCTTTCTCTGATAGGTTGTTTGCCTCTAATTCGTTTACTTCCTTTTCTGGTGATGCCTGTTTTTCTTTCCTATGGAGGCTGTTTCTTTGTCTTCCCATGGTCTCTCCTCTCCGGATGTCTGGTTATATAGTTCTCTCTGTTCTGCGTTCATTTAAAGGTACAAACTACAAAGTGGCCAGGTACAACACACAAGGCACTGAACAGAATTTTATTCAAGATATTAATAACCTCCAATAAAGGTGTCCCCCAGAGAAAGACAAATTAGGGGATAGGAATGGAATAGGAAGAGTAAAAAGAAAGAACAAAAAAAAGGAGTGTGAAAATGAACTTGGGAAAAGAGAAGAAAAAAAGAAAAGAAAAAAAAAGCAAGAGAGACAAGAACAATACTGAGAGAAAAGGGGAACAAATTATAAATATGGGGAGTAAACTCCAATAGAACAACCACTAATCCCAGCAAATGCCAGCTACACGAACCTGGAGATTAATACAAACTAAAACACCAACTAATATCAAGTGAGGCAAGGGAAAACAGAAGTAAAAAACAAACAAAAACAAAGCAAGCAAAAGAACCAACCAAACAAAAAATAATAAGCAAAATAATCTAATAAAAAAGCCTACAAATTCAATCTAATCAACATTTAAGCAAACAACAACAAAAGGCCAGAGATTAAAAACAATTTTTTTTTTTTTAGTTGAGGTAGCGTAGAGAGAGGTGTGTATGGACTTGGAGCAGGGGGTTGGAAATTAGATATATAAGTAGGGTGAAAATTTAGCACAGGGTAAACTAAAAGAGAAGGGAAAATCTAAAGCCACAAAGGTTAAGATAAACAGGAGACCAAAAAGAAAAATGTTAGGAAGAGAGTGATGGCATAAAGTTAGCGTTGAGATAGGGTAAAACGATGTTAAAGGAAAGATGCAAATAGAATGTAGGACACTAATCCCAAAATAAAACAAAGAGAAAATTAAATGACACTTAAAAAAAAAGTACAATAATAGTAATATAATGCTGATTGAAAATAAAAGTGTAATAATTAAAAAGGTGAAAATCGAGTGAGGAAAAAATTTAGTTTCTTAAGTAAAAGATGCAAAAATGAAAATAAAAAGTAAAACATTAAAATATAAAAAATTAAAATAAAAAAATTAAAATTAAAATAAAAAATAAGAAGAATAAAATGTGCAATAGTGGCGGTCATTCACTTCCTCTATTGTTCTGTTTGGTACGCCTGTTTCCCAGTCCGGGCTGTATTGCATTTCCCTTCGTTCCACTGCTCCTCAGTGTTGTAAGCCAGTCCTGATTTTTAAGCAGGCGGTGTCTTATTTTCTCGTAATTATTTTTGATTAAACCAGAGACAATTTGTGTTTCAGCCCGTGGGTGGCAGTGTTTCTGGATTGACTTCCGGGCCTCTCTAGCTTTTTTTTTTTTTTTTCCCTATGGCACTCACTACCGGTTTGTGGAAGTGTGCGCCTCAGAGCTGCCTCTCCGATGGTCACTCCCAGCTCCGCTCCCCAAGTTCCGGAGAAACAACTTCTCCCTGCAGTCTCTCAGGGTATTCCCCAACTGGGATTTCCTATGTATTGGGCTTAGTAATCAGAATTGGAACAATCCCAAGTGTGCGGACAGTGGATCTCCGTGCAAGACTAAGCAGCTTGCACTCCTTTGAAAAATTCTTAGTCTGACCCTCCTCGTCAGATCAAAATGGGTTGCGTTTTAGAGATCCCTTCTGTTAGCAGCTCAGAGGACCCACTTCCACATTCACAGATCTCGGCAGCTCCAACAGCCACGGATTTTTTTAGGCACAGACTTCCCTGATCCTGCAGTTCCCGCCGTTCACGCGTTTCCCTCTCCCACCGCCGGGACGAGAAACCTCATCTTATCCCTGAGAAATCTGACCTTTTCTTGGTGCAGTGAAGAGTTCCTTTGAATCCGCGTGTTTGCACAGATTGGGGGCCGGTGTTCTGGTGCTCACAGCTGTTCAGTGTTCGCCGTTGTCGCAGAAAGTCAGGCCTCCAATAAAACCCTCCTTTCCTTGCAAGACGGCGAGTTTTCCTCCTCTGAACCCACAGCTCCGGGAGGGGACCCAGCTGCTGTGGTTCCTGCATGGTCAGGGGAACCGTGCCTAGCACTCCTCCACCTTCTCCTGGAGTTTAGCTGTCCCTTAGCTTGCCAACAGACACTCCCCGTGCGAATCTCAGCTGTTCTTACTCTCCGCCTCAGGACCAGGCTTAGAACACGACCCTATTCGGCCACCATTTTCCCCGTCTCCTCAAAACTTACGTTTTCAATAATTCAGCTGTTTAATGATGAATGTTCTTGAGCACATTCATTGCTACTGTATAAGTATGCTTAAAATCTATTTATATAAAAGGCTAAGCAAGCGCCCAAATTCCTGACTGGTGACTGTGACCTGCAATGACCACCAGGGGTAGACGCTCAACACAGCAGCTGCCCACTGAGTTGTTGTTACTTGACAGCAGTGGTTCACAGGTAGCGCACCCCAGAAGCAGAGAGGAGGGAGCCTGATTCTGGGTTGTGTCACCCAAGAACTGCCCTCTCGAAACCCAGGACACCTCAGGGGATGTCGGAGAGCCTGTTTCAGCCCAATCTCCACAGGCCAGGCCCTCCTTTTGAAAGGGAGATGGCGAGAAACAGCCATCATCTACCTCCTGCACTACCACTCCAGGGGATTCAAGAAGGCATGTGCCCTGCCCTGGAATCAAACCAGTGGCTGAAAGACCCCACCCATTACACAGATGCCCTTCAAGCCTCGGCACTGCCCCAGGTGCCGCCAGCCAAGGAAGGACTGTGAGAGGTTAGCATTAGCGAGTGTGGAGCTGATCTCACCAAGTCCCACCCACCAGACACTTCCGGATTAATTTCATTTCAATGTGCACGCATCCATGTACCTGGTCAATAGTCCTATCTAATAAAAGAGTAATATGCAAATTAACCATCACTCCGTGACAAAATGGCGGCGCCCATGGCCACAAGATGGGGGTGCCCAGTCCTCTCATCCTGCTGGAGTCCCCCTCCGCCCAGCCTTGGCAGTGCAGGTTGTCCAGCTTGGAGGTGCCTGCGCCCCCACACCACGATTCTTGCCCAGCGGCAGCAGCCTGGGCTGGGGTCTCAGCCTGCGAGGGGCGTGCACCCCAACGGCATGATCCTCCTATCAGCGGCCTAAGCCTGGGCTGAGGCTAAGCCTGTGAGGGGTGTGCACCCCAATGGCCATAGCCTGGGCTGGGGTCTCAGCGTGCGAGGGGCATGCACTTTCACGGTGCGATCCCCCTCCCAGCAGCCATAGCCTTATCTGGGGTCTCAGAGAGCGAGGGACGTGCACCCCCACAGTGCAATCTCCCTCCCAGCAGCCATAGCCTGGGCTGGGGTCTCAGAGTGCAAGGGGCACGCACTCCCATGGCGTAATCCCCCTCCCAGCAGCCATAGCTTGGGCTGGGGTCTCAGAGTGTGAGGGACGTGCACCCCCACGGTGAAATCCCCCTCCCAGAGGCCGTAGCCTGGGCTGAGTCTAAGCCAGTGATGGGCGTGCACCCCAACAGCCTTAGCCTGGGCTGGGGTCTCAGCATGCGAGGGGCGTGCACCCCCACGGCACGATCCCCCTCCTAGCGGCCATAGCCTGGGCTCAGTCTAAGCCTGTGAGCGGTGTGCACCCCACTGGCCGTAGCCTGGGCTGAGTCTAAGCCTGCGAGGGGCACACCCCCCCATGGCAGGATCCCCCTCCCAGTGGCGGCAGCCTGTGGTCTCAACCACTGAGTCACACCAGCCAGGCAGATATGGAGAAGTCTTAAATGTTTCTTTTTTAGTTATCTATATTTAATTGATTTTTTACAGAGAAGGGAAAGGGCTAGAGAGGATGAAACATCTATGAGAGAGAGACATTGATCAGCTGCCTCCTGCACACTCCCCACTGGGTATGTGCCCCTAACCAAGGTACATGCCCTTTAATAGAATCGAACCTGGGACCTTTGAGTCTGCAGGCTAACGCTCCATCCACTGAGCCAAACCAGTTAGGGCTGTCCAATATGTTAAAGAAAAAACCCTATCTAATAAAGAGGGAATATGCAGGGGAGGGCATTTGGGGGTGACCGGGTTGTCAGGGGAAGGCAGTTGGGGATGATCGGGCTGGTAGGGGAACAGTTAGGTATCGATCAGGCTTGCAGAGGAGTGGTTAGGGGGTGATCAGGTTTGCAGGCAGAAGCGGTTAGGTGCAATTAGGCAGGAAGGCAAGTAGTTAGGAGCCAGCAGTTCCGGATTGTGAAAGGGATGTCTGACTGCCTGTTTAGGCCCAATCCCTAGGACATCCCCTGAGGGATCCCAGATTGGAGAGGGTGCAGGTAAGGATGAAGGACACCCGCTCCCCTAGTGCATGAATTTCGTGCACTGGGCCTCTAGTAAAATATAATGATGTACTACCAAAATATGTTATGTCCATGTTCAATGCCATCATTTTGACAGTTTGAATGTGGTGAAATTGTCAACTACTGCTAGCCTACACTTCACTTAATGCATTATTAAATGCTTAGACGTAAAGAACACTGGTGGAGGATGTTAACAATGCAGATTAAAGTTTTAAGTGTATGTTACAAGTGGGCTATAAATAGTACATGGGGTAAAAATTGAGAAAAAGCATATTGTTTTTAGAATTCAAAAGCAAGTCCATATGGCAAAGAAGTTACTAGAGTTATTGAGGAATGAGTGAAATTCAAACATATGTCTTAGAGGCTGCACTATCCTCCTATTGGTTAGGATAATAAATTAACTTTAAAGTAGACAAAAATCTGAGCAGACATTGTAACAAAGGAGATAAAGACAATGTAAAGAAATGCATAAGAAATGATCACCATCAAATCTTTTTACAGAAATGGAATGAAAACAAAACCAAGTTAACAATACTCGCTGATAGGACTAGTATTTAAAAAGATTAACCTTCACATGTGCTGGCAGGGTTGCAGAAAAATGGAATTTTCATTACTGTGGGAGGGTCGGGAGGCACAGTGATTGACCATTTCAGATCACAGTTCCCCATATGTTAAAATATAACACATTCACTGACACTGGAACAGTTTGGTAAGTAACACATACACCTGTAGAAAGAACTCAACACAACATTCCCAACTGTTTTATTTATAAAACCCCAAACATAGAAATAACTGAAACCATATGCAGCTCAATAGTTAAAGTGGTTACCCATAGAATATAATATTTCCTGGAAATAAATATTTACATAAACATTAGTGTTGAATCTCAAAATATCTGTGTAGCACAAAGGAAGCCAGTGTTTCTTAAAGAGAATACACCTTTTAGTACCAATAAAATTATGAAAAATGTGAACTACTCTATTGTACAGCAAGGTAAATCAATGCCTGCATGGAGGGCTGGGAGGCAGAAAGATTACAAAAGGACTGGAGGTAAATACATGGGATGGCAAAGTAGATTTAACGTTGTTGGTACTGAAAATAATACAATCCTATCTAATAATAGAGTAACATGTAAATTACCATCACTCCGCTACGCCCACGATTGGGCGGCAGGAGGCTGGGGGGCGGGACTCGGGGTGGCCTATCCGGCCATTGAGAGGCACGGATCCGCTGCCACTGAGGGGTCTACCCTGCTGTTGAGAGGCGCAGGGGGTGGGACTCCCGCCCCCTGTGCCTCTCAACGGCCAGATCCGCGACCGCTGAGGGGGCCTGCCGCGGACCCCCAGCTGCGCCTCTCAACGGCAGGGTAGCCAGGTGTCCGCGGCAGCCCCCCTCTGCGGCTGTTGAGAGGCGCAGGGGGTGGGAGTCCCGCCCCCTGCGCCTCTCAACAGCAGGGTAGCCCCCCTCAGTGGCCGCGGACCATCAAAAGTGGGGGAGCTGGGTGCCTGTCTGCTCCGGCACCAGGCCTTTCAGAAGCCTCCGCCGAGCCGGAGGCTTCTGAAAGGCCTGGTGCACCAGCAGACAGGCACCCAGCTCCACTGCGAAAAGCGAAAGTGTGTAGGGGACCCTACACGTGCATGATTCAATCATGCACTGGGCCTCTAGTAATTAATAAAGAAGAACACAAAATATAAACTCTCCATGGCCACAGTGCCTCATTTTGTTGGGCGTGATCACATTAACGGAAAGCCACTGATTTGATTCCAGGTCAGGGCGCATGCCCAGGTTGTGGGCTGGATCCCCAGAGTTGGGCATGCAGGAGGCAGCTGATCAATGATTCCCTCTCATTGATCTCTCTCCCTTTCTCCCTCTCTCTCTGAAATCATGAAAGTATATATAAAAAAATTGCCATCAAATTCAATAGGAATGCTGACTACATACAAAAGGAATCCTGGGACAGATGGCAGGGGTTATCCTTCCTCTACCTTTGACTTCTTGCCTGTTGAGCAACTACATTATGTTAACACCAGAGGGGCCAGGAATACACAATAACATTAGATTATTCTGCCAATGACGTCAGCTACACGAAACAGTTTTGGAGGTCCTGAGAATGTCTGCACATAGAGGACACACAAGCCACAGGCCCCAGAACATTTGCGGCCTTATGTTCAGAAGAGGCACTTATCATCTAATTTCCTGCAGGCTTCCCCACTCACCATTGAAACAGTGTTTCTGCCCTAATTGTGTTTCCACCTCAGAGACTTACAACAAATGACACCAGCCTATGAAATATCATACTTCCTGGAACATGTCTCCTTTGCAGGACATGGAGAGCAGGTTCCCTAAACATTGCTGAGGCTTATGTAGCACATACTGTGAACAGAGAACATGATTCATATTGGTCACAGAAGCAGAGCAAAGGTCTCATCTTCAGACTGACCTTTTCCCTCACCAATAATCGAGGCACCAGGCTTCAAATTAAATGCACAAAGTCACGTGGTCTTTCTTTTCAGGCCAAGGGCCGCAATAAGTAATAAGCCAACATTGGACAAAAAGTGATTTCCGGACATTATGTTGTCCCTTTCAAACTACATAGACTTTTGGATAAACACAATGTCTATTCATCTCTACATGCTGAAAGATCACATTTGTGTTTGCAAATCATCTCTGGCAGTGAATAAAACAATAATTAAAGGTACAAATGTAAAAATTCCGTTAAAAAGATTCTAAACTAGAGCAGAGGAGAACAAGGGGTTTGCAGGTTGGTTAATAAGAATCCCCCCAAATGTATCAAAGCATAATGTGAGTACAACTATGTCCCTGAAAAAGGTGGCACTTCTTAGCTGAGAAGGGGTGCTCGGGATGAATCCTGGGTCAGGTCCATTTTCTAGTCACAGAGAAATGAATGAAGATACTGCCAAGAGCTTGGAGGAAACCTAATTACTTCCAGCAGAAGTGAGAACACAGAATACATTTCCCTGAGCACCCAGGGGTGGTGACCGATGCACACACTTCAGGTGAGTCAGGTGTTAGAGGTGAAATCTCTTTAGCGACAAAGAGACGATGATATCATTTGGGTGGTGGGTCTGGGCATGTTAGCAAGTACAATGCAGCTCCTTCAAGACTCACTTGTACCTCATATTTATGAGGAATCTAGCAGAGTGTAAGTTCCCATACCAGGGGTTTACATTCATGTAAAGGGTCTCATAGAGCCCCTTAAGTGTTCTTATAATAAGTGAGAAAAATAAACCATTCGCTGCACATTTATGGCTTTTCTCCAGTGTGAACTCTGTGGTGTATAGTGAGGTGAGACCTTTGACTGAAGGACTTTCCACATTCACTACACTCATATGGAGTTTCTCCAGTGTGAACTACGTGGTGTCTAGTAAGGTGAGACTTTTGACTGAAATGCTTCCCACATTCACTACACTCATATGGCTTTTCTCCAGTGTGAACTCTGTGGTGTCTAGTGAAGTCAGACTTTCGAATGAAATGCTTCCCACATTCACTACACTCATACGGCTTTTCTCCAGTGTGAACTACGTGGTGTCTAGTGAAGTCAGACCTTTGACTGAAGGACTTCCCACAGTCAGTGCACTTATAACACTTTACTCTAATGTGAACTCTGTTGTGTTTAATGAGAGCAGGGCTTTCACTGAAGACCTTCCCACAATCAGTACACTCACAGGGCTTTTCTACAGTGGGAACGCTCCCATGTTGTAGGTGGTTAAAGATTTGTCTGAATACTTTCCTACATTTATTAGACTCATTAATCATATCTCCAGAGCAGAGACCTTTCTGATAAGAAACTTGCTGTTTCTGGCTGGCAGCTGTTCCACATTCAACCCGCTGGTGATGTTTTTTTCCACGGAGACATTCCTGTGAAATCTCATTGTTACTGTGTGGCTCCTTGATGTTAAGAGTGTCCTGGTGCTGGAGAAGCTCTGAGATGGCTGGGGAGTTCACCCAAACCTCAGTTCTAGCTTCAGGCACCCCAGAGAAGTACAACCAGCAAGTTGTCACAAGCGAAGCACTCTCCATGTCTTCATTCCAGGGCTTCTCTCCACAGGCATCCTTCTGCTGCTGGTGAGGGTTTGTACTGAAACACAAGTCTCTCACACGCATCACTGAAGAAAACATTCTTCTCATAGTATGCCACTTGTGTCTCAGTCAGGTGCAAAATATCTTTTAACACTGAGAAGCACGGCTTACACAGATGGGTCCTCTGGGTGGCTGCAGCTGTCTTGGAAACCCTTACCTGAGAATCTCCTACAGATACACTGTGCTCAGAATAGGCTTCCATATCATCCATTTTATGCCAAGGACCTTAAAAGCAGAAGAATAATTTGGAAATGAATGTTGACTGTGGTGACAGAGGGAAGTACCATTATAAAACTGTGTTGCACATAATACATTGGTCTCATGCAACTGGCTGAAAATAAAAGACCTGAAAGATGAACTAATAAGATGCAACTGTGAAGTTCTTGACCACTGAAGATCACAACACAAGAGAGACTTCAATAGAAATAGAGCAAAAACATGGCAAGCACCACATGGAAGAGAAGCGGACTGTCCAGCTCATTCTGCTGCTAACAACATTCAGTAGATCTTCTCTGCTGGTGACATGGGCAAGCTGTGCAGAAGGTTGGTTACATCTCATTCCAAGTAAAATTCAATAAACAAGTAGCAGGTGTTTCAGGGGTGTTTAAGCATGTATGTGCCCATTATAACACTTGCATAGGTCCATGTTGTAGTATACTGCAGAAAGAGATGTGCAGAGGAATAGGTGATGTAAAAAGGACACAAAGGCGAAGGTAGACAATGCTAGGATGTCAGCAATGAATTGACATGTCAGCAAAGTGTCAAGTGTGGAAAAGAAAGGTATAAATGAGGTGTGGCCATTGGAATCTGCAACAAACACTGTTGTACAGGAGCAGGTCCTGGTATAATCTGAACACCATCCTTACACCATACCAACCCCCAGTTGCCACTCAGCCGGGCTAAGCAACCTCTAGGACCATCCTGTACGTTTACCCTGGAGAAACCCAGAGTTCTCCCTGCACCTCCTTTTCTAGAAGTATGTACAAACTAAATATTCTGAGTGTCGATGAAAAGACAACAGAGGTGAGCAGCCATCACTTGCCCATAGCATTCAGCTTGCAATAGTATCCAGGGAAGGTAATATTACAAACAATAATTGGAGGGTCTTACAAGAACATCCCCTGGTTCATGTATGTAAAGAAGATAACTGACACAGGGTCTTTATCAACAGGAAAGGTGCAGAATTGGAAGCCATGGATCTGGATAGAGTCACCCTCCCTGGAGTGGAAGAGCAGGAGGGACCCATTAAGCGGTCTGTAAGACTGCTGACACCCAGACACTTCCTGCAGTTTCTGAGGCAACTGGTGTTAGGGAGGTTTATGGAGTCTATTGCTCAGGGCTCTTTGCACAGCTCAGCACTGGCAGCCACAGCCCATTTGAC
This sequence comes from Cnephaeus nilssonii, assembly GCF_951640355.1. Classification (NCBI taxonomy): domain Eukaryota; kingdom Metazoa; phylum Chordata; class Mammalia; order Chiroptera; family Vespertilionidae; genus Cnephaeus; species Cnephaeus nilssonii. Next base: position 944,991 of record NC_137095.1, on the reverse strand, counting down.
AAGACAGTGGGGTAAATTAGCTGAGCCCATGGTCTCGCTTTGAGAGAGAGCGAGAGTGCTAAGTCTGGAGAATAAATAAAGAGTGGGCATCACCTCAGGACAGTAGGAGAGATGTGAAGGTCTTACCTATGAATGATACAAGTGCAAACACTTCCAGCATCACATCACAGTACAGACGTCTTTGAGCCTCATCAAGGATCTCCCACTCCTCCTGAGAGAAGGCAATGGCCACGTCCTCAAAGTTCATATCCTGTCATAATGGGCACAGGACATCCCATGAGAAGATTCTCTCTTGAGAGTCCAAGTCTGCCATACTACCCACCCTGCACATGCATATGCTCCCCTACTCTCCACATCAGAGAAGAAAGCAGTCCTTGGTCCCATTAAAGTCAATCTCTCCTTATTTTCGAATTGGTGCTGTGTCTTCCCACAACAATAAAGGCAGATGAGCAGATACAAGTTACCTGTGCTCTCATCCTCAAATAGGAGTCACACTGCCCCTTTCAATAATAGTTGATGTCAGGAACATAGGGTAGGAGGAGATGTTGCACATAATGGAAATTTAATGAATTTGACTCTGGTCTTGTCAGGCAATACCCATGTTGTCCTCCAAATTGTCCCGCCAAGACACCAAACAACATGGTAATGCCCATTGCATTTCTGACTCCAATCCCAGTTTGCTGAGGCCATCACTCTGCATTACCTGCTGCCCATAGTTCTTTGATGCACACTTGTCTCCCACAGCTTCATTCCCAAAGGCACAACTTCAGAGGTAACACAAATAAGCCATGACAAGGACAGGGTGTTTTCTAATCAGCTTCTTTCCCCAAACTCTAGTTCACCACCTCTGTAATACATTTCTCTCTCACCCTTCTCTCCTCCTTTCCCCATGCCGGTGGGCATTTTCAAGTGCAGGAGACACTGATGTATGCTATCTCATTCCTAGTGTTCACTGGGTCAGCCCTCAACAAGAAATGGCAGGTGGGCACATATATGGCCTCTAAGCTCTACACTTGTCATGTAGCATCACAGCAACCCATCTTGTTAGAAATTATCCTAAAATTCCCCATATCACATCAGAAAGACAGCATCAGAGATGGACTCCCTTTTCATTCATTTGCACGTCACTGTTAGTGCCTGGCCACTTTGCTTTTAGTCCATGAACCACACTGATGTCATCATCCCCTGTGTGTGATTATACAGCTCAGCTCAGGTTCCTCACCTGCCACACTGACATAGATGGCACCTCCCATACTGTTCTCTGGGTCACTGCATGCTCTGTCCTCAAGAGAACCTTGGCTGCTTGTCCTCACAGGTCCCTAGGCTGTGCTGGTGTTCAGATGTGTGTGGACTGACTAGGTCATTAAAACATGTATACTGATTTCAGAGAGAGACTATTAGGGATATACTGTCCAACCTAATAATAGACAAATATGCAAATTGACCATACCTCTGACACACCCACCAGCCACACCCACCATCCAATCAGACTGAGTATGCAAATTAACCCAAACCAAGACGGCTACAGCCACAGAGAGCAAGGTTTCCCAGGCAACAGAGGGAAACCAGCTTTCCGCCAGCCGTAGCAGGCCTAAGCCTCCACTCAAGCTACGAAGTTTCAATTATAGAAGGTAAACAAATTCAAACAGAAATGGCGTCAGAATGGAGCTTGAGAGAGCAGGCCCAGGTTGCCACCGGCAACAGGGGAAGCAAAGCTTTCCGCACACCCTGGCTGGGCCCACCCGCTTAAGGCAACAAAGTTTCAATTATAACCCCAACACAAATGGCTGCCGCCACGGAGTGAGCCCCAGGCTTGGCTGCGCTCCAGGCTACAAAGTTTCAATTTTAGAAGGAAAATAAATTCCAGATACCAGGGCCTGCGCTTGGGTTGCCAGGGGGCGTGGCCGGCCTGCAAACCACCACAGGCCCCTCGCTCAGGCCGCCCCACGCCCCAAGGGAACCCCCACCCTGATCAGGGACGCTTTTCAGGGCAAACCAGCTGGCCCCCACCCCTGTACCAGGTCTCTATCCTATCTAATAAAAGAGTAATATGCAGATTGATTATCACTGCAACACACAATATAGCTGCCCCATGTGGTCAAAGATCCTTCCCCCATATGGACACAAGATGGCCAGCAGGAGAGGGTAGTTGGGAGGCACCCGGCCTGCAAGGGAGGGCAGTTTAGAGGGACCAAGCTTGCAAGGGAGGGCAGTTGGAGGTGATCAACCCTGCAGGAGAGGGCAGTTAGGAGTGACCAGGCCAGCAGAGGAGGGAAGTTGGGGGAAACAGGCTGGCAGCAGAGTGGTTAGGGGGTGATCAGGCTGGCAGACAGAAGCGGTTAGGGGCAATCAGGAAGGCAGGCAGGCAAGCAGTTGGGAGCCACAGTCCTGGATTGTGAGAGGGATGTCCGACTGTCCTTTTAGGGATCCGACTGCCAACCGGGATCGGGCCTAAACGGGCAGTCGGACATCCCTCGAGGGGTCCCATATTGGAGAGGGTATACGCTGGGCTGAGGGACAACCCCCCTCCGTGCACGAATTTCGTGCACCGGGCCTCTAGTAAATAATAAAAAGCATAAAGCACATACGTACATATAAAGGTAAATACTGGATTATCCTTACCTTTACTACTCTTGTTGGCTTGCACACTGGACGTAGCAAAGAGGGGAAAGATAGGCTTACACTAGGCTGCTGCAGGGAGGAGGTTTGAGAGGCAAAACCTGCAGAAGATGCATGTAATACTGGGTCAGGTGTGTCTGGAGCGGTAGAACCTGCAGAAGGTGCTGGAGATCCTGGGTCAGATGAGTCTGGAGAGGCAGAACCTGCAGGAGGTGCTGGAGTACCTGGGTCAGGTGAGTCTGGAGAAGCACCTGAGGTAGAGGGTATGGGATCTCTTGCAGGCCTCTCCACCTTCTTAAAATACCATCCGATGCCATAACCGATTTGGCTCAGTGGATAAAGCGTCGGCCTGTGAACTCAAGGGTCCCAGGTTAGATTTTGATCAGGGGCATGTACCTTGGTTGCGGGCACATACCTAGTGGGGGGTGTGCAGGAGGCAGCTGATCGATGTTTCTCTCTCATCAATGTTTCTAACTCTCTGTCTCTCTCCCTTTCTCTCTGTAAAAAAAAATCAATAAAATATATATATATATATATATATATATATATATATATATATATATATATATATATATAAAAATACCGTCCAAAGCTTGTCTGGAAGGATACCTTCTTCTTGTCCTCCCAAATCTCCTTGTAACTTCGCAGGCTATCCATGACCCCTCTGGCAACCTTAGTGTACCTGTCACTGTTGGGGTCCTGAGCCTCAAACCTTGCCAAGGCATCCTCTATCATGGCAAAGGCCCCCGCTAATTCCTTGCTTGTAAGTCTCCTGTGCTCTGGGGTTGGTGTGTCTTCCTCTTCAATGAACTGCTGTTTCAGTTGAGTGAGGTCCTCGGCAGATAGCTCCTCTCCATGAGATGCCAGCAGCTCTGTGACATCCTCAGCCTCCACCTCCAAATCAAGCTGCTTACTCAACTCAACAACATTCTTGATGACAACCTCAACTGAATCCTCAAAGCCATGGAAATCATTCACAAACTGGGGACACAATTTTTTCCAAACACCATTGAAGTTCGTCTGCTTAACTTCATCCCAAGAATCAGAAATGTTTTTTACAGCAGCAAGAACATTGTAAGATTTCCAAAAGTCATTGAGAGTCAACTCTTTATCCTTCTTCGTTGCCCTAAAAGCCATAGCAAATGTCCTTCAAAGGTAGTAGGCTTTGAAAGAGGCAATGACACCTTGGCCCATAGGCTGTAAAAGGGAGGTGGTGCTCGGTGGAAGGTAAACCACCTTGACATTTGGATGAAAGTCATTCAAATTGGCAGGGTGACAAGGCGCATTGTCCAGCATTTGCAACACCTTAAAGGGCAGCCCCCTTGAAGCACAGTAGTCCTTGACTTCTGGCACAAAATGGTTGGTGAACCAGTCCTAAAATACGCTGAGTGTCACCCATGCCTTCTTGTTAGATTTCCAGATGACAGGTAGTAAACCCTTCCATATGCCCTTGATTTCCCTTGGATTCTCGGCCAGACACACCAAGGGCTTCAGCTTGAAGTTACCAGCAGCATTGGCCCCAAGTAGCAAACTCAATCTCTCCTTGCTGGCTTTATGGCCTGATGCTATCTTCTCCTCCTTGGGAATGTACTTACGTATAGGCATATGCTTCCAGAACAAGCCTGTCTCATGCACATTAAACACTTGTTTATCACAGTAACCCCCCTCCCTAATTATCTCAGCCAACACACTAGGAAAATCACCTGCTGCTTTAGCATCATCACTAGCAGCTTCCCCTGGCACCTTAAGATTATGCAAATTAGCATGAGCCTTAAAATGCATAAACCAACCTTTGCTAGCCACAAACTCTTCACTTTCACTCCCTTCCCCCTTTTCTTTTTTCAAGGCCTCAAACTATCTTTTAGCCTTCTCCTGAATCAACATCAGGCTAACTGGGATACGTCGTTGATGCTGCTCATCCAGCCACAGCACTAATAATCTTTCCATCTCAATGATGAGACCGCTACCCTGCTCTGTAACCACAGTTGATTTCATAGGAGCAGATCCTTTCATATGTTCAAGTACACGCTTTTTATCGCTGATGACCCTTGAGACAGTCATATGACTTAAGCCAAGCAACCGGCCTATGTATGTAAGTGTTTCGCCCTTTTCCGAGTGTCTTATTATGTCTACTTTCACTTCCATTAAGAGGGCTTTCCTTCTTTTGGTAGCACTGCCATCAGAAGAATCTGCCTTATGCTTAGGAGCCGTAAGGAAGGGCAAAAAGTATTCAAAATAACAATACAAACAAAAGAGAGCGAAAGAAACACAATCCAAAATGGCTTATCAACGGCGACTGAAAGACAGCGTCTTCCTTGTATAGCGCCGCGTGATGACTTATTCATCCACTCCGCTGGCCAATTAGTTCCCCGACGAACATCGTGCAAACGCCTTACATCGAAACTCATAACTTTTTTTTAAATAAATAAATTGCAAATGGCACGTAACCACAAAACAACGTATGTCGAGGACTGTCTGGAGAGAGAGAGAGAGAGAGAGAGAGAGAGAGAGAGAGAGAGAGAGAGGCGCTATCTATTTTTTGTTCCATTAATTTTATACATTTTTAATTAACTCTTGTAATTGATGTGATCAGGGTTGGAACTTGCAACTTACCATTATTGAAATTATTGGCTGAACCACTTAGCTGTTTGGCCTCGGTCAGACATATGTGACATTTTAAGTAACAACCCAATAATGTACCTGAGAATAGTTAGATACAAAAACCATCAGGATGACTTAGATAGTGGTGGAAGTCTAGAATACCATTCATGGGATTTCAAAAGTGTCTTTTTTCCAAGGAAATATTTAAAGTAAGCTATATCAATGTCAGACTGTATGATTGCATCAATTATTTTATAGGCCAAGAATGAAGCACTGATATGGTCAGTAGGAACATGGTATCAGCAATGCAGGCATGCAGGGAAACACCAAAAGTGTATTTTTTTAATGTCCATTTTAAATAAATTCTACCTAAATCAATCTTTAGAAAAGGTTTAATCTGGATGCTTCCTAATAATTTTATTGTTTTATTGTGAAAAGTTTTGAACATATTTGGTGCTACTGAATCAGCATATTGAAAATAAAATATAATGATGTGCTACTGAAATATATTATTATGTCCATGTTCAAAATCATCATTTTGGCTGTTTGAACCTCACAAGGATGCGAGTATTTACAACACAGATATGAATAAAGATTACAAACTTCCCATAATCAGTACACGCATATAGCCTTTCCCCAATGTGAACTCTCTTCTGGATAAGGAGGTGATTATTTCAGGTAAAAGATTTCCCACATTCACTACACTTACAAGGTTTTGCACCACTGTGAACTCTCTCTGGTATTGAGTGAAGTTACTGTGTTGCCTAAAGGACTTCTACAGTCACTACACTCTTAGGGCTTTTCTCCACTGTGAACTCTGTGGTGTAGGATGAGGGTAAACCTGTGTGTAAATGACTTCCCACAGTCATTATGCTCATGGCTTTTCTCCAGTGTGAACTCTCCTGTAGATAAGGAGGTGATTATTGTGGGTAAAAGCTTTCCAACATTCACTACACTCCTAAGGTTTTCACCAGTGTGAACTCTCTGGTGTGCAGTGATGATACTGCTTTGATTGAATGACATCCTGCAATCACGACACTCATACAGCTTTTCTACAGTGTGGACTTTGTTGTTGAATGAGTTTAGACCTCAGGATGATGGACATCCCATGATCACTACACTCCTATGGCTTTTCTACAGTGTAAACACTTCTATGATGAATGAGGTTAAAGATTTCTCTGAAAGATTTCCCACATATGTTACACTTATAATTCACTTCATAAAGGTCAGGCTACTGAAGATCACAAAACAAGAAAGACCTCAAACGAAATGACACACACATGACAACACCACATGGAAGAGAAGCAGGATTGTCAGCTCATTCTTCTGCTAACCGTGTTCAGCATGGTTTGTCTGTTGGTGACATGGAAAGCTGTGCTGAAATATGATTATGTCTCATTGCAAGTAATCTCTCTCTCTTTCTCCCTATGTATATATATCTCTATCTCTATCTCTATCTCTATCTCTATCTCTATCTCTATCTCTATCTCTATCTCTATCTCTATCTATACATACACAAGTGTAATATGCAAAGTGTCCCTTGGGAGTTCAAGCAGGAGAACAATCGCTCGCAATGAAATGTGCTGACCACCAGGGGATGGTGCGGAACATGATAGGTGACCATTGGCAGCAGCAGGGCGATGAGGGCGCGAGGGAAGGAGGAGGCAGGCAGGTCGGGGGAACCATGTCGTGGCAGTACGCGTGCAGTGAGGGATGGAGGAGGTGGAGAAGCAGGTAGTCTGATTGGCCCTAATCGCTGACCAGGCCTAGGGACCCCATGAAGAAATTTCATGCACCAGGCCTCTAGTATTCAATAAATTAGTAGCTGGTGTTAAAGAACTATTTAAGCTCCTATGTACATCTCATAACACATGTACAGGTGAATGTTAGAGAATGCTGAAGACAAAGCAATGCAGAGAAAGAGATGATGCAAAAAGTCCACACAGGTGAAAGTATCAAAAGCCAGGAGGTCACAGGTGAAATGACAAGTCAGCACAGTGTCAAGTATGGCAGAGAAAAGGTAGAAATATGCTATTGCCCATGCTACTTGCACCTAAATACTGTTGGAAATGAGCAGGTGCTTGGTATCATCTAAACACCACCCTTATACCATATCTAGCCCACATTTGCAACTCAACAGGACCAGACCTCTTCAGAGACCATCCTGCATGTTCATCCTGTAAAAAAATCAGGGTTCATCCTGCATATTTCTCTCTACAAGTATGTACAACAGAAATATTCCAAGTATTAATGAAATATGACAGAGATGGGCAGCCAGCACTGGCCTAGAGCCATTAAGCTTGCAATCGTATTTTAGGCAGATAATATTAGAAACAACGTTAGTGTGATCTCTTAAGAGCAGCTCAAGGTTCATGGAAGTAAAGACCATAACCTGGTACAGGCAGTCACCAAGGACCTTTGCCTAGAGGAAGGAGGTATAAATGGAAGCCATGGATCTGGAAATAGTCACCCTTCCAGGGAGAGGAATAGCAGGTGGGACCCATTAAGCTGCCCTCCAAGCTGGGACTTGTTTGCAACTTTGCCGGCAGGTCAGTCCGAGGCTTACAAGTATAACTGCTTCCTACAGTAGAGTGGGTGTCAAGAACATAAGGTAGGAAGAAATGTTGGCCATACAGGGACTGTGAGTGATTTGATACTGATCTTATCAGGCAATACCTGTGTAGTCCCTCAGATTGTTCCTCAAAGACACCAAATATATTGCGTCAAACTTCACCTTTACAACCAGAATCCCAGAATGCTGAGGCCATAGCTTTCTATTACCTGCTGCACATAGTTCTTTGAACAACACTTCTCTCACATTGCTTCTTTCCTGGAGGCACAACTTCAAAGGTAACACAAATTTGCATTGGCAAAGACAGGTTGTTTCTTAATTACCTTATTTTCCAAATTTATAGCTTACCAACTCCATAATCCATTTCTCTCTTACCTTTCTCCCTTACCCATGACCATGGAGAATTTCAAGCCTGGGGAACACTGATGTATAATATCTCATTCTTAACCATCAGTGTGTCACCCCCAACTACAAAAGGCAGGTGGGTACATAAATGTCATCCAAGCCCTGAACATGGCAGGTGGCACCAAAACATCACTCTTTCCAGGCATTATCCAAAAATCACCCTTATTTTATTGTCTAGACTCCACCAGTAATGGACTCTCCATACTTACACTTTTATGCCAATATCACGGTGCTCTGGCCATGAAGTCACACTCCCTCTCCAAGTGCTCATCACTCTCTCTGCCACACCTCTCTCACACCTGCACTGCTACAGTCCCGCCACCTAAAATCATTTCCTCACCCTCTTACTTATTATTCAGCTTGGGTGGTCAAGAGAATGCTTGCCAAATTCAAACAGAATCAAGTACTGCCCAGACTCTGACAGTCCACACCCATAGAGGCAGCCTGGAATCCTGCTGTGAAGGCCTCTGTCCATGACTGTTTTTCCCTTAAAGCTAACCTATTAAGAACCACAGTCAGATCTCAGATACTCAGACCTCCCCTCCCCTGGTGCTGCAGGGTTCAACGGGGTCAGGCTGAAAGACCGCTGTAAGCAGAGAGGAGTCTGGGAGGGGCGGAGGCCCCAATCCCGGCCTGATGGCGCTCAACAAGCCTCAGACACACCCTGCACAGCAAGGACGCTGCCTCCTAGTCCTCTCTTACTTACCACGAGTGGGCTGAAGCCTGTGAGTCCTGGAAGAAACTGAAGAGGTCAAAATGCCCACCAGGAGGAGGAAGGCGGAAGTCCCGCCCTAACCGGATGCACTGACACAAAGTGTCCTTTGGCTCCGCCTATGTGGTCGCATTCTTTGTGGGTAATGTAGTTTTCTCAAACGCCAAGGGGAGGGCTAGCATCCCAGCCAATGACATTGGTGAATAAAGGTGATGTGGTTCAGCAAGTGGCTCTGGGGAAGGACAAGATGGGGCCAGAGGCCTGGTTAACTGGGACAGATTCCCTGACCTCCTAGGAGAGGGGTGTGGGGAGAACTGAAGAGATCCCCCAAGGAATATATGCACAGGCGAAAATGGGAGACATCTGTAATACTATCAACGATCAAAAAGACATATTAAATTTTAAACAAATATATAATATAGCCCAGCTGGTGTTGCTCAATGCTTGAGCACTGATCTATGATCCATGAGGTCCTGGTTGTATTCCTGGTTACGGAACATATAAATCGAGAAAATTTCTCCATAGTGGGGACCAGAATTTGAGAGACATTTTCCTCTGGACCCGCGCGTAATAAATGTAACTCCATCTCTCTAAGTGTTGCTTGGTTCTTCTCCAGTTTTCTGTAACAGTACCGGCTCCTTCCTGGGCCCTCAGCCTGAAGCAGGGCCTTGCTTCTTCCCTCATCAGAAGCGCAGGGGCAGGTGTTCGGCTCCCTTGGGACCACGGTCCCTTCACCAGGGGCATATTTCATTGCCTTTTAGAGAGCTCACCTTGCTCAGGGGCTGCTGTTGTGGGTGTTAGATTTTCCAGGGCAATGAAGAACGAGACGAGGGCTGGGCGCTCCCTGATTTCGCTGAGACACTTGAACCACCCATGTTGCTCCCATGCATGGCTTCTGCCATTGGTTCGCTCCCCCAGCATCCGGAGATGACACAAAAAATCCATCCTGTTCCAGAAAATTCAGAGGCAAATGAAGCTCCGAGGCCCCCCCCAGGACTCTCACCAAGGAAGCCAGGGAGCAGATCCGGTATTTACATGAAGGATTTCCAGAGTCCTGGTCAGTTCCCAGATTGGTTGAAGGCTTGAATGTTAGCTCTGATGAAGGGTTTTAAACAGCAAGTTTGTGCCCACATTGGAGAAGAAACTGAAGAAGGATCAAAAGGTCCATTAGAAAGCTGGACTTGCCCACTCGCTCCGCCAGCTTCCAGGCCCCGGGGATGCCTGGGAGCTGCTTTCTTCAGGCTGCCCTGTGTCAGGAGCTGAAGCCTCATCCCAAGGCCATGGTCACACCACAGCTTTGAGGGTGACAGAACCGAATACTCAGAGTACAAACACACCGAGGAGACAGAAGGGAAGGAATAAAGGAGTCCAGATCCTGGAGAAGGAAAGCTTTGTGCCTGTTGCTGAAGCCCAAGGTCAGCACAGAGAGGTGCAGAAGTACTCCACCAGTGGTGTGAGGGCAACAGAGGCACTGACAGTGATGGAATGCCAAGTGCAAAGAAGCTGCAAGCATTGAAGGCAAGAGAACTGGGTGAGCAGAACTTCAGCAGCAAGATAGTACAGAGGGGGTGAGAGTTCTTTGACGACAATGGGAACTTCCTGTACAGAATTTGACCTGGAGCCTGGCTGGTGGAGGTGTCATGTAAAACACAGCTGAGCGAGCATATTGGAGCTGCCTGGATTTCTGTGTGTGGATTGTCCACCTTGGAAATGATGAGCCTGAAAATGGAAGGAGCCGCTTGGATTTCAATCTGACAAGGGACAGTGAACTTCACAGGGCAGATGTATATGCGGGCAGCGTGAATAACAGGCTGAGTGTAGTCTCGCTCCCGGAGCACGGCTCCTGGTCTGACCATGTGGATATTCAGTACTCACCCTTCTTGCTTAGGCTTTTTATGTGTCAAAACCAGCCTGTGTCACATATGTTAGGAGTTTGTTGTCTTTACAATATGTGTATGGGAGGAATTGAAAAGTGTTGCTTCCTACATTGTTTACTTCTTGTTTAATGAACACTAACAGTTCTGGAGCTGCTTAGTCAATTGTTTGTATTCATTTTGTGCAAAGTAAAGTGAAATGCAGCAAAAAATAACTATGTACATATATGCATAGTCGATGGACATAGACAATAATGTGATGAGTGCCTAGAAATGCCGCGGGCAGGGTAGAGGGAGGCAAAGGGGGATGAGGATGGGGAAATTGGGTCTATTTGTAATAGAGCCTACAAAAAAAAAAAGTTTGCCCACATGGCATGGCTCAGTGGTTGGGCATGGACCCATGAAACAAGGTATCTTTAGTTGGATTCCAAGTCAGGGCACTTGCCTAGGTTGGGGAGCTCCATCCCTGTAGGGGCATGCAGGAGACAGCTGATCAATGATTCTCTCTCATCATTGATGTTTCTCTGTCTCCCTCTCTCTCTAAAAAAAAATGAAAAAAAAGAGAAGAGAGTTAAAATTAATTTGATTCAACCACACCAATTTGAGTGAAGACCATCCCGTTTTCTCCCAGGCCCTTGAAGCAAAATCATGCCTTGGTCTGTTGTGTAGAAGATGTCCCAGGCATACCTCTGTTTTGGAACAGGAAGCCACAGGAGTAGGTCGGCCTCACCTTGGTCTGTAGTGTTAGAGTTCATTACTTCATGTTTGAAAAGATTTCACTGAACAAGTTCAGAAGATTTTGAGGGTACATTAATTGAAACTGGGGATAATGAAAAAACGTAGCCCTTAGGATAGAACAGGAAGCAGCAGAGAGATAGAACAGGAAACAGCTGGCTCCTTTGACTGTCTAGAAACATTGTGGGAAATAAATGAGCCAAAGCAAGGCTGCTGTTCGCTCACTGGACATTCAGAGTAAAGGAGGCCTTGAGCGCAGATTCAGGGGTTAGGCCAGGATGAGCTGTCATTGCTCATTGCTACCCTGGTTGCAGGTTGCGTGGGATCCCTGAAAATCTTAGGAGAGCCGGGCAAGCATGGTTCAGTGGTTGAGTGTTAACCTATGACCCTGCAGGTCACTGATCAATTCCTGGTCAGGACACATGCTCAGGTGGTGGACTGGATTCATATTGTGGTGCATGCAGGAGGCAGCCTATCAGTGATTCTCTCTCATCATTCATCTTTTTGTCTATCCCCCCTCCCTTCCTCACTGAAATCAATAAAAATATAGTTTTGAATGTATATTTTAAATCAATTACACTTACGTCAAAGTTTAACAAATAATTAAAACTTGCCACTTCCCATTATTTTACTATTTTATCATGAATGTTCTTGAGTATATTTGTACCTAATGCACCAGCATGTTGGAAATAAAATATAATGATGTGCTCCTGAAATATCCTAGCAGGCCCATGTTCAATGCCAATATTTTGTCACTTTGAAACTAATCATAATGAGAGTATTTACCACCAGGAATAAATGGTGGAGAATGTTAGCAACATAGATTGAACTTAAAAGTGTATCATGCATGTGGGCATTGAATTGTGCATAAGATAAAATGTGAGAAAAACAATTTTCCTTCCAGTATTCAAAACATACTGTATAGTTCCAAATGGGAAAGAAACCTATTGAGTCCCTAAGGAATGGGGGAAGTGAATAGAGATGTCTTAGATGCTGAACTCCCCTCCTATTGGTTAAATCCTAAATTCATTTGAAAAATTGAAAAAGTGAGTGTTCAGCACGCCTTTGAGCCTGGCGACTTCCCATTGATCAGATCCTAGGACTTGCCTCACAGCATGGTCCCCAAATGCCAGTCCTAGCTCCCACCTCAAACAAAGAAACCAAAACTGGCTCCAGCCCCCAAGCAGGAGAAGAAGCCGACCCCTTGGGATGTGGTGAAGGGAGAAAAAGAACAGCAAGAAGCTGTGAACGAAAGAAGCCGCCTGCTAACCTGACAAGCTCAGGGGAGGCCTGTGTGGCAGTCTTGAAAACTCAGAGACCGAAAATAACCACAAAAGATGGTCTGAAAATTAAATATTTAACTACAAACAGGTTATAGTGGGCAGTCATTCCTAAGCTGATATTTTCCCTGACAAAGATCAACTTAGATCTTTCCTGAGCCCATTTGCCTTTTTTGCCTCTAAGATAACATATCTGTGAGATGTCTGGGTAACTTGTAACTTCCTCTTTTGCTGGAGCCCCTGGGCCACAACCAAATGTGGTGGGCACCAGGACAGATGTCTCAAATTCCTTCATTATCATGTTAATTGTTCCTGTACCCACCTAAGTATGTGTCCATCATTTTACTTTTTATCCAATCCCAGGGGTTTCCCACAGTTTGACTTTATCCCACCTCCTTAATTCATCACCAATGAATTTCATGTAGCCCACCTATATCCCTCCTTTGATGGCAATGTATATATACAGATGTAACCCGCCATTCTTTGGAGCATTATCTCAATTCATTGAGGTTCTGCTTCCCGGCATATGTCGACAGTTTGGCTCAAATAACTCACTAAAATTCTTTAGAGGTTTCAATGGTTTTTTTCGTTAACAAAGCTATTGAACATATTGATGAAGTACAAAATGAAATAGACAACTTAATGAACAAGCCAGTGAGGAGATTTTGAAAGTAGAAGAGAAATATAACAAACTCCACCAACCATTTTTTTCAGAAGAGGTCAGTATTGATCGCCAAAATCCAAAATTTTGGGGTAACAACATTTGTCAACCATCCACAAGTGTCTGCACTGCTTGGGGAAGAGAATGAAGAGGCGCTGCATTATTTGACAAGAGTTGAAGTGAGAGAATTTAAATATATTAAATCAGGTTACAGAATAGATTTTCATTTTGATGAAAATCCTTACTTCAAAAATAAAGTTCTCTCCAAAGAGTTTCATCTGAATGAGAGTGGTGATCCATCTTCAAAGTCCACTGAAATCAAGTGGAAATCTGGAAAGGATTTGATGAAACGTTCAAGTCAAAGACAGAATAAAGCCAGCAGGAAGAGACAGCATGAGGAACCAGAGCGATTCTTTACCTGGTTTACTGACCATTCTGATGCAGGTGCAGATGAGTTAGGAGAAGTCATCAAAGCTGACATTTGGCCAAATTCTTTACAGTACTACTTGGTTCCTGACATGGATGATGAAGAAGGGGAAGGAGAAGAAGATGATGATGATGATGAAGAAGAGGAAGGGTTGGAAGATATTGATGAAGAAGGGGTGAGGATGAAGTTGAAGAAGATGAAGATGATGATGAGGGGAAGAAGGAGAGGAAGATGAAGGAGAAGATGACTAATGAACACTGATGGATTACAACCTTTTTTAATTTTCTCCAGTCCCTGGGAGCAAGTTGCGTCTTTTTTTTTCCCCCTTTTTGTTTTTTTCCCTCTTGTGCTCAGTTGCCCTGTTTTTGAGGTCTCTTTTTCTCTCCTTTATACCATGGTTCTCACCGTATTTGGGGGTGGGGGTGGGGAGGATGTACCTTGAGCAGAATACAGTGGGAAAAGAATCTTTGCCCCTTTCTGTTCCAAATTCATTTTTATCCCTTCCTTTCTCAAGAAAAACTTAATGGAATCAACACCACCGTGCTCTGTGGAAAAAAAGAAAAACCTTCTGCTCCCTTAGCTCTGCTGGGAGCTGGAGGTTGCTGGACCCCTGTGTAGGAGTGCATAGAATTCTTGCTTTTCCCTCCTTTCTCTGTATATTGGGCTCAGAGATTACACTGTATCTCTATGTGAATATGGATACTTAGCATTTACCAAATGTATCTGTCTATTTTCTCTTGTTTAAAAAAAGGAAAAAAAAACTAAAAAAGGGGCGGGGGGTTATAGAAGATGAGCAAGGGGTAGGTTTGAGATGTTTGGGTGGGTTAAGTGGGCTTTTTGACAACATGGCTTCTCCTTTTGCATGTTTAATTGGGATGTTTAACGGACATCCTTGCAGTCTAAGATGGCACCTTTAAAATAAAATTCTCTCCTAATGATGACTTGAGCACTGCCACTCGATGAGAGAATCAGCAGAACCTGTAGGATCTTATTCGGAATTGACATTTCTCTATTGTAATTTTGTTCCTGTTTATTTTTAAATTTTCCTTTTGTTTCACTGGAAAGAAAAGATGATGCTCAGTTTTAAACGTTAAAAGTGTACAAGTTGCTTTGTTAAAATAATACTAAATGTGTACACACACAAAAAAAATTGAAACAGTTTCTGACCAGAACTTTCAACAAAAGAGATAAAGACAGTGTAAATGCATAAAGAAATGCTCGCCATAAAAATTTCTTATGGAAATGAATTTAAAACAACACTATACTGATTTTGGGCATACAATTTAAAAATATTAAAAATCGCATGTGTTGCCAAAACCAGTTTGGCTCAGTGGATAGAGCGTTGGCCTGAGGACTCAAGGGTCCCAGGTTCGATTCCGGTCAAGGGCATGTACCTTGGTTGCGGGCACATCCCCAGTAGGGGGTGTGCAAGAGGCAGCTGATCAATGTTTCTCTCTCATCGATGTTTCTAACTCTCTATCCCTCTCCCTTCCTCTCTGTAAAAAATCAATAAAATATATTTTAAAAAAATCGCATGTGTTTATAGGTATAAAAATACTAGAATTTTCATTATTCTGTGTGTCTGGGAAGGCAAAGGGAATGAGCATTTTAGATGACAGTTTTGCATATCTTCAAAAGCAAAACACGCACCTTCACCGTAACATTTAGATAAGTAAAACATACATTTATATAAAGAACTGAAAACAGTATTTCCAGAAAATTTATTTATAATACCGTACACATGGAAATAACAAAAATTATAGACAGATCAACAGATAAAGTTTTTATACACAGAGCACAATACTACTCAGCAATAAAAAATAACATTTCACAGAAGCATTAGTGTTCAATCTCAAAATAACTGTGTAGCATGAAATATACCAATATTTATTAAAGAATAGAAATATTATAGTGCTTACAATATTATGGAAAATATGAACTAATCTTGTAAAGGAAGGAAAACCAATGAATGCATTTAGGGATAGGGAAGGCAGAAGACAAATTATAAAAGAAGGAGGTAAATATAGGGTGTAGTAAAGTAGCTTTTGAGTTGTTCTATGGAAATTAATTCAACAATAAATAAATAATAATACAAGTATACACTCTTCCCTGGCCATTGTACTTCAGTTGGTTGAGCACCATCCCTTGCCCTGAAAGTTCACTGCTTCCATTCCAGGAGAGGGAACATACTTGTCTGGATTCCCTGTAGGTGGTGTACAGGAGGCAGCTATTTAATGTTTCTCATATCACCATTTCTTTCTCTCTCTCTCTCTCTCCCTCCCTCTCTTTTAAAAAGTCAATGAATATATTTTTAAATATATAAAATATTAATTTAAAATAGAGAATAATCTCTTTTGTATATATACTCACTACTGTAACTCTGCTTTTGCACTAACCTGTATATGGGTGAGAGATAAATTTATTTCACATGTGATGGTTTTAAAGTTTGATCCGTTTGTCCAAGCTCAACAAATAGTACACATTAGAAAATGTTGCATGTCAGTTATAAATATACCTAAATAAAGCCTTAAAAAGTGCTTCCAAATGAAGACCTAGATATCTCTGTCTTGCTGGAAAATTACAATGGCAACCCTATATGGGCTCTACCATCTCTCTCCTAATTTCCTGGGAGGACCAGCCTTGCCTCATTGGCAGCAAATATTGCAAGCAGTGAAGACTATTGCCATCAGAATCAGCATGAATGCTGACTGGTTACAAAGACACATCCTTGGATTGAGTACAGGATTATCCTTCCTCTAGCTTTGAGAATTTGCTGATCAGGAAACATTGAGGTGAATGCCCTAGATCAGTGGTCGGCAAACTCATTAGTCAACAGAGCCAAATATCAACAGTACAAAGATTGAAATTTCTTTTGAGAGCCAAACTTTTTAAACTTAAACTATATAAGTAAGTACATTGCTATTAACTTAATTAGGGTACTCCTAAACTGGCCTTTGCTAAAAACTCAAGGGGCCAAAGAGCCGCATGTGGTTCCAGAGCCGTAGTTTGCCGACCACTGGGTTACAGAACAAAAAGGTCAAAATGAGCACCTGGAAGAAACACCCAAACCAATCAACACTGGATAATACCCCTGGCCTGGGCTTTCATTGGCTAAATGCAGCCATGATTAGGCGCAGTGCGCTTTGGGTAACTTACTTTTTCAGGCCCAACAGGTAGAATTAGGATCTCAATCACTGACTGATCATTGCAAATTCTGGTGTTGGGGCAACCGAGTGGTGCAGGAAAATGACAAATGTAGGATTTGGGGGCTGGTCGCAGGTTGTTTGGACGTGTTGTCTGCAACTGATCTCTTGTTTTGAGATATAATTTTAGATTTCAGGAAGTTCAGCATGCTCCCTAAAGTGAAAAGCATTATTTCAATTATTCCTGAAGACCACAAATCTAAATGGATATATTGTTTTAACTTTTTAATTTGATTTTTATAGAGAGAATGAGGGGGGAAAAAAGGAAAGAACACTGATTGGTGCCTCCTTTATGGCTCCCACACACCTACTAGGCTTACACCCAAAGAACCTGGCTTGTGCCTCATAAGGAATCTAACTGGTAACCTTTCTGTGCATGGGACTACACTCAACCAACAGACTCACTCAAACCAACAGATATTATATTTTTATCAAAAACATCATATTATTAAGAGAAAAAATCAAGATAGGAGAAAATACACATAATTCTCTCCTAATTGTTTAAAACCAAAAATTTAAAGGATGCATAAGCCAACAAGTTGACATTTCCTACATTGTTTGCATGTTTGTAGTCATTACACAGTGTGAAGCTATGTAGCTAAGAGTTACTGAATTTTTACTACATGTGTCACGCCCTGGATTCAATGCTTTACATGAATAATTATTTCAATGCAAATTGCATGATTATAGATTTAATAAAAGGCAGGGCGGGAAGTCAAACCCATGTGTCTCTAACAACAGAGCTCTGACTTCCACTGTAAGGGTCTGTGGCTGCCTAAAGAATAGATTCAGTACTGCATAACCATTAGGATTGGCTAGATGTTATTGAAGATTACAAACAGGCCCAAAAATTGTTGCCTTATTTTAAACTAGGAGTCCAATGCCCAAAATCCATGCAACAGTTGGCCTTCCTTCCCCTGAGTGCCGGCATTAGCTTCCCTCCGGCACCCAGGACCTGGGCTTCTCTTTGGCCAACGGCAGGCACCTGGCTTCATCTAGAAGGTCATCTGGAAGGATGTCTGGAAGGATGTCCATTCTAATTAGCACATTATGCTTTTATTATTGTAGATAAGGCATCTTTCTTGTTCATGGCACATGTTCTCCCTGGCTCTCCTGGGACTTGTATAAAGAGAAGCTACTCTGTACATGCCTCCTGGGTATATCAGAGATGTACAGAGAGGTTGGCCAGTCTTAGTGCTTCAGATTCTTCTGTTAGCAGTGACAGGCTTCACTCACAGTACATTTCATTGGTCAAAGCATATCACAGGGCTGCCGCCAAATTCAGGTGGTCAAGAGGGAAGTCTGACATACTTGATGGGCCTCATTCATGTGACTACATGGGGCCAGCCTCTTTGGGGGCTGTATAGGGGCAAAGAAGAGCAGTGAGGATTGGTGGGATATGACAGTTGAAATTATTTCAGATGTTTAGCTTTCCACTCATCCAGGCGCACTTTGTCCCAGAGCTGCCCACAACCACCACTGTCAAGTTTCAAAGGAGTGAACTTCAAGAAAAGGAATTTGGTCAGAAGTCATTGGCCATGAACTCAGAGCCCACTTCTGACTGTGACCTTTGACAAATCCCTGGCTGCCTTGGTGCACCCACTATGGTCGAGATGAAGACCCACATGTTGAGAATGTTGATTAGGAAGGGTACAGGATTGCAAGCATTCCAGCATCCATGTTCTTTGAAATTAACATCAGTCACTACTCTGTCTCCAAGTCTCTTTATCTTTTGCTTTGCTCAGCTGAAGTCTCCATCAGGTGGGGTGATTTTAAAAATGCTGACATTAACATCAATGTTGATCCTGGGTTTCCATTCATTTGTGCCTGAACCTGTGCTAAATGTGGTTCCTCCATAGTTCTCTCCAACCCCATGAGAGGGAGCACTCGACCTAATTTTCCCTCCTTGTCCCAATGTTCCTGGGTGTCCAAGCTCACCCATTAAATGATGAGAGCCCAGAGGTCATAAAGTGATGCACTGAGAAACCCCAGGCATCCTCCTAATTAGGTGTCAGAATAGATTACACATGGGAAGAGATTGATCTTCTCTTCAGAGACCAGGAGTACCACCTGACTATCCCAGCCCTCTCCAGGGGTATCCAGTTCCTCATTTCTAGGGATCAGGATTCTAGAATTCTTCACCCTCAGCTTTCCCCCATATGCACCCACCCACTGATTTCTTTTCAGGGATCCAGGATCTTTCAGCTTCTCCTCAAAGGCTTAGAGTCCTCCCAAAACAGCACCTCCACACTCCATTCTTCCTTTCTGCCACCAGTCTTTCCCAATTACCCAACTTTGCTCAGCCTGCCCTTCAGCTCATCCATTCATGATCCTGATATGGGACCCAAAGGGGTAGAGCAGTGGCTTAGAAGAACAGGGGCAGAAGGGGCTCAGCCTGGGGAGCATAGAATATAAACACATTGTCCTCTGAATCACCCCTTTGGAGATTGCCTATGCATTTGCCTGTTGTTGGGGTGCACACATACACAATCTCACAGGGAACATACAGACACCATAAGCACAGAAACGCTCAGGTACAGAGCACCCCCAGGCAAAGATGGGCTCTCAGGTGCAGGGCTTGTGGCCAGGCTCACACAGACCAGACTATAGACTCAGACATAAGAACACATGGGAACAAGACAGTGTCACGATGCATACCCACACACACAATGGACACACACAGGCACACACCAGAAGAGACATACATGGACACAGAAGACAGACACAAAGAAATAAAAACACACAGAAATAGAATGAGGAACACCCAAAGGGGCAGCACATTCACACATATAACCAACACTGACACATGCAAAAGCAACACTCCCCTTAATGCTGAGTCATACAAATACACTGTTCTGAAGAAAACATTAAAAATTGAGGTGCTGTCTTGGCGAGGTGGCACAGTGGGTTGGAGAATCATCTCATAATGCGCCACACACACACACACACACACACACACACACACACACACACACACACATAATAGATTGTGGATGGGAGGCAACTGATGCATGTTCCTCTCCCATTGATGTTTACTTATTTCTCTCTTTCTCCTTCCTCTTTCTCTAAAATCAATAAACATATCCTCAGCTGAGGATTAAAAAAGAAAGAAATAATAATTAAGGTATTGAATTCTCAAGAACATAGCATTAAATCCAGAGCAATCTCTCTAGAACAGTTACCAGAATCATTTGAATGCAGTCAATGTGTCTTCTTTCACCTGAGAAGCTAATAGAATCAATATTGCTGATCTCAGAAAAATGCCACACGTTTAGTGCCATAGTCATGATCCCCTCCTTGCTTTCATTTAAGGACTAAAATATGATGCTTTCTGAATAAAGTAATCTCTTCATTTTCATAACTTAGGTTAGACTTTGAGTGATAAACATTAACTTACCCTTAGTAGAAGCTGTTTCTGTGAGATTCCAACATAACTTTAGGCACTCTAGTGCCTAATTCTCCCTCCAGGCCCCAGTGTCCATGTGGCCATCCTACCCCTGTAGATGTCTGGAACCCAGAGGTCCAGGAGAGATGCTATGAGTAGTCCCAGTGACTTTCATCTATTACTTGTCAGCCTAGCTTTCACATGGGCAAGAGACACCCTCTCCAGGGATGTCCAGTTCCTCATTCCTAGTGGGGACTTAGGAGCCTAGAAGTATTCCCCTCAGCTGTCCCCCAGATGCATCCATCTTCACATTCCTTCCCAAGGATCCTGGGCTATCCAGCTACTCCAAGAAGGCACAGAGTCTTCCACAGACATTTCCAATCCACAATCTATACCTCCTGTCTGTCATCACAGTCCTCCCCCATTTCCCACCTTGCTACAGCCTGAGGTTCTATGAACTGACCCTGTGCTTAATCCATCCCTGAGATGATACCTCCAGAGGGACACCAGATGCCTGGATGAGCAGGAGAATAAGGGACTCACCTGGGGGTGAGGAAGAAAAACAGATAGTCCTCTACATCACCTCTCTGGAGATCGACTATGCACTTGCCTGTGGTCCGGGTGCACAGACTCAGAGAGAAACATACAGATAACATGAGCACAGAAACATGCAGGCAGAGGACACCTCCAGCCTCTGCTGGGCACTCAAGTGCTGGACTTCAGTCCAGGCTCACACAGACCCACACTGTAGACATAAGCAATACCTTGAGGGAAACACACGTGTGTGCAAGAACACACACATGCACATGCACACACATGCAGTGCACACACACAGAAACACACATGGAAACAAACAATTGGGTGCCACAGTATACACACACACACACACACACACACACACACACACACACACACACACACAATGGACACTCGCCCATATGCATGCAGGAAACCCCATCACCAATCCTGTCCCAACATTCAAACTCTCTGCCCCCTCAACCTCACATCCCACAGTGTATTGTCCCTCAGAGTCCAGGCTCCACCACCTCACTTCAGGTGAAGGGTCTGCTCTGTACAGGCCAAACTTGTGGAGGGAGGAGGCCACCTGTAACGCATCCCCCCAATGTGGTATCATGTTGAGACCAAACCTCTCCTTCTGGAAATGCTTATATTGCAGAATGGTCTCACCATTTAAAAAACACCACACCATTTCCTGGAGAATCCATGATACCTCCAGGACTGGTTGGGCAGTGGTATTTTTAATGAAATCAAAATGGAAAATTACCCAGAAATGCAAAAGTAGAGACATTCAAAGAATGCCTGTTGGGCTCAGGGGTGTGTGTGGGATGCTCATCGGTGTGAGCTGATTTAAGGGCTTCAAGTATCAGAAGCTGCTCCACATCTGGGAGGGATAGGGGCTCCTCAAATACCTGAATCCAAAATAGCCCAGTCTCAACCCCTGGCTGGAAGGTGCTGAGACCACAAGGCCCATGTCCAGGCCCAAAGCTTTTCCCAGCCCCATAGGGTTTAGTCTCAGGGAGTCCAGAGGTCATCATTACCTGTGGGTGACTGTTCAGCTCAGCCCCAGTTCCCGACCATCCACACTGACAGCAGGGGCCCCTCCCCTCCTGTTCTCTCCCTCACTGTGAGCTCTGCCCTCATGAGAACCCTTATGGCTGGTTCACCACAGGGTCCCTGGTCTGTGATTGTGTTCACATGTGTGACTCATTTGGTGAAAAAGCACACACAAATATACTGATTAGAGAGATACAAAAGACTAGGGATAGAGAAACACCCATTTGTTGTTCTACTAATTTTATACATTCATTGTTTGATTCTTGCATGGAGCTTGACTGAGGATGGTACCTGCAACCTTGGTCTTATTGAAATGATGCTTTAATCAACTAAGCTATCTGAGAATGGATAGATAACAGAAATACTGTGATGAGAGAGAGTGATGAAAGGCTAGACTGGGATTCATGCAGTTTCCAAAGTGTTTTCTTTATATGGATCTATTTGAAATAAGCTATTACAAAGGTGGATTGTGTCCTTATATCAGTAATTTCATATGCCGATTAGGGAGCACTGAAAAGGGGAGGAGGATTTGGTTTTAGGGATTCAGGTATGTATGGAAACATAAAAGTGCATGTTAAAAAATGTGTTTTACCCTGGCTGGTGTTGTTCAGTGGTTCAGGATCAAGCTATGAACCAGGAGGTTACAGTTGGATTACTGTAAGGGCAAATACCCGGGTTGTAGCCATGTTACCCAGTGTAGGTCCTCAGGAGGCAACTTATCAATGATTCTCTCACATCATTGATGCTTCTCACTCTCTCTCCCTTCCTCTATGAAATAAATAAAAAACATATTTATATCTATATCTATCTATCAATATATCTATCTATCTATCTATCTATCTATCTATCTATCTATCTATCTATATCTATCTGCCTAATTGACCACAAGACCAGTTGCTATGATGCACAATGACCACCAGGGGGCAGACGCTCAATGCAGGAGCTGCCCCCTGGTGGTCAGTGAGCTCCCACACTGGGAGCACTGCTCAGCTGACCACCCTATCCCAGTGGCCCACTAGCCCCACAGCAGCCTCTCACTCCCTCAGTAGTCCTGCAGGTCCAATCTCAAGAATGGGCCAGGCCGGGATGGACAGCCGTCGTTGGCAAGACCTTGAAAGTGCTGCAGGCCTCCTGGAAGTTGGCCCCGGGCACCATGGCCACTTCCCCTGAAAGTAGCTGCCAGGTGTCTCCCAACAACCACTGTGAACATCAGCGGGACGGATCTGGATCCCGGCATAGCAAGTGTCCCATGCCCACCAAGAGCCAATGATGTCTTGGCTCCCAACCATCCCCCTCGGGACAGGTGCCAGACACAGGGCTCCCAGCTGGCGAGTGCTGCTGCAGAGGAGCAAGCCTCTCCTGATCAGGATTGACTGGGTGTGAGCCCGCAGGAGGTACACTGGAACCTGGAAAAGTGGGAGTGGCAGGCAGGAGCAGCAGGAGGCTGCTTTGAACTGCAGGTTTCAGCCCAATCCCCGCAGGCCACCCTGAGGGAACCCACCCATGCACGAATTCATACACTGGGCCTCTAGTTATATATATATATATATATATATATATATATATATATATATATATATATATAATAAATTATATATATTAAAATTTGTTTTAAATCAAGTACACATATATCAAACTTTAAAAAATGTTTAAAACTTACCCGTTTCCAATAATTCAGCTGTTTAATTATGAATGTTCTAGAGCACATTCATTGCTACTGTATCAGTATGCTAAAAATCTATTTATATGAAAGGCTAAGCAACCGCCCAACGTCCTCACAGGTAGCTATGACCTGCAATGACCACCAGGAGGCAGATGCTCAACACAGGATCTGCCCAGTGAGTTGTGGTTACTTGACAGCAGTGGTTCACAGGTAATGCACACCAGAACCAGAGAGGAGGGAGCCTGATTCTGGGTTGTGTCACCCAAGAACTGCCCTCTTGAAATCAAAGACACCTCGGGGGATGTCGGAGAGCCTGTTTTAGCCCAATATCCACAGGCCAGGCCCTCCTTTTGAAAGGGAGAGGGAGAGAAACAGCAATAATCTACCTTCTGCACGACCACTCCAGGGGATTCAGGAGGGAATGTGCCCTGCCCTGGAATCAAACCGGTGGCTGAGGGACCCCACCCATTACACAGATGCCCTTCAAGCCTCGGCAGCGCCGGCCAAGAAGGGACTGGGAGAGGTTGGCACTAGGGAATGTGAGGCAGATCTCACCAAGTTCCGCCCCACCAGACACTATCGGATTAATTTAATTTCCATGTGCATGCATCCATGTACCTGGTCACTAGTAAAATATACTGATGTACTACTGAAATATCTTATGTCCATGTTCAATGCAATCATTTTGACAGTTTGAATGTGCTGAAATTGTCAACTACTGCTAACCTAGACTTCACTTAATGTATTATTAAATGCTTAGACTTAAAGAACACTGGTGGAGGATGTAAACAATGCAGATTAAACTTTTAAGTGTATGGTACAAGTGGGCTATAAATAGTACATAGGGTAAAAATTGAGAAAAACTATATTGTTTTTAGAATTCAAAAGCACGAATTCCATATGGCAAAGAAGTCACTAGAGTCATTGAGGAATGAGTGAAATTCAAACATATGTCTTAGAGGCTGCACAATCCTCCTATTGGTTAGGATAATAAATTAACTTTAAAGTAGACAAATATCCTGAGCAGACATTTTAACAAAGGACATAAAGACAATGTAAAGAAATGAATAAGAAATGATCACCATCAAACATTTTTACAGAAATGGAAAGAAAACAAAACCACGTTAACAATACTCGCTAATAGGGCGAGTATTTAAAACGATTAACCTTGAGAGAAACCAAGATGGCGGCATAAGGTAAACACCTAACTGTTGCCTACCACAACAATTTTGAAACTACAACTGGAAAACAGAGCGCACACCATCCAGAACCACCAGAAAGCTGGCAGAGTGGAAAACCTACAACTAGAGAAAAAAAGAGAGGGGACGCTGAGCCTCAGGAGCTGTGGAGGTGCGGAGATCCGTGAGCGAGGAAAGGGCAGGCGGCTGAATACGCGGCAGGCTTGCTCCCAGCGCGTGGAGAGGGAGGGCAGCAGATGCTGCGGGGCTAGCTTTCTCGTTTGGGAGAAAAGCAAAACCTCCCGACTGCCCTGAAATCCAGCTGCTGTTGGGGAGAAACTGGTCTGTTTGGCAGCGGACGAGGCTCGAAAGCTGCCTTCTCTCAGAGGCGCGCAGCCATTGATTCAGGCACGGAGAAACCGACCCTCTTAGGGCGGCTCAGACGGAAACCAAGTTTGTCTGCGCCACCCTGAGACTTCGCCCCATCCAAGCTGAGCACAGCCCTCCCAGTGACTGGATTTCTCGTTCGGGAGAAAAACAAAACCTCCGGTCTGCACTGGAATCCAGCCCCAGCTGGGGAGAAACTGGTCTGTTAGGCAGCGGGAGAGGCTCGAAAGCTGCCTTCTCTCAGAGGCGCGCAGCCATTAATTCGGGCACGGAGAAACCGCCCCTCTTAGGGCGGAGCAGATGGGAAACCAAAGCTTGTCTGAGCCACCCTGAGACTTCGCCCCATCCAAGCTGAGCACAGAAGCTCTCCCAGCGGAGACACTGCTGATCCTCACAGCCAACTGGCTTGGAGATCAACTCCCACCAGTGATACCAACAATCCCAACCACTCTGAACTCCAGTTTCTGGGGACACGTGGGGGACCCAGACACCTACGGGACTCTCAGCCATCGGTCGGAGAGTGAGAGTGACTTTTCTGTCGGTGTGGACGACACCAGATTTCAACCACTCTCATAAGGGACACATTCAAGAGGCAGACTCAGTGAGCACCAAAGCCCTACTGTGTCTCCAGCACAGCAATTCTTCCGTTATAGACAAAGCAGGCCCTCACAACCAATTGGACCGGAGGTCAATTCCTCCCAGTGTACCAACAGCAATCAGGGCTTTTAACTACACCAAGACTTTCTACTCAGCCCACAAAGGGGAGTACCAAGAGCGACCACCTAGGGTGATAGGGGAAGCTGAGCTACCGGCCCCTATAGGTCACCAACCACACAAAGCCACTCCATCAACACAGGGAGGCAGCCAAAATGTGGAGACATCGCAGTATGGCCCAAGTAGGAGAGATAGATGAAAGCAAACTAATGGACGACACAGTGTTCAGAACCATAGTTATAAGGTTACTCAAGAATCTTCTAAAAACCGCTGATAAACTTGAAGAGACCTTCAAGGACCTTAATGAGAATACCAAAAAAATGGAAAAGGACCAGTCAGAAATTATGCATACACTGTCTGAAATAAAGAATATACAGAGTAGACCACCGCACCCGAAGAGTCAAACCAAAGATCTGGAATATGAGGAAGAAAAAAACACCCAACCAGAGAGGCGGAAAGAAAGAAGAATCCAAAAGTGTGAGGATAGTATAAGGAGCCTTCAGGATGGCTTCAAGCGTACCAATATCCGAATTTTTGGGGTGCCAGAAGAGAGAGAGCAAGATACTGAAAGCCTATTTGAAGAAATAATGACAGAAAACTTCCCCCACTTGGTGAAAGAAATAGACATACAAGTTCAGGAAGCGCGCAGAACCCCAAACAAGAGGAATCGAAAGAGGACCACACCAAGACACATCATAATTAAAATGCCAAGGGCAAAAGACAAAGAGAGAATCTTACAAGCAGCAAGAGAAAAACAGTTAGTTACCTACAAGGGAGCACCCATACGACTGTCAGCTGATTTCTCAACAGAAACTATGCAGGCCAGATGGGAATGGCAAGAAATATTCAAAGTGATGAATAGCAAGAACCTACAATCAAGACTACTCTACCCAGCAAAGTTATCATTCAGAATTAAAGGGCAGATAAAGAGCGTCACAGATAAGAAAAAGCTAAAGAAGTTCATCACCACCAAACCAGTATTATATGAAATGCTGAAAGGTATTCTTTAAAAAGAGGAAAAAGAAGAAAAAAGTAAAGATAAAAATTATGAACAACAAATATCTATCAACAAGTGATTCTAAAAATCAAGTGATTTCAAAATCTGAGGAACAGAATAAACTGGTGAACATAATAGAATCAGAGGCATAGAATGGGAGTGGATTGATAACTCTCAGGGGGAAAGGGGTGTCTGTGTGGGGGGTATGGGAAGAGACTGGACAAAAATCATACAGCTATGGATAAGGACAACGGAGGGGGGGAGGGAACCGGGTGATGGGGAGATCTGGGGGGGGGAAAAAGGAGAAACAATTGTAATAATCTGAACAATAAAGATTTATTTAAATTTAAAAAAAAGAAGAAAACTGACACAGGGTCTTTATCGACAAGGAAAATGCAGAATTGGAAGCTGTGGATCTGAATAGAGTCACCCTCCTTGGAGTGGAAGAGCAGGAGGGACCCATTAAGCTGTCAGTAAGACTGCTGACACCCAGACACTTCCTGCAGTTTCTGAGGCAACTGGTGTCAGGAAGGTTCATGGAGTCTATTGCTCAGAGCCCTTTGCACAGCTCAGCACTGGCAGCCACAGTCCATTTGACAAGACAGTGAGAGAAATTAGCTGAGCCCATGGTCTGGCTTTGAGAGAGAGAGTGTGTGTGCTAAGTCTGGAGAATAAATAAGGAGTGGGCATCACCTCAGGACACTAGGAGAGATGTGAAGGTCTTACCTATGAATGATACAAGTGCAAACACTTCCAGCATCACATCACAGTACAGACGTCTCTGAGCCTCATCAAGGATCTCCCACTCCTCCTGAGAGAAGGCAATGGCCACGTCCTCAAAGTTCATATCCTGTCATAATGGGCACAGTACATCCCATGATAAGATTCTCTCTTGAGATTCCAAGTTTGCCAAACTACCCACCCTGCACATGCATATGCTCCCCTACTCCCCACATCAGAGAAGAAAGCAGCCCTTGGTCCCATTAAAGTCAATCTCTCCTTATATTCTTACTGATGCTGTGTCTTCCCACGACAATAAAGGCAGATGAACAGATACAAGTTACCTGTGCTCTCATCCTCAAATAGGAGTCACACTGCCCCCTTTCAATAATAGTTGGTGTCAGGAACATAGGGTAGGAGGAGATGTTGCACATAATGGGAATGTGATGGATTTGACTCTGGTCTTGTCAGGCAATACCCATGTTGTCCTCCAAATTGTCCCTCCAAGACACCAAACAACATAGTAATGCCCATTACAGTTCTGACTCCAATCCCAGTTTGCTGAGGCCATCACTCTGCATTACCTGCTGCCCATAGTTCTGTGATCCACACTTGTCTCACACAGCTTATTCCCAAATGCACAACTTCACTGGTAACACAAATAAGCCATGACGAGAATAGGGTGTTTTCTAATCAGCTTCCTTCCCCAAATTGTAGTTCACCACATCTGTGATACATTTCTCTCTCACCCTTCTCTCTTCTCCTTTCCCCATGCCGGTGGGGATTTTCAAGTGCAGGTGACACTGATGTATGCTATCTCATTCCTAGTGTTCACTGGGTAAGCAAGCCCTCAACAAAAAATGGCAGGTGGGCACATACATGGCCTCTAAGCTCTACACTTTTCATGTAGCATCACAGCAACCCATCCTGTTTGAAATTATCCTAAAATTCCCCATATCATATCATAAAGAATCCATCAGAATTCGACTCCCTTTTCATTCATTTGCACGTCATTGTTAGTGTCCGGCCGCTTTGCTTTTAGTCCCAGGGACCACACTAATGTCATCATCCCCTGTGTGTGATTGTGCAGCTCAGCCCGGGATCCCCACCTGCCACACTGACATAGATGGCACCTCCCATACTGTTCTCTGGGTCACTGCATGCCCTGCCCTCAAGAGAAGCTTGGCTGCTTTTCCTCACAGGTCCCTAGGCTGTGCTGGTGTTGAGATGTGTGTGGACTGACTAGGTGATTAAAACATATATATTGATTTCAAAGAGAGAGATATGGGGATATACTATATATATATATATATATATATATATATATATATATACACACACACACACACACACACACACACACACACACACACACACACAATGTGTGTCCTCATTATTATGCGTTCAGAGGTCGTAATAATCTGGCCACTCAGTATATCTTACCTTATAATAGGCATGTAAATTGACGGTACCTTCGCTACACCCACAACCAATCAGAGTGAGTATGCAAATTAAAATAAAAACATGGCGGCAGCCCCGCCCCCCAGCCGCTCCTGGCCTGTGAGAGTTGGAGAAGTCAGGCGTCAGTGCCTGAGGCTGGCTGCAGCCAGAGACCAAGAAGCTGCCTGCCCCGTGATCCCAGGCTGCAGCCAGCCTCAGAAGCCTCACGTCCGCCTGCCCCATGTCCTGGGGGAGACTGAGAAATGGGCCCCAGCGCCTGAGGCTGGGTGCAGCCCGGGAGACAAAAAAGCCGCCTGCCCCGGGATCCCAGGCTACAGCCAGCTGGAGAAGCCGCCCACTCCATGTCCACCCGCCCCACAACCTGGGAGAGACTGAGAAACCGGCCCCAGTGCCTGAGGCTGGCTGCAGCCATGGAGACCAAGAAGCCGCCTGTCCCATGATTCCAGGCTGCAGCCAGCACCAGAAGCCTCATGTCTGCCTGCCCCATGTCCTGGGGGAGACTGAGAAACCGGGCCCCAGCACTTGAGGCTGGATGGGACCTGGGAGATGAAGAAGCTGCTTGCCCTGTGATCCCAGGCTGCAGCCAGTTGGAGAAGCCGCCCACCCCATGTCCACCCGACCCACATCCTGGGGGAGATGGAGAAACCGGGTGCCAGTACCTGAGGCTGGCTATAGCCCGGGAGATGAAGAAGCCGCCTGCCCTATTATCCCAGGCCACAGCCAGCTGGAAAAGTCGCCCACACTGCATCCCAGGGAAGATGGAGAAGCTGCACACCTGCGGTCCAGGTGCTAGCACCTGCAGCTGGCTACAGCCTGGTAGATGGAGAAGCCGCCCACCCCGCAGTCCTGGGCACCAGTACCTGCGGCTGGCTTTGGCCTGGGAGACGGTGAACCCACCCACCCCGTGGTACTGGGCACCAGTACCTGCGGCTGGCTGTGGCCTGGGTGACGGTGAAGCTGCCTACCCTGCGGTCCTGGGCACTAGCACTTGCGGCTGCAGCACAAGCGAAGCCACCTGTCCACCATCCCCTGAGGCTGCAGCCAGCCTGGGCATCTATGGCTGACCAGAGGGAGGGAAGCCCAGATCCCGGGTGCCTGTGGTTGGCTGGAGGAGGGAATCCTGGGTACCAGGTGTGGGCTGAGGCAGAGGTGGTTAGGGGCAATCAAGCCAGCAGGGGAGCAGTTAGGCTGGCAGGCAGAAGCAGTTAGGGGCAATCAGGCAGGGAGACGAGCGGTTAGGAGCCAGCAGTTCTGAATTGTGAGAGGGATATCCAACTGCCAGTTATCCCACGAGGGGTCCCAGATTGCAGAAGGTGCAGGCCAGGCTGAGGGACACCCTCCCTGCCACCCCCCGTGCACGAATTTCTTGCACCGGGCCCCTAGTATACTAATAAAAGGGTAATATGCTAATATAACCTGGAGACCTTCCGGATGTCCTTCTGGACAAAGCCGGGAGTTTGGCTGGCCTGCAAACAACCCACAAACGGCCCTCAGCCCCTGGCTCAGGCCGACAACACCCCCCAGCAGATACCCTCAACCCAATGGGGGCGTGACCAGCCTGCAATTGCCCTCAGTCCCTAGCCCAGGCCGGCCACGGCCCCCATCTTAGACCCTTACCCTGATGGGGGTGTGGCTGGCCTGCATACTGCCCCAGTTCCTCACCCAGGCTGGCATCACCCCAAGTGGGGACCCCCACCCCAATGTGGACATGGCCGGCTTACAAACCACCCCAGACCCCTCACCCAGGCCATCCCCGCTCCCCAAGTGGACCCCTACCCTGAACCAGGACCTCCTTCAGCGCAGACCAGCTGGCCCTCACCCATGCACCAAGCCCCTATCTATACTAACAAAAAGGTAGTATGCTAATTAGACCAGGAGACATTCCAGACATCCTTCCAGACAAGCCATGGTGGCGGGGCTAAGGCAGAGGTGGTTAGGGGTGATTAGGCCAGGAGGAAAGGGCATTTGCAGGTGATCAGGCCAGCAAGGGGGGCCAGTTGGGGGTGAGTAGGCTGGCGGCTGTGCAGTTGGGGGCAAGCAGGCTGGCAGGGGGACAGTTGGGGCAAGCAGGCCAGCAGGGGGGAAAGTTGGGTATGAGCAGGCTGGCGGGGGGGGGGGGCGGGCGCAGTTGCAGGTGAATAGGCCGGCAGGGAGAGAGAGAGTGAGAGAGATCTATTTTTTGTTCCATTAATTTTATACATTGTTGTAATTGATATATATATAGTAGGACTTTGGGTTACGTCGGAGATCTGTTCCTATGGCGCAACATAATGCAATTTTCGCTGTAAGTCAAAACCCACCTACATAAGCACCTACATAACTCACATGGCACACATACACAGCAGAAATGAAGTGAAACAGTAAAAAAAACTTAAAAGAAAAATAACAATTCCCGACCTTTACTTATCTTAAATAATAATAGACAAACATGTAAATTGACCGTACCTTCGATTCTCCCAGAGCCAATCAGAATGAGCATGCAAATTAACCCAACTAAGATGGAAGCTAATTTGCATAAGTAGGCACCCAGCAGCCTTCATCCAGGAACAGGGAACATCCTCAGCACCCAGAGCGAGAGGGAGCCAGCAATCAGAGCCAACGGGAGCCATTGATCAGAGGGAGAGGGAGCCAGCCATAGGAGGGAGAGGGAGCCAGCCATAGGAGGGAGAGGGAGCCATTGAGAGCCAGCGATCTGAGCGAGAGGGAGCCAGCCATTGGAGAGAGAGGGAGCCAGCCATCAGAGGGAGAGCGAGCCAGCCATAGGAGGGAGAGGGAGCCAGTGATCAGAGCCAGCGGGAGCCAGCGATCGGAGGGAGAGCGAGCCAGCCATAGGAGGGAGAGCAAGCCAGCCATAGGAGGGAGAGGGAGCCAGCGGGAGCCAGCGATCAGAGCGAGAGGGAGCCAGCCATTGGAGAGAGAGGGAGCCAGCCATCAGTGGGAGAGGGAGCCAGCCATCGGAGGGAGAGTGAGCCAGCCATCGGAGGGAGAGCAAGCCAGCCATAGGAGGGAGAGGGAGCCAGCCATAGGAGGGAGAGGGAGTCAGCGATCGAAGCAAGAGGGAGCCAGTGAGAGCCAGCAATCGGAGAGAGAGGGAGCCAGCCATTGGAAGGAGAGGGAGCCAGCCATCGGAGGGAGAGGGAGCCAGCCATCCGAGGGAGAGGGAGCCAGCCATCAGAGGGAGAGGAAGCCAGAGATTGGAGCGAGAGGGAGCCAGTGATCAGAGTGAAAGGGAGCCAGTGATTGGAGGGAGCTGGAGGGCCCCATAGTTTTTAGGCCTGGGCAGGGGCAGAGCCAGTGATTGGAGGGTGCTGGAGGGCACCTGCCCAGGCCCAAGACTTTTGGTCCCAGCAGGGGCAGAGCCGGAGATCGGTGTGAACTGAGTTTCTAATCTACTTGATATATGTTCCTTTTATGATTGCTCATTGGCTAAGTACCCTGTATGACACTGGTAATATTGTTAGTAACGTGGGTAATAAGAATCCAAAAAGGGGATCTAGGGTTTTTCCACTATCCTCCTGGAGAAAAAAAAAAAAAAAGTCCGCTGCTGGAGGGCTAAGAAATATCATATACTGCCCTAGCTGGATTGGTTCAGTGAATAATGCATTGGCCTACCAACAGCAAGGTCTGGGTTCAATTCTGATCAAGGGCAAGTACCTAGGTTGCAGGCTCCTCCCTGGCCAGGGCCCAGGTCAGGGCTCATGCAGGAGGCAACCAATCAAAGTTTTCCTTTCACTTTGATGTTTCTCTCTGTCTCTCCCTTTGTCTTCCACATTCTCTAAAAATCAATGGAAACATATCCTCAGGTGAGGATTTAAAAAAAAAGAACAAAATGTCATATGCTATGAAAGACACATCTTGAAAATGCCTAAAGAAAGTTGTCATTTTTTCGTGATGAAGGGACTGGAGTCCGTGTTGATGAAAACACCTTGGTGGTTGCGGTGGCTGGCGGTGGCTGCAGCAGCGGGGTGATGGGGCTGGTGCCTTCCTCTGATCAGCCCAATTTCCTCCATAAAGGAAGCGGATGTAAGCAGATGTAGGACATACCCTGAGTCCATCCAGTATGTGAGAGGGGGCAGACTGGGCTGAGGGAAAACCCTCCCCGCCCCCACCCGTGCACGAATTTCGTGCAGTGTGCCCCTAGTGGTAAATAAATAATAAAAAGCATAAAGCACATACCTAAATATAAGGGTAAATACTGGATTATCCTTACCTTTACTACTGTTGTTGGCTTGCACACTGGACGTTGCAAAGTGGGGGAAGACAGGCTTACACTAGGCTGCTGTGGGGAGGAGGTTTGAGAGACAGAACCTGCAGAAGATGCATGTGATACTGGGTCAGGTGAGTACGGAGAGGCAGAACCTGCAGAAGGTGCTGGAGATCCTGGGTCAGGTGAGTCTGGAGAGGCAGAACCTGCAGAAGATGCATGTGATACTGGGTCAGGTGAGTCTGGAGAGGCAGAACCTGCAGAAGGTGCTGGAGATACTGGGTCAGGTGAGTCTGGAGACGCATATGAGGTAGAGGGTACGGGATCTGTTGCAGGCTTCTCCACATTCTTAAAATAATGTTTGAGGCTGGTCTGGATGGATATCTTCTTCTTGTCCTCCCAAATTTCCTTGTAACACAGCAGGCTATCCATGACCCCTCTGGCAGCCTTACTGTACCTGTCACTGTTGGGGTCCTGAGCCTCAAACCTTGCCAAGGCATCCTCTATCATGGCAAAGCCCCCCGCTAATTCCTTGCTTGTAAATCTCCTGTGCTCTGGGGTTGGTGTGTCTTCCTCTTCAATGAACTGCTGTTTCAGTTGAGTGAGGTCCTTGGCAGATAGCTCCTCTCCATGAGATGCCTGCAGCTCTGTAACATCCTCAGCCTCCACCTCCAAATCAAGCTGCTTACTCAACTTAACAACATTCTTTTTTTTTAATTACTTTATTGATTAAGGTATCACATATTTGTTATCAACCCCCCCCCCGTTCCCTTCCCACCCACCCCCACACGCATGCCCCCCTCCCCCTGTTGTCCGTGATCACTGATTAGGCTCATATGCAAGAACACAAGTCCTTTGGTTGATCTATCTCCCTTGTCCCCACCCTCCCCTACCTTCCCTCTGAGGTCTGACAGTCTGATCAATGCTGTTCTTGTTCTTAAGTCTATGTTGTTCATCTTTTCCCGTAGATGAGTGAGCTCATGTGATACTAGGAATACACTTATAGGAACCGAAAATGAGACAAGCAATAATAGTTATGCTGAGAGGCAAATGAATCAGTCTATAGTGAGTTTCTTCCTGGGCCAACAGTTCTTTTGAGTCCCGGTTTCTATGTCCAACAGTTGTTTATGTGTTCATAACAGCAATGATATTTCAGTTCTGGATGGTGGACAAATGGTGGTAATACAGGTCCGACCCTCTCTGGTTTGGTCCTGGGCAATCTGCAGTGACGCACATCTGCTGACTGCTAGTATGGCAAGGCATCGTCAGCATCTTCCATCTCTGGACTGTTTCTCTTCTGACTTCATGGCTGGAGCACTCCTGTCAATTCCTCTCTGTTGCAGGAATCCACATGGTCTCGGAGTTGTTTTCTGAAAATATACAAACATATTCTCAACCAAAAGTTAATAAAGGAATATTTTCTATAAATTTGACTTGTGATCCTTTTTCATTTTTTTGCCCAAACGATTTTCCTTTGGCTTGTTTTGACACCATGTATGTTTTACATGGGTGACTTGCTGTTAGCATTACAAATGAAAGTTAATTTTCTAAAGTAAAAATTTTCTAGATGTAATTTATTTACAGGATATTTTTCCTTACATGATATTCTTCTACTATCCCCCCTTTTTTAGTTTAAATATTGGGAGGCTTTTGGAAATTTTATGCTGTAATCTTGATAGGTTTTAAATTTTACTTTTTTGCACTAAAATGTGACTGCTTTAGGTTCATTATATGTTACGCAATTTTACCATGAGATGAACTACCAATAAAAATTTTAGTTAACACTTTAGGAACAGCTTTTTTGTCCAGTACAATTGATTTTTCTAGAGTATTTGCTTATTTTGATTGGCCAATTTAAATTAGTCTGAAAACTTGACTACTATTTTACTGTCAAATTTAATACTCTAACAACCATCTTGTTTTACCCTGTAATTATTAGTGGAGAGGATTATTTGCCTTCTTGAGTAGGCCCTGAGCATTCCTGGTGCTAGGCTGGATTTAGATATCATAGACCCAGTTTCCCGGATCATGGGTGCAAGACATCTCCATCAAGTCTTGTTGCAGTGAGAGGGCATCTGCTGTCGGCCAAGTCTCTGTTACCTGGGTCCCAATTTGAGCTGGGCATGTGAAGCTAAGCAGCCATGGGGGCAGGAGATCTCCTTCAGCAGGGGTGAGGGTTCAGGCCCCTGCAAACTTGGGGGGGTGAAGGTCTGTGCCTCACCTCTGTTGACCCCCAAGTTCTTTCCTGATGGCCCCTATGCGACTTTGCCTGTCTTAGGTTGTTCCTTCCCTGAGGAATCTTACCCATCTCTGGCTAACCAGCCATCCTCTGGGGCCAAGCAGGGTGATGTGACGTTTAGTTCTGTCTCCTTGGTCGCCTATGTCCCCATGGCCTCCACGCCTAGCACCTGCCTTGGGATCCCCTCGCCTGCTGGCAGGGTCCCAGCACTGATCACATATCTTGTGGAACCCAGGTTTCTTCTCCAAGGAGGCCCAGCTCACCCCACTGGGCGAGAGACAGATCCATGGTACCAGCCATCATGAGGTTTCAACCTTGGCATGAACAGAAGCTCAGGCAACAGCTGTGGACTATTGGATTGTGAGAAGCGGGTCCCTCTTGGCCAAAACTGCAAGAGGGGCCAATTTAGAATGCTCAGGTGCCTTCCCAGGGGGCCCTCTACATAGTAGAAGGGATTAAACCCTTTCATGTCCTTTTTAAATTGCTGCCAGACATTCAAAGAATTAGTTTGTAAGTTTGTTTGGGCTAATTGTATAATATGCTGTTGTAATTCTAAAATATCTAGAGATGTGTTACGTTTGTCTCCAAGCACCAAACAGATGATCCCCCCCCCCCCGCCCCCGCCCCATCGGGCATGAGGAACTATTATAAGTAATGGGGGTGATCCAAATCTGGGAAAAATTTTAATGACAGTGTAGAATAATATCATGTAAGGATATTCTTTGTTCTAGTCCATGGCAATATGTGGGAAAATTCATGGGGCCTCCCTATAAGGGCACTGGATAGACGGGCCTTGAAAAGGGTCTGTCTCTAACTGGTGTTCTTATTCCAAGGCAGCTGCATGATTGCCTGTCCTTGGAAAGGGGTCACATGAATGTTATTTAAGCAAACTGTAATAGTAACAGATATAGAGGTTAAGTGTTCTTGGAGTGAACTTTGCTCAAGGAAGATTGGATTGAGAGTCCATGACTCAAGGATTGCTTTGTCTCCACAAGGAGGTGCGTGTGGCTCGCTGCCCAGACTTATAGCACGACGCCCGGGAGTTCGGGAGGGGAGACAAAATTTGGGATATAAATGTACTGCTCTCTGTGAATAAACTTGCCTTCAACAGCAACCCTGTTGTTGGTCCTCCTGACCCCCGCTTTTGCTTCTCTTTCTTTCTTTTTCCTCGTCACCATCTCCTACTTTCAGGATTACCCTGTTCTCTGTCTGAGCAGGTCTCCGACAGCAATACCCTTTCAAACTGGCTATTTCTTTTTGTATAGACAAGGTCTTAGTTACACTTTCTGCACTTCTACCGCGGGCAAGTAGTGATAGTAGTGACACCCTTTCTTTGGTGTCCATACAAGCCAGAAACCTCTCTTTAATTTTACACAAAAAGGGGCATTGTTTTGATTTTGTGTTATACAAAAGGGAAGCTGGGTGGAGACTCCTGTGTATTTATACTTTCTTGCCCCACCCATGGACCTCCTGGATGGCCAAGGTGATTGGTATTATTGGTAACTACATTAGTCAGGGGATCAGCCCACATAAGTGGTCTTACCCATGAAGGGTCAGAATCATAAGTCCAAAATACTTACCCTCTTGTCCCGGGTAAAATTACTGTACATCTGATGATTGCTAGCATGGCTGGAAAGGCGTTCTCCTGCATTCTTGGGTTTCTGGTTACCTCACAATTTCTTCCCTGAGGTTTGACATTCTGATTGATGTTTCTCTGATTCTGGATCTATCTAATGCATCAGCATGTTTGTAAGAAAATATAATGATGTGCTACTGAAATATCCTAGCAGGCCCATGTTCAGTGCCAACATTTTGTCATTCTGAAACTAATCATGATGACAGTATTTACCACCAGGAATAAATGGTGGAGAATGTTAGCAACATAGATTGAACTTAAAAGTGTATCATGTAAGTGGGCATTAAATTGTGCATAAGATAAAATGTGAGAAAAACAATTTTCCTTCCAGTATTCAAAACATACTGTGTATTTCCAAATGGAAAAGAAACCAATTGAGTCCCTAAGGAATGGGTGAAGTGAATAGAGATGTCTTAGATGCTGAACTGCCTTCCTATTTGTTAAATCCTAAATTCATTTGAAAAATTGAAAAAGTGAGTGCTCGGCGCGCCTCTGAGCCTGTCGACTTCCCATTCATCAGATCCTAGGACAGTGAGGAAAATACATCCGTCAGTCGGTGTATTTTGTTGGTCTTGATATTTGCCTCGCCTCGCCTCGCCTTGCCTCGCCTCGCCTCGCCTCGCCTTGCCTTTTGGGTTAATTTGCATACTCACTATGATTGGATATGGGCATAGTGAAGGTGTGGTCAATTTACATGTTCGTCTATTATTAGCTAGGACAAGGAATTATACAGAACAATTTGTGCCACCTTTGTTAGAAATAACCATATATTTATTAAAATGGACACATTGACAGTGATATATCAATGATAAGAATATGTGTCAGAGCCCTTAATGATTTGGCTCAGTGGATACAGAGACGGTCTGCAGACTAAAGGGTCCCAGGTTCAATTCTGGTCAAGGGCATGTAGCTTGGTTACAGGCACACTGCAAGTAGGAGTTGTGCAGGAGACAGCTGATCGATGTTTGTAACTCTCTACACCTCACTTCCGCTCTGTACAATCAATAATATGTATATATATATATTTTTTTCATTAGAACATCTATCA
Source organism: Cnephaeus nilssonii (assembly GCF_951640355.1). Taxonomy (NCBI): domain Eukaryota; kingdom Metazoa; phylum Chordata; class Mammalia; order Chiroptera; family Vespertilionidae; genus Cnephaeus; species Cnephaeus nilssonii. The sequence goes on along the minus strand of NC_137095.1, from coordinate 906,695 downwards.
GAAAAAAATGCATTATTTTTTAATTACTTTATTGATTAAGGTATCACAGATTTGTCATCAACCCCCACCATAAAGATGCATTATTAATGTAACTTTACTTAATCTCCAAGTATTTCTGAATCATAAATTAAATCACAAAAATACTTAGAAAAATAAAGTTCTCTATGAAAATGGAATGTAAATTTTTGGCAACTAAGAAATCTGTGAAGAACAGAGACAGATTAAAAGAGGTCATGAACCAATTACGCAGACAGATATGGTCAGCATTATGAATTTGTAATGATGGCTTCAGTTTCATGCACACGTCAAGATTTATGAAACACTATAGTCAACACATGTAATTTACTCATTACAGTTTTTATCAATGGTCCAAGAGAAAACCAATATAAGTTCAGCTATTCTGGAAGAACAGGTTTGGTAACTCTATATTCAATCCCCCTACTTATGCCCTCTGGGTGAGAGTCTCATCTCAATGACAGAAAATGTAACAAACAATGAAGAACTTTCACCCAAACACATCCCTGGACTAAAGACAGCCTTTGTCTCCATGTTTTCCCCTGTATGAAGTCTCTGATGTTTACGAAGGGCAGTGCCATGGGTAAAAGATTTCCCACATTCACTGCATTGATAAGGCTTTTCTCCATTGTGAACTCTCTGATGATATTGGAGACCACTGCTATTTATAAAACATTTTCCACATTCACTGCAGTGATAAGGATTTTTTTCTCCAGTGTGAATTCTCTGATGATAATGAAGGGTAGTGCTCTGAGTAAAACATTTTCCACATTCACTGCAGTGATAAGGCTTTTTTTCTCCAGTGTGAACTCTCTGATGATATTGGAGACCAGTGCTACTTCTAAAAGATTTTCCACATTCACTGCAGTGATAAGGCTTTTCTCCAGTGTGAACTCTCTGATGATATTGGAGAGCATTGCACCTTTTAAAAGATTTTCCACATTCACTGCATTTATAAGGCGTTTCCCCTGTATGAAGTGTCTGATGATTACGAAGGGCAATGCGATGGGTAAAGGATTTCCCACATTCACTGCATTGATAAGGTTTTTCTCCAGTGTGAATTCTCTGATGATAATGAAGGGTAGTGCTCTGAGTAAAAGATTTTCCACATTCACTGCATTTATAAGGCTTCTTTCCTGTATGAACTCTCTGATGACTACTAAGGCTAGTATTCTGGGTAAAGGATTTCCCACATTCACTACATTTATAAGGCTTTTCTCCCATATGAACTCTCTGATGTTGATGAAGGATGCGTTTAGAGGTAAAACATTTTCCACATTCACTGCATTGATAAGGCTTTTCTCCTGTATGAAGTCTCTGATGACAATAAAGATGACTGCTAGTGCTGTAAGCTTTCCCACATTCACTACATTTATAAGGCTTTTCTCCAGTGTGAACTCTACGATGACAATGACGAATACTGTTACTGGTAAAAGATTTCCCACACTCATTGTACTCATGAGGCCTTTCTCCTGTGTGAACTCTATGCTCATAATGGAGGACACTGCTACCGGTAAAAGTTTTTCCACATTCACTGAGCTCATAAGGCCTTTCTCCAGTGTGCAAAGCTTTGTGATTACCTAGGCCAGTGATGGTGAACCTATGACACGCGTGTCAGCACTGACACGTGTAGCCATTTCTGATGACACGCGGCTGCATGCCGAGGATGAAACATTTGCTGCTCCTAAGGATGAAACATTTGCGACTAGAGTCTTAGAGTTAGTTTTTTCCTCAAAGTGACACACTACCCGAGTTATGCTCAGTTTTTTGGCGAAGTTTGACACACCAAGCTCAAAACGTTGCCCATCACTGACCTAGGCTGTTACTACTGCTAAAAGCTTTCCCAAATTTACTACACTGAGAAGGCCTTTCTCCATTGTGACCTTGCTGTTGATAATGAAAGCTAGAATATTTGTTAACATTTTTTCCACATTCACAGCTATCAAAACACTGACTTCCAACATAGACATCTTTTTCCAGAATAAACATGTGGGTAAAACTAATTTCTTCCTTACATTCTTTTCTGGTGTAATCATTTTTTCGCCTTTGAAACGTCATCCCACACATCAACATTGCAGTTGGACTGTCCCTGGTCTGAGTACCCTTTAGGTGGAGATGTCCTGACCAGTTAAAGACACCATGTCCAACCTCCCCACATGTGAAACGATTCTGTGATACATTGAAATTGCAGCTGTTTGCAAATGAGATCCTGTCCACACCTGTATTGAAAGTGTCTCTCACGTGCTGTTGGTGAAATTTTACACAGCAGTAAAATGGTTTTGCACATGCGCCACACCTCAACAGTATCTGTCTGTGTTGTGTTCTCTGAAGATCAGTCAAGTGGAAAATGTTTCTCAAGACGATCCCACAACTCTCACAGGGGTGGCTCTTCTGGGAAGACAAGGATACCTTGGGATTCCTTGCCTGTGACACTCTTACAGAAACCTTCTGTTTAGTCGGGGTCTCAACTTTCTCTGCTCCACAGCAGCAACCTGAACAAAAGGAAAATCTGGTGAAGTACATGTTGATGTTATGAAATCACAGTATCTTTACCATAAATATTTATCGGTTATGACTAGAGAGATTTTCTAGACAAGTGAAGTAGACTCTGAGTAAATCGCACTTAAAGTACATAACATGGTCAGTCAACAATGAAAATATCACCACTGGAAGGACAGAAGCACAGGATGGGATACAAAGAGGAGAAGAATTCTCTACTCATTGTTCCTGCACAAAGGCTTTTTTGAGGACCTTACCTGCTGGCCATGTGAGTCCATACAGAATCATTTGAAGGTGCTCATACCCATAAACATTAATTGTATTAGAGCACACGAGGTTCAACGTCAATATAATAATACTTGTGCACTCCAAGGTAGTGCAGGCACGGTCCAACGTTGGTTTGCAGTAAAGAGAGACCTGTGAAAGAGGCAAAGGTGCAAAGTCCAGAGAGGTTAAGGTTATCCATGGGCTGGGAATCGGAGTAGAAATGATCACTATTCAACCTGTGTCGTTGGCAAAGTATCAATAATAACCCAAAACAAGCTTAACTGGGTAAGGACTGGGCAACAGTAAGAAAACACTGATGGAGAGAAACCAAGATGGCAGCATAAGGTAAACACCTAATTGTTGCCTGCCACAACAATTTTGAAACTAACACTGGAAAACGGAGCGCACACCGTCCAGAACCACCAGAAAGCTGGCAGAGTGGAAAACCTACAACTAGAGAAAAAAAGAGAGGGGGACGTGGAGCCTCAGGAGCTGTGGAGGTGCGGAGATCCGTGAGCGCGGAATGTGCAGGCGGCTGAATACGCGGCAGGCTTGCTCGCAGCGCGCAGAGAGGGAGGGCAGCAGACGCTGCATGGCTAGCTTTCTCGTTTGGGAGAAAAACAAAACCTCCCGACTGCACTGAAATCCAGCTGCAGTCAGGGAGAAACTGGTCTATTTGGCAGCGGACGAGGCTCGAAAGCTGCCTTCTCTCAGAGGCGCGCAGCCATTGATTAGGGCACGGAGAAACCTGCCCTCTTAGGGCGGCGCGGACAGAAATCAAGTTTGTCTGCGCCATTCTGAGACTCCACCCCATCCAAGCTGAGCACAGCCCTCCCAGTGACTGGATTTCTCGTTCGGGAAAAAAACAAAACCTCTGGTCTGCACTGAATCCAGCCCCAGCTGGGGAGAAACTGGTCTGTTAGGCAGCGGGAGAGGCTCGAAAGCTGCCTTCTCTCAGAGGCGTGCAGCCATTAATTCGGGCACGGAGAAACCGCCCCTCTTAGGGCGGAGTAGACGGGAAACCAAAGCTTGTCTGCGCCACCCTGAGACTTCGCCCCATCCAAGCTGAGCACAGAAGCTCTCCCAGCGGAGACACTGCTGATCCTCACAGCCAACTGGCTTGGAGATCAACTCCCGCCAGAGATAACAGCAATCCCAACCACTCTGAACTCCAGTTTCTGGGGACACGCGGGGGACCCAGACGCCTACGGGACTCTCGGCCATCGGTCGGAGAGTGAGAGTGACTTTTCTGTCGGTGTGGACGACACCAGATTTCAACCACTCTCATAAGGGACACATTCAAGAGGCAGACACAGTGAGCACCAAAGCCCTACTGTGTCTCCAGCACAGCAATTCTTCCGTTATAGACACAGCAGGCCCTCACAACCAATTGGACCGGAGGTCAATTCCTCCCAGTGTACCAACAGCAATCAGGGCTTTTAACTACACCAAGACTTTCTACTCAGCCCACAAAGGGGAGTACCAAGAGCGACCACCTAGGGTGATTGGGGAAGCTGAGCAACCGGCCCCTATAGGTCACCGACCACACAAAGCCACTCCATCAACACAGGGAGGCAGCCAAAATGTGGGGACATCGAAGTATGTCACAAGTAGGAGAGATAGATGAAAGCAAACTAATGGACGACACAGTGCTCAGAACCATATTTATAAGGTTACTCAAGAATCTTCTAAAAACCGCTGAGAAACTTGAAGAGACCTTCAAGGACCTAAATGAGAATACCAAAAAAATGGAAAAGGACCAGTCAGAAATTATGCATACACTGTCTGAAATAAAGACTATACAGAGTAGACCACCGTACCTGAAGAGTCAAACCAAAGATCTGGAATATGAGGAAGAAAAAAACACCCAACCAGAGAGGTGGAAAGAAAGAAGAATCCAAAAGTGTGAGGATAGCATAAGGAGCCTCCGGGATGGGTTTAAGCATACCAACATCCGAATTTTTGGGGTGCCAGAAGAGAGAGAGCAAGATACTTAAAACCTATTTGAAGAAATAATGACAGAAAACTTCCCCCACCTGGTGAAAGAAATAGATTACAGGTTCAGGAAGCGCACAGAACCCCAAACAAGAGGAATCGAAAGAGGACCACACCAAGACACATCATAATTAAAATGCCAAGGGCAAAAGACAAAGAGAGAATCTTACAAGCAGCAAGAGAAAAACAGTTAGTTACCTACAAGGGAGCACCCATACGACTGTCAGCTGATTTCTCAACAGAAACTATGCAGGCCAGACGGGAATGGCAAGAAATATTCAAAGTGATGAATAGCAAGAACCTACAACCAAGACTACTCTACCCAGCAAAGTTATCATTCAGAATTGAAGAGCAGATAAAGAGCTTCACAGATAAGAAAAAGCTAAAGGAGTTCATCACCACAAAACCAGTATTATATGAAATGCTGAAAGGTATTCTTTAAAAAGAGGAAAAAGAAGAAAAAAGTAAAGATAAAAATTATGAACAAGAAATACATATCTATCAACAAGTGATTCTAAAAATCTGAGGAACAGAATAAACTGGTGAACATAATAGAATCAGAGGCATAGAATGGGAGTGGATTAATAATTCTCAGGGGGAAAGGGGTGTCTGTGTGGGGGGTATGGGAAGAGACTGGACAAAAATCATACACCTACGGATAAGGACAATGGGGGAGAGGGAACCGGGTGATGGGAAGATATGGGGGGAAAAAAGGAGAAACAATTGTAATAATCTGAACAATAAAGATTTATTTAAAAAAAAAAGGAAAGAAAACACTGATGAATAAAATGAGTTTCTAGTTATGAATGTAACAAAGGCCAGGCGTGAAAGCTTCCCCAACGACCCTTCACCAATGACACAGTGGACCCACAAGACTGCCTGTGGGTCCACTGTGTCATTCCTAAAGTCACGTTTCTTCTGTGATGCACAAATGATTCTTCCCCTTAAAGCCCATTTGAGCCATTGCATGGGATAAATGATGCTAATCTTCAAAGAAAACCAGAAAAGATGGATGATCAACGCTGTGGTAGAACAATAAAGGACAAATGAGATCACAGGCAAAAGACCTATGTGAGTGACATCAGAAAATTGGCAGGAGCAGAAATATGAGCATCTCCCCCCATCCCAGTGTAAGTAGACAGCTATGCATGAACAAAGAAGCCCACAGGAAATGGGAATCAGGGTACCATGAAGACAAACAGTATTACAGACACAAATAAAGGAGAACTGTACAGAAAGGATGACTGGAAAGATTGGGTGAACAAACATACGTGAAGATACCCACAGTCAAAAACAAGGGTTCTCCAGCAGCCTCTGGGCTTCTGCTATCATTGGCCATAGTGGCTTCTCCAAAAAATACTGGAAATCATTGTGTTTAAAAACCACAGACTGCCTTGGCCAGTATTGCTCAGTTGGTTGGAGCATCGTCCTGTATAACAAAGCGTCTAGGATTCAATTTCCAGGCAAGGCACATATCAGTATGCGGGTTCCATTTCCAGTTAGTTTGTGTGTAGAAGGCAGCTGATTGATGTTTTCCCCTCACACTGATGTTTCCCTCCTTCCTTCTCTCTCTCTCTCTCTCTCTCTCTCTCTCTCTCTCTCTCTCTCTCTCTCTTCCTCTTTATCTGAAACCAATATTAAACTAAGAAATAAGAACTTCAAGGTAGCCATAGCCGGTTTGGCTCAGTGGATAGAGCATCAGACTGCAAACTAAAAGGGCACATGCCCAGGTTGTGGACTCGATTCTGGGGTGGGGGTGGGGGCGGTGGGAGGGGTGGGGGCGGGACCTTGCAGGAAGCAGCCAATCAATGATTTTCTATCATCATTGATATTTCTATCTCTCTCTCCCTCTGCCTTCCTCTCTGAAATCAATAATATCTATCTATCTATCATCTATCTATCTATCTATCTATCTATCTATCTATCTATCATCTATATGTATGTATGTATTTTCAAGTACCCAAACACAAAATAGAACTCAAAAAAGTTTAGAGACAAAGTAAATAAAAAGACCACTTACCAAAATTCATTTACAAAATTCAGAAAATGCAATTCTAAGAGGAATTTTCATAGGGATAAATGCTTACATTATGAAAACAGATCTCAAAAAACCTAACCTACCATCTCAGGAATCTAGAAACACAACAAGAACATAAACCCAAAGTTTGCAAAGGAAGGAAACAACAAATATTTGAACAAGCATCAATAAAAGGGAGATAAGATAAAATAAAAGGATACCTGATGGGAATTTTTAAAAGAAAAACAAAAGTTGACAAACCTGGAGCTAGACTAAAGCAAAAAACAAACAAAAACACAAGCTTCAAAGAAATGAAAAAAGAAATGAAAGTTAAGACAATGCACCTCACATTATGAACCACAAAACATCATAAGAGATGTTGATGTTAGGAAATGAAATGACCCTCCATAGAGAAATTTGTCAAGATCCTATTTGAGCTTCTGAAATTAATAAACAAATTCAGAGCCCTGTCCAGGTGGCTCAGTTGTTGAGTATGTGGTCCCGATGCACCACAGTTGTGGGTTCCATCCCCCATCAGGGCACATGTAGGAGAGAATCAATGAATGCATAGATGGGTAGAACAGCATATCAATGTTTCCCTCTCTTTCTCTGTCTCCCTTCCTGTCTCTAAAATCAATAAATAAAGGCTGCCCAGTACAGGTCAGTGATTGAGCATCGGCCCATAACCTAGGACATTACAATTCCATTCCTTATCAGGGCACATGCACAGGTTTTGGGTTGACTCTCCAGTGGGGGGCATACAGGAGGTAGCTGATCAATGACTCTCTTTCATTATTCATGTTTCTATGTCTCTCTCCTTCTCTTCCTCTCTGAAATCAATAAAAATATATTTTAAAAATAAAGAATTTAAAGAATAAATAAAGAGCCCTGGCCCATGTTGCTCAGTGCTGAGAGTGCCTGCCTGTACACTGGAAGGTCACGGGTTCGATTCCTAGTAAAGTGCAGGGACGTGGATTTCATTTAGTTGCCTCCCCCTCTTAGTGGCAGCACATGAGGGAGGCAACTAAATGATGTTTCTCTCTCTCTCTTTCTCTTGTCTCTCCTCTCTCTCCCTAAGAAAAAAATCAGTGGAAAAAATATTCTCACTCTTCGGGTGAAGATAAAAGAATAAGGAATGAAATTCAGAAAAGTTACGGGAGAGGACGTACAAGATGGCGGTATAGGCAAAGGCCTGTGCTCACTGCCTCCCACAACCCCATCAAAATTAAAACTAAAATACAGAACAACCATCAGCCAGAACCTCTGGAAAGCTGGCTGAAAGAAGTGTTATGACTAGAGAAGTAAAGAAGACAGCACACGGAGACTGGCAGGAGGTGCGGAGGCACAGAAGGTGCAGGTCCTGTACCCATGTGGGCCACTTTTTTAATTGGGAGCGAGGTCGTCTCTGCAGAGGTCACCTGGAGGAGCAAGGGGTCCCAATCCCACAGAAGATGCCCAGCCCAGGGTCCCAGAGCTGGGGAGAAGACCCTACTGGCAGTAAGAACTATGGGCTGTAAAAACCAGTGCATATTGGGGCTCAGTAACACAGAGGCTGCAGGTGACCCCAGTTGCTCCTCTTACAATGCCAGCACCACAAACTGAATTTACAAGCTCCCGCTTCCTCTAAATTACACTGTTGGACAAACCTCAGAAGGGGGGAAGGCGGGGAACCCAGACAATTATGAAGAGAAAATGGACTGGCATCGGGGATGGAACTTGAGGGCGGCTTTCTACCAGATGGAGGTGGTAACAGCAGTCATTACACCTATGCTGGGACATTCTGGGTCCCAGGGCTGTCTGGCAGCCATGTCTGTTTGCTTCGCCCTGGTGATTCCCTGAGACCACACCAAACCCACTTTACAAGCCACCCAAGCTGTGTGCTGCAGCATTTGTATACGAATGGCCTGTCCTTGCTCAGGCTAAAATCTGTCAAACAAGTTGCAGTTGGGTCAGGAAGTTCCAAAACTATCAATAAAGCCCAAGACCTGGCACCAGCACTAGCCTTCCTTGCTTCACAGCTGGGCCTTGTCGGGCCCTTCCAAACCCAATACAAAGAGGAGATTCTGCAGATTTCTCTGTAGATCCTGCTGGGTGGCCCTAGTCAGTGGCTGACTTTACACCTCCCTAGAGACCCAAGAGCCACTGTACCCAGTGGGCAGTGTCATACCATACCAGCTTACAACTCTTTACATCCATAAGCAACACACTCTAGGAGCAGACTCACTGAGCACCAAAGCCCCACTGAAGCAAGTCCTGCTCCATAGGGGTGTCTCCTGCACAGCAGCTCTCCCACTGTATTCACAGTAGTCCCCGTAGATGCTAAAATCCTCAACAAAAGTCTAGCAAATCGGACCCAGAATTACATTAGAAAGATCATACACCATGACCAAGTGAGATGTATTCTGGGGATGCAAGGATGGTACAATATCCACTAATCAATAAACATGATACATCACATAAACAAATTAAAAGACAAAAATTATATAATCATATCAACTGATGCAGAAAGAGCATTTGACAAAATCCAACACCCTTTCTTGATAAAAACTCACAGCAAAGTGGGAATACAGGGATCATACCTCAACATAAATAAAGCGTTATATAAGAAACCTACAGCCAACATTATACTCAGTGGTCCAAAACTAAACCCATTTCCCCTAAGAACAGGAACAAGACAGGAATGCCCACTTTCACCACACCTGTTTGACATAGTATTGGAAGTGCTAGCCATAGTGATCGGACAAGAAGAAGAAATGAAAGGCATCCAAATTGGAAAAGAAGTAAAAGTAGTATAAATGAAAGACAGGACATTACACCTGACATTGAAGCACAATGGTGCATAAGAATTGTTTACAAATGACATGAACTTACATGGAGAAAACTGTAAAGAACTTGTTATGCCCAGATTTCATGATCCCCAGAGACCAACAGGGAGCAGCAGAGCCTGATGCAAAAGCAAAAGAACCTTTATTCGTGCTAGCATGAGCTCCCGTCTCCAGTAATCACCGGCGCAGTGGCAGGAGAGAGAGGCTTGGGAGAACAAAGGCTTTATAGGGGGTCCAAAGCAGTAGGCAGGGGGAACGTTCGTGGCCCCCGTCGATTGGTCAGGGGGCAGGAACAGGGGTCTGGTTACACAGGGGTACTGTGCAGTTTGCCTAATTTGGACTGAGTCCACTTCTCTGCATTCCTATTGGCAGGTTTGTGCAATTGTTACATTCTCACGGTTTACAGGGAAGGGCAACAAGAAGAGTTGCAGAACGGCGGGTACAGAACAAAAGAAACATTATAAAAGTAACAAAAAGAACTTCATGGAGTCAACCTAGTTTAGCTCTATCATTCCCCCCTTGTCATGAGACTTACAGGCCCAATCATGGGTCGGTTGGTACTCCCATTTCTTCTTCCATTGGTAGATGCTTATACCGAGTGTGTAGCACCATCATCTGTATGACCCCTACTCGTTCCTTGATGAACCAAACTAATCTATTGATGATGTAGGGGCCGAAGGTCAGCAGCAGGAGTAGGATTATAAGGGGCCCAATAAGGGCGGAGACGAGGGTGGTTAACCAGGGCAAACATAGAAGTACAGGGTTCGAAGAGCCTTTGAATCATTATACCCTCCGAAGAATGCGGGGGAGTACCGGATGTCGGGAAAGAAAGTCTGGAGGTCTACCTGGAGTTCTGGAAATCACATGTCTCTAGGGTGTAACTGGGAAGTCTGATTAAGTATAGTTCCTGAGCTCGTGTCTATGATCTGCCAGGTGATGTTGAAGAGGGTGTGAGGACTCCCGGTGGTGGGAGTGGCCGCAAGCAGGGTTACCAGCATCAGGCAGGTTGAGAACGTCGCAGCTTGAGCTTGAGCGGGTTGCATTGGTCTCGAGTAATGCTCCACTGGGTGATGAAGTCTTCCCAGATCGCCGAGGGGTCTGCTGGCCGAACGTGGGTGTGATGGACCCAGGTAGCGACACCGTCTACTTTGAGAGGGGTGGGGGTCGTCAGCACCACGACATAGGGACCCTTCCAACGTGGCTCAAGGGTCTCCCGGCGGTGTCTCTTGACATAGACCCAGTCCCCGAGCTTATGCTAATGAGGAGTCGGGGCTGGGCCAGTCTCGTAGATAGCGCAGAGGCGCGGCCAAATGTCCTTGTGCGCCCTCTCAAGGAAAAAAACAGTTCTTGACTTTCAAATTCTGCAAGAAATTCGGCTTTAAGGTTAGGGATAATAGGGGGTGGCCGGCCGAACATGATCTCATAAGGAGTAAAACCCAGGGTGTAGGGAGAGTTCCTAACCCGGTAAAGGGCATATGGAAGGAGAGCCACAGTCCCCGCCAGTCTCCATGGTCAATTTGGTAAGGGTCTCTTTTAGAGTTCTATTTATTCTCTCTACCTGCCCTGAGCTTTGGGGCCTATAAGCGCAATGCAATTTCCAATTTGCCCCAATGGCCTTGGCCACTGCCTGCGTTACCTGAGAGACAAAGGCTGGTCCATTGTCCGACCCTATCTCAGCGGGAAAACCGTACCTGGGCAAGATGTCTTCCAGCAGCTTCTTAGCTACCGTCTGAGCTGTTTCATGCTTAGTTGGGTATGCTTCTACCCGTCCAGAGAAGGTATCTACAAATACTAAAAGATATTTATAGCCATACTTTCCTGGTTTAACCTCAGTGAAGTTGACCTCCCGTTGTGCTCCAGGCTTGGTTCCTCTGAGCCTGGTTCCTTTTTCACTCTGCCCGGTTCTCGCATTTGTGAGTTGACAGGTCTTGCAGGCAGATACAACCTACTCTATTTTAATGTCCTGCTGGTGGATCTTAATTCTGGCGTGTCGAATTAAGTCCTTTAATTTTCGTGCCCCCAGGTGAGTGGACCGGTGCATGTGATTTACCATGGAGACTCCAAGCTGGTCTGGCAGTATGAGCTCCCCTTGTGGTGTATACCACCACCCCTTCTCCTCCTGTGCTTGGAGAAGCTTCCTAATGCGCTGTAACTCCTCCAGGGAATATCCTGGCTGAACTGGCAGAACTGGGTCCCCTGGGTCTGGGAGCTGTAGGGCCATGGTGGGGATCGGAAAAGGGCTACTGCCTTGGCCGCCTGGTCAGCCCTGCGGTTTCCTCTTGCCACTGGGTCGTCAGCCTTCTGGTGCCCTTGGCAGTGTATGATGGCCAATTTGGCGGGGAGCCATAAGGCCGAGAGCAAATTGAGTATCTCCTGTTTATTCTTTATAGTCTGCCTCTCTGCTGTTAGTAACCCTCTTTCATGGCAGATTGTCCCATGAACATGAGCGGTGGTGAACGCATAACGGCTATCTGTGTAGATGTTGAGCCGCCTTCCAACTCCCAGTGTCAGGGCCTTGGTGAGGGCCACAAGCTCTGCTCTCTGGGCTGATGTCCTGGAGGGCAGGGCCTCTGCCCATATAGTGTCCGTTTCAGTGACTACAGCTGCACCCGCATACCTGCTTCCGTCCCATACGAAGCTGCTTCCGTCCGTGAACCAGGTAACGTCTGCATCTGGAAGGGGCTGGTCGGTCAGGTCCTTCCAGAGCCCATGCACTTGCTCTAGGATTCCTGCACAGTCATGTAGGGGGTCATCTAGGTCGGGGTCAGGCAGTAGGGTTGCAGGATTGAGGGCCGCACTGGGGTGGAACCGCACTCTGGGAGGGTTGAGCAGGAGGCTCTGATAATGGGTCATACGTGTGTTGCTCATCCATCTATCAGGAGGCTGTTTCAGGACTCCCTCTATGGCATGTGGGGTTGTGATCCAGATTTCCTGCCCCAGTGTCAGTTTATCGGCGTCCTTGACTAAGAGCGCTGTCGCCGCAATAATTCTTAGGCATGGCGGCCAGCCGGCAGCTACAGGGTCTAACTTCTTGGACAAATAAGCCACCGGGCAGCTCCAGGGGCCTAGGGTTTAAGTCAGGACCCCTTTCGCTATTCCTTTGTGTTCATCTATGAAGAGATGGAAGGGCTTCGATGTCTGGCAGGCCCAGGGCCGGAGCGTTTAGGAGGGCTTTCTTTAACTGCTTAAAGGTTGTCTTTTCTCTCTTAGTCCATTTAAATGCCTTTCCCTCCTTGGTTGCCTCGTATAGAGGCCTGGCAATCTCTGCAAAATCCGGTATCCAGAGGCGGCAGTAGCCAGCCGATCCTAGGAATTCCCTTACTTCCCTTCGGGAGGTGGGGGTTGGGATTTTCAAAACAGTCTCTTTTCTGGCATCTGACATCCACCGCTGTCCACCCTCCAGGATGTACCCCAGGTAACTCACCCTTTCTCTGCATATCTGGGCCTTCTTCACAGAAGCCCAGTACCCAAGGGCCCCCAGGGAGGCCAGCAGGTCCCTTGTCCCCTGCTTGCAGTCTTCAGCCGTGTCTGCTGCAATCAGGATATCGTCCACATACTGAAGGAGAGTAAGGTTGGGGTGTGTTCTCCGGTACTCACCCAGGTCCTCGTGCAGGGCCTCGTTGAAGATGGTGGGCGAGTTCTTGAACCCCTGAGGCAGCCGGGTCCATGTCAGTTGTCTGCTGTAGCCCTCTTCCAGGTCATGCCACTCAAAGGCGAACAGGGGTTGACTGTGGGGTGCCAGCGGCAAACTGAAAAAGGCATCCTTCCAATCTAACACAGTATACCAGACACTGGAGGGCACCAGAGAGCTTAGGAGAGTGTATGGGTTGGGGACGGTTGGATGTATGTCCATAACTCTTTTATTTACTTCCCGGAGGTCCTGTACTGGCCGGTAGTCATTTGTGTGGGGCTTCTTGACTGGCAGGAGGAGGGTGTTCCAGGCAGACTGGCAGGGGACCAGCACCTCTATGCCCCTCAGTCTCCGAATGTTTGGCTGAATTCCCTTCTGGGCCTCCTGAGGCATGGAGTACTATTTGACTCTCACTGGGCCTTCCCCTGGTTTTAACTCTCCCAGGACAGGGGCCCTGTGGGCAGCGAGCCCCACTCCCCCTGTCTCCGCCCAAGCCGTGGGGAACTCCTACAGCCATTCGTCCATGCTGTCCTCTTCTGGAGAGGCTTTTTGGTGAAGCCGGTACTCATCCTCCAGCCTTAGGTCAGGACCTTAAAGGGGTGGCCCTCGCCATCAGTAACCTGAGGTCCCCCTTGTCTGAAAGTTATTTGAGCTCCGATCTTAGTGAGCAAGTCTCGTCCTAACAGTGGGTAGGGGCATTCCGGAATTACCATAAAAGAGTGGGATACTTGTCCCGTCCCTAAATCCACCGTTCTTCGGGTAGTCCATGAATACTTGCTCATACCAGTTGCCCCTTGCACCCAAGACTTCTTATTTGCTAATTTTCCTTGAGGCGTACGGAGGACCGAGTGTTGCGCTCCAGTGTCGACAAGGAAGTCAATAGGGGTCCCCTCCACTCTAAGAGTTACCCTGGGCTTGGGGAGGGGGTCCGAACCCCGACTCCCCTAATCACTCAGTTCATCTAGCTCCAGGACCTTCACTCGATTTGTTTCGCCTCCCTTTTTTCTGGCCCTTTTCGGACACTCTTGTTTCCAGTGCCCAATCTCCCTACAGTAAGCACACTGATCTTTCTGCAGCTTCCGCCTCCTGCCCCGGGTGGTCCCCTTACCGTCCTCCTGGTTGCCGGAAAGTCAGCGGAGACGGCTGTTCCGTTCCTTGGAAGAGTCCATGGTGGTGGCGAGCAGGATCTTAGCTAGGTCTCGGTTTTGCTTACTGCTGGCAGCCGCCACAGCGTGAGCCTGTTTATCTCCAGGCGGTTCCCGATTGTTGTACACCTTCTCGGCTACTATCAGCAAGTCCTGCAGACTTTTCTCTCCTAATCTATCTACCTTCTGCAATTTTCTCCTAATGTCTGCAGCCAATTGGTTTATGAAGGCCATGACAACAGCCGCCTTGCTTTCGGGAGCCTCTGGGTCCATGGGGGTATAGGTACGGAATGCCTCCATGACTCGCTCTAGGAAGGCTGCTGGAGGCTCATCTCTTTCCTGTTGAACATTCCCTACCTTGGCCAGATTAGTCGGCTTCCTAGCAGCCATGCAGAGACCCCCCATTAGAGTCTGGCGGTAGACCCGGAGCCTCTCCTTACCTTCTGCCGTGTTGAAATCCCATCCAGGCCTAGTTAGAGGAAAGGAGGTATCTATCTGAGCCTGGTTGGTGGTAGAATTCCCGTCTGCGCCCGGAACCAACTTTTGGGCCTCATTGAGTATCCTCTCCCTCTCCTCGGTGGTGAATAGGACCTGCAAAAGCTGCTGACAGTCATCCCAAGTCGGCTGATGGGTGAAAAGGACAGAGTCTAGTAAATCAATAAGCCCTGCCGGCTTCTCAGAAAACTTAGGATTCTGAGCTTTCCAATTGTAAAGGTCACTAGTGGCGAAAGGCCAGTAGTGATAGGGCTGATTTCGCCCCGCGTCTGGGGAACCGGTGGCTTGCAGGGGTAGAATGGTGGAGTCAGCAGCGGAGGCAGTCTGCTCCCTTTGAGCCCTTTGTCTGGTAAGGGGCGGGCTTCCCACTGGAGCGCCTCCGCCCCCTGCTCTCGGAACAGGGTCTGCTTCCCCAAGAGGGGGAGGATTGCGTCTCTCCGGCATCCTAGGGGGCTGATATAGGGGAGGAAAAATTAATTCTTCTTCGGTTCCCCCCTGTAAGACAGGGTAGAGGGGTGCTGAAGGCTGGGTGACTTTTTTTTTTTCTCCTCCTTCTTACAGACTTCTACATATGAACAAATAATTACAACCAGGCAGACAAACAAAATATTAAATAAACATCTGTACTTATACCATTTTAGTAAACAAGTATTCTTATAGTCTTGGGACCGGAGCAGATAACAGGAACACTGCCTCTAAGTCCCCTGATGGGGGCCTCCCTTTCCCATATCCCAGGACAGGATTCTTGACCCATGTTTCAGCAAAACAGAAATGGCACTCATGTTGGACAAAGGAAACAAGATTAATAGACTCGAAAACTCCGCGGCCCCGCTACAGCCGCCGCTTTTTCTGGCTCTGCTGACACCACCACCGCAGGCCAGTGGGCGGGACCAGTGTGTTAAAGGAAAAAAAAGTTAAAACCACTCCTGGAGTCTGCCAGAGACTGTGAAGGAAAAGTCATCCTGCAGTCCGGCTCGGGGAGGGACAGGTTATACATAGAGCATTATTCCAGGAGAGGCAAAACCTTGCAAGGAACCTTGATAAAAAGCACAGTAATTTAATCATACAGTCAAAGGTTAAACAGGAAGGGAAGAAACACTCAATGTCCTCTAAGAGGATTTCAACTAACTGACAAAACCTTGACAAATCAAAACTCAACAAATAATACACACATAGGCCCTAAATATGACAGACAAACACAAGACAAAAAGACAAAACAAACAGTCCTGACACCAACACGAAAAAAACACAAAACAAACACCTGTCGGGAGGGAGAGCCTCCAGCCCCTTCTGGGGGGTCCCTCTCCTCTCCCTCAGGAGGGAGATTTCTTGCAAGCTGAAAGCCTGGATGGCCTCCTGAAAGAAAAGATCTTTAATCCAGTTACAGATGCTATTAGAATCAGGATGAGAGAGGAAGGGAAAGTCCAGGTTATGTCCTCTATGAGGATCCTAATAACTGAAAACAGTAAGTTAAACAAATGGTTAACGGGGTCTATAGAGAGTTAATAATAACTTCAGCCTTAGTTACACGTTGGACTATGATGTCACCAGCAGGGACAGGGCCTGTAAATCTCTCTGCCCTGCGGAGCTGTGAGCCCTGTCCTTGGAAGTCTCCCAGCACCAAAAGAGATAAGAAAGCCATAAATAAAAGTTCTTTGTTCTTTGAAATGTAGCAAACTCACAAATCAGAGCAAACTGAAACTCTTACTTATACAAACATACAAACAGAGAGAGAAATTTCTATTAACTAAATGGGATGATTCCCTCCCACCGTGGTAGAGAGCAAATGTCTCTGAGAAAAAAAAAAAATTACTCAGCAGCACTGCTTAAGACGTTTGCAGACTATCACAGCAGGTTTTCTCTTTAAACAAATTAAACAATAGAAAGAGATAACAGATACTCTCATGTGTACAGCCAGATAGCACAGAGTAGTTTTTATTTTACATAGACTCTTACACTTACATTTATATACCAAACAGTCTGAGTTTTTGGCTCCTACCAGATATTTACCAGAGTTTAAACAGTCACCTGATTCCTGACTCCTGATTAATTTGTCTGAGGAAGCTCTATGGCCTCCGGCGGGGGGGGGGGGGGGGGGATTGTGGGGACGATCGAGATCCCCCTTTCCACTCACTTTGAGTGCGCTGAGTCTGTCCCATAATGTCCATCCAGTAAGTTCACAGAATAAAACAGAGAAACACAGACAAACAAAGGGCCCCAGAGAACAGTCTTCCAACTCCGTGGAAGCAAAACCGAAAGCTAGACAACAGCCTCACGCGGACCAGCGAGAGTGACCTGCCTCGTCTCAGATTGTGAGGGGAATACACGTCCCTCCTGAAGGAGAATCAGAACATCTCCCGATTCCTCCCACCCGTGGTCTTCCAGTGCATCCACCTAGACCGCTTTGGGCACCGCCAGAAATTCAGATTTGAGCTCACACAAGAGACAAAAGACAAACAGACACCTACCGTGGCCAGTCAGGTTCTCCGGGTCTGAGGTCTCTCTGGGGTCTTGGGGATCCCAGGCGGGCCCCCAAATGTTATGCCCAGATTTCATGATCCCCAGAGACCACCAGGGAGCAGCTGAGCCAAATGCAAAAGCAAAAGAACCTTTATTCATGCTAGCACGAGCTCCCATCTCCAACAGTCACCGGCGCAGTGGCGGCGCAGTGGCGGGAGAGAGAGAGAGGCTTGGGAGAACAAAGGCTTTATAGGGGGTCCAAAGCAGTGGGCAGGGGGAACGTTCGTGGCCCCCGTCGATTGGTCAGGGGGCAGGATCAGGGGTCTGGTTACGCAGGGGTACTGTGCAGTTTGCCTAATTTGGACTGAGTCCACTTCTCTGCATTCCTATTGGCAGGTTTGTGCAACTGTTACATTCTCACAGTTTACAGGGAAGGGCAGCAAGAAGAGTTGCAGAACGGCGGGTACAGAACAAAAGAAACATTATAAAAGTAACAAAAAGAACTTCATGGAGTCAACCTAGTTTAGCTCTATCAAACTCACTATAAACTTCCAAAATTAATTTAAAAAATTCAGAGTGCTAGCGAGGTGGCTCGGTTTGTGAGAGTGTGGATCCGATGGGCCAAGGTAGCGGGTTTGATTTTCCATCAGGGTACACGCACGGGGCAGCCAATGAATAAAAATATGGGTGGAAGAGAACAATGTCTGTGTCTCACTTTAAAAGCAATAAACAAATTCTACCTTATATACTAAAATATAATATGCAAATCGCCCAAAAGGCCGAATGCCCAGTCGCTATGACAAGCACTGACCACCAGGGAACAAACGCTTAACACAGCAGCTGCTTTTCCTCATCCCCACCTCCCACCCTCCACCCCTGTGGGAGCTGGCAAGAGGACACAGGCCGACAGCCAAGACAGGTGCGGGGGGCGGTGGGGTGGGTGGGTGGGGGACCCCACCATCGTCCAGCCTACTGCCCTAAAGAGGAATGGAGAGGAAGTAAAGAAGGCACCAATCCCTGATTAAGATAAGGCCCAAATAAATATAGACGTGGGACAGCTCTAGACTGATTCACAAGGCCACTTCTGGAGAGCTCCAGGAAATCCTGTCAAAATGTGGAGCCCTGCGCTCGTGCAGCTGAGACCAGGATCCCAAATAACTTTGAGTCGGAGCGAGAAAAACAAGCCCCTTCACACAGGCCTCACTCCAGGGCCCCTGTCCCGTGTTCCCTGTCCATGCCTCACCTTGGGCGTCATTTCCTTCTGGCTCCACAGAGAGAGCAGCTGGGTGGCCACAAGCCCAGGACTGTGGATCTGGCAGGTTGGGCTCTTAGCCTCCATGTGCAACACTTTCCAGTGCCCCTGCCGGCTCTGTCAACACCTGTGCACCAGTGGACTTGGGGCGCCAGAGTCTGCGAAGGAGAGGACTTTGGGGTGGGGGAAGGGTGCACCCAACCTAGGCCTGGAGCCAGCTTGGCTCTGCACAGCCGCTGCCCTGATGAAAGTGCGCATCCAAGTTGTGGGTGTCCACTTGGCCGAGACCAAGAGGCTGGGGCAGAGGCGGGGCAGCAGGGCTGGTGTCCCTGGGGAACATGGTGGGTGCAAGAATCTGTGCACCCGGCCACCAGTATTAAATAAAAAAGAAATTTTTTAAAAAGTTCCAGGATAAAATATCAACATACAAATATCAGTTCCATTTCTAAATACTAACAGTGGATTTTTTGATAAAGAAAGGAAGAAAGGACCCTCAATGGTGTTGCTCAGTTGATTGATCATTTTCCCATGAACTGACAGGCCACCAGTTCTATTGCTGTCAGAGCACATGCCCAGGTTGTGGGCAAGAACCCAGGTAGGAAGCATGCAGGAGGCAGCTGATCGCTGTTTCTCAGCTGGATGTTTCACTCTCTCTCTCTCCATTCCTCTCCTTCTAAAAAATCAACAACAACTCATTTAAAAAAAAAGAGAGAGAAGGAAATAGTCAAGTTTAAAATAGCAGTAAAAAGAATAATATACTCAGGAATAAATCCTCTCTAATAAAATGGTAATATGCAAATTAACCATCACTCCGCTACATAAGCCACACCCACCAGCCAAGCCACGCCCACCAGCCAATCAGGGTGAGTATGCAAATTAACCCAAACCAAGATGGCTACAGCCACAGAGAGCAAGGTTTCCCAGGTAACAGAGCAAGCCAAGCTTTCCATAGCCATTGCAGGCCTAAGCCTCCACTCAAGCTACAAAGTTTCAATTATAGAAGGTAAACAAATTCAAACAAATGGCAGCAGAATGGAGCTTGAGAGAGCAGGCCAGGGTTGCCGGCGGCAACAGGGGAAGCAAAGCTTTCCGCACACCCTGGCCGGGCTCACCCGCTTAAGGCTACAAAGTTTCAATTGTAGAAGGTGAATTAACTGCCATAGATATGGCTGCCGCCCCAGAGGGAGCAGCAGGCTTGGCTCTGCTCCAGGCTACAAAGTTTCAATTGTAGAAGGAAAATAAATTCCAGATACCAGGGCCTCTGCTTGGGTTGCCAGGGGGCATGGCCGGCCTGCAAACCACCACAGGCACCTCGCTCAGGTCGCCCCACACCCCAAGGGAACCCCACCCTGATCCGGGACACCCTTCAGGGCAAACCAGCTGGCCCCCACCTGTGCACCAGGCCTCTATATTATCTAATAAAAGAGTAATATACAGATTGATCATCACTGCAACACACAATATAGCTGCCCCCATGTGGTCAAAGATCCTGCCCCCATGTGGACACAAGATGGCCACTACAAGATGGCCAGCAGGGGAGGGCAGTTGGGAGGCACCCGGCCTGCAAGGGATGGCAGTTGAGAGGGACCAGGCTTGCAAGGGAGGGCAGTTGGAGGTGATCAACCCTGCAGGAGAGGGCAGTTAGGGGTGACCAGGCCGGCAGAGGAGGGCAGTTGGAGGTGATCAACCCTGCAGGAGAGGGCAGTTAGGGGTGACCAGGCTGGCAGAGGAGGGAAGTTGGGGGCAAACAGGCTGGCAGGGGAGCAGTTAAGCATCAACAAGGCTGGCAGTGGAGTGGTTAGGGGGTGATCAGGCTAGCAGGCAGAAGCGGTTAGGGGCATTCAGGAAGGCAGGCAGGCAAGCAGTTGGGAGCCAGCAGTCCTGGATTGTGAGAGGGATGTCCGACTGCCTGGTGGGATCGGGCCTAAACGGGCAGTCGGACATCCCTTTAGGAGTCCCAGATTGGAGAGGGTACAGGCTGGGCTGAGGTCCAACCCCCCGCCGTGCACGAATTTCGTGCACCGGGCTTCTAGTTTAACCATAAAGATGTAACATCTGTACACCTAACGCTAGAACACAGTGGTGAAAGAATGGGAGAAACCACAAAAAGTGAAAAGATAACCGGTGTTCTTGCATTTGAAAAATTAATATCCTTAAAATCCTGTTCTGCCCAAAGCAATCTCCAAATCAAATGCAATCTGGATTATAACTCCAATCTCAGAAACCTCAAATGATCTCAAATAGCAAACTTAATCGTAAGCAAGAACAAGCGTGGTGGCATCACACTTGCTGTTTTCAATCTATTACAAAGCCAAAGAAACCAAACAGTTTGGTATTGAAATACAACCAAAAACAAAGGCAAAAAACACAGAAATAAACCCAGGCCCATAGGTTCAGGTAATCTTTGACAAAACCACAAGAAATCTTTAAAAAGGACAGTTTCGCCCGGACCAGTTTGGCTCAGTGGCTAGAGCATTGGACTGTGGACTTAAGGGTCCCACGTTCAATTCCTGTCAAGGGCATGTACCTTGGTTGTGGGCACATCCCCAGTGAGGAGTGTGCAGGAGGCAGCTGATCGATGTTTCTCTCTCATCCATGTTTCTAACTCTCTATCCCTCTCCCTTCCTTCCTCTCTGTAAAAAATCAATAAAATATATTTTAAAAAAAGAAAAAGAAAAAAAAAAAAAGGACAGTTTCTTCAATGAGGGTTATTGAAAAAACAGGTACTCATATGGAAAACAACAAAAGCACCGATAAACATTTATTCAGATTGCATGAAAAAATTAAACGTCCATGTTAAAATTTTGAAGTTCTTCAAGACGACCCAGGGAAACTGATTGGAGACTTGTTTTGGACATGATTTCTGGGATGTGGCACCAACCACCGGGCAAAAAAAAGAGAAAATCAAAGGCAGAGCTAAAACAAATCAAAGTGCTTTTTCCCAGCACAAAAGCAATAACAAAATGAAATGAAAAGGAAATCAACTGGAGGATGGGAGACCATACTTGGAAATCATAGGAATATATTGAAGATATGTGCATTCGGATCAGATCAACCAAATAAAGCAAATATTGTGATACAGAGAGAAAGTCATGTTATGTAACACAATAATAAAGGCCATGAAGAAGACAACAGTGTTGCTGAAAACATTCTACATCAGTGGTCAGCAAAGTCATTAGTCAACAGAGCCAAATATCAACAGTACAACGATTGAAATTTCTTTTGAGAGCCAAAATTTTTAAACATAAACTATATAGATAGGTACATTGTTATTAACTTAATTAGGGTACTCCTAAGATGGCCTTTGCTAAAAACTCAAGGGGCCAAAGAGTCACATGTGGCTTGCGAGCCACAGTTTGCCGAACACTGTTCTGCATCAATTCATTAAAGTCACTTTATGGGTAAACACTGGTAGAAATTAAGCCTGATGGAAAAATAGCCACACTAGACTTCCTGAATGCAGAGTTGCCAAAAACATGGAATATTCTGTATATATAAAAGAATAAGTGACTGACGGTAAGTCCGTCGACCAACCATCCCGTACACGGGACGCATATTGGCAATTTAAAACTAAACTTTGATGCCCTAGCTGGTTTGGCTCATTGGATAGAACATCAGCCTGAGGACGAATAGGTTCTGGATTGAATTCCAGTCAAGGGCACGTACCTCAGTTGCAGCCTTGATCAACCCTAGTTGGGCAGATGCAGGAGGCAACCAATTGATGTGTCTCTCTTACCATTGATATTTCTCTCTCTCTCTTCCCCTCCCTTTCTCTCTGTAATCAATAATAAAAAAAAAAGTTGACTTTCACAATGCAAATACATATAAAATGCTAGCTGGTGTCAATCGCGTACGTGTGATTCAATCTGTCATTGTGGATCATGAATTTGGTCATTTTTGTTGACATTCTGAAGCTGAAAGAAAGCAGTGTCAATGACAGAATGTACCTGTTAATAAATCACAAGGACAAACTCCAGACAGAGTAGGAATATTCCTACCTAAATCCCTTTTCAGACATGGTCAGTTATATTTTGCTTCCTCCCGAGTTCCAAGAGCCTGTGACATTAAAGTTGTAAATATTTTATCACAAAGAAAATTAGTCAAGCACTCTGAAAAGGGTTTTACTCTTAATGTGGTATACAGGGAGCTATTAGAATAAGTTTAATCAATTATCAGTCATTGCTTTGATCAATATTTTATCTATATCATGTTTTTGTAAGTCTTTGTTGTTATATCATGCTGTAATTTTCTATTTATTAATCAATTTATATACTATTTTCATATACATTTTACCAATTTTCTTTTGTCTCTGACACTTCAATTATAGAGAAGGGGCCAGTAGTGATATTAACATGTTTCTTCTAATTAATTTCCTTTCAATGTGCTGGAATCCGAGCAGTGGACCACTAGTTTGTAAATAAAACAAGAATTCAATATTTGGGAAGCACAATTCAACATATGCAAAAGGAGATGTATTTTACTATAAACTAGAAAAAGTATTCAAAACACACAATAGCAAATAAATATGGTTAAAAATTGGAAGAAAGCCCTGGCTGGTTTGGCTCAGGGGTTGAGCATCCATCTGTGAACCCAGTAGGTCACAGTTAGGTTCATGGTTAGGGTACATGCCCGGTTGTGGGCTGGATCCCCAGAAGGAGGCATGCAGGAGATACCCAATCGATAATTCTCTCTCATTATCTCTCTCTCTCTCTCTCTCTCTCTCTCTCTCTCTCTCTCTCTCTCTTTCTCTTTCTCTCTCTCTCCCTCTCTCTCTCTCCCTTCTTCCCTGTAATCAATTAAAAAATATTTGAAAAAATATAGGACTAAGGATGTAGACACTACTTAAAAAAATACGTACAAGTGACTAACAGGAATAAAGAATATGTTTTTACTCACTACTCAATTGGAATCTATTAGACTCCCTGCCACACAATCAACCACAAACCCTCCCACCAGTTCGGTACAGCAGGTGTTGTGATTAAAGGATAGAATGGAGCAGTGCAATCAAACCAACCCTGCCAACCATAGCAAAAACCTAGAAAACTGGATAAATCAAGCAATGTGTACAGTCCACAGGTGAGGACAGAGCATCCCTGGAAGTGAGGGGGCATAAGAAATGCAAAGCCAATTCCCAGGAACCTGCCAGAGTGAGGGTCTTACCCAGGGAGGATACAAGTTCAAAGTTCTCCAGCATCACATTCAGGTACAGCTGACTCTGATCCTCATCAAGGAGGCTCCATTCCTCCCTGGAAAAGTACAGGGCAATGTCCTCAAAGGTCACGCCAACCTGTCAGAATTGAGATAATTGAAACCAGTTGAAATTTTGAGAACTAGCAATCCTACTCCTTACACATCTTCCTCACCCTCAACCTCCTCCAGGGCTCCTCAGTTTAGTGTGGATACCAGGTCCTAATGCCTGTGCTGGCTGCTCTCTTACCACAGTCCCATTAGTCAAAGTTATTGCCCTCAGCACAACACATGGGTTGGGAAAAGGGACAGCAGAGAAACACCATCTAAGTGCTGGGCCATGCCTGCAGGGGCCCAGCCTTCCTGCCAAGCAATACCACTGAAGTCTCCCAGATCATGCCTCCAAGACAAAGCCAAAGGTTTATGCTTCATCCTATAGTTCTCATACCAGCCGTGGCTGGTTTGTCTCAGTGGACAGAGTTTTGGATGTGGACTGAAGGATCCTGAGTTGGATTCTCATCAAGGACACATGCCTGGGTTGCAGACCTCATACCCACTACGGGCTTCCAGAGGCATCCTAGGGATGTTTCTCTCTCATCAATGATGTTTCTCGGGAGAAACCAAGATGGCGGCAAAGGTAAACAACTAAGCTGCCGCCTCGCACAACAATTTCAAAACTACAACTAAAAGACAAAACATCTACCACCCAGAACCACAGGAAAGTTGGCTGACTGGAAGTTTGACAGCTGAGGGGGAAAGAGAAAGGAGCACAAACACTGACAAGCTGAGGTGTGGAGGCACGCAAATCGGGCTGGTGGCGGGCGACTGGGCGGGCGGCTTTTTTTTCAACCCGAAGGGAGACAGGTTCCCGATCACTCTGGGAACACGTGGGGAACCCAGATGCCTACGAGGAGAAGCTGGGCTGTCTGCTATCGTTTCGGAAAGTGAGAGTGACTTTCTTGCAGAGGTGCGCCCAGCAATCTTTGTTTGCTGCGCTGCAGCGCGGGAAGCGAGGACTTGGAGATGCGGAAAGGCAGAGACGGCTGACAGCAGCCATTGCCGTTTGCCACGCCCTAGCCTAGTGACATCCTGAGACCCCGCCCTGCCCTGAGACCCCGCCCCGCACATTCTACAAACCCACCCAGGCTCCACACAGTGGCTTTTGCATATAAATGGCCTGCTCTGTGGAAGCGAATCCAAATAAATTGCAGCTCCAGACAGACTGCTCCAAAACCGCCAAACCCCAAGCAAACAGGAGAAAACTGTAGTTCTTGCTGTAGCTCCTCAGACAGTAGCTGACCTGCACCCCATTGGAGATCCAGAAATTAGTGTATCTAGTGATCAGAGTGAGACGACAACAGATTTCAACTACTCTCATAAGGGGCCAGAGTAGTTGAAGAGGCAGACTCAGTGAGCACCAAAGCCCTACTGGAACCAGTCCTGCCCATAAATGTGTCTCCAGCACAGCAATTCTTCCATTATAGACACAGCGGGTCCTCACAGCTAATTGGCCTGGAGGTCAATTCCTCCCAGTGACACCAACAACAATCAAGACTTACCTACAACAAGGCTGTATACACAGTCCACAAAGGGGTGCACCAAGAGTGTCCACCTCAGGTAACTGGGAGGCTGACCCATTGAACCAATAGGACACCTAGCACACAAAGCTACCCTACCAACTCAGGGAAACAGCGAAAATGAGACAAGGAAACAGATCACAAACTAAAGAAATGGATGAGAACAAACGACTGGACATAGAGTTCAAAAACATGGTTATAAGGTTTTTCAAGAATTTCCTGAAAAAGGCCGATAAATTTAATGAGACCCTTGAGGATATGAAAAAGCACCAACTAGAAATTAAACATACACTGACTGAAATAAAAAATATTATACAGAAACCCAACAGCAGACTAGAGGAACGCAAGAATCAAGTCAAAGATTTGGAATTCAAAGAGGCAAAGGACACGCCTCCAGAGAAGCAAGAAGAGAAGAGAATTCAGAAAGTTGAAGATAGTGTAAGAAGCCTCTGGGACAATTTCAAGCATACCAACATCAGAATTATGGGGATGCCAGGAGAGAGCAAGACACTGAAAACCTATTTGAAGAAATACTGACTGAAAACTTCCCCCACCTGGTGAAAGAAATACAAGTCCAGGAAGCGCACAGAACCCCAAACAAAAGGAATCCAAAGAGGACCAAACCAAGACACATCATAATTAAAATGCCAAGGGCAAAAAACAAAGAGAGAATCTTACAAGCAGCAAGAGAAAAACAGTTAGTTACCTACAAGGGAGCACCCATATGACTGTCAGCTGATTTCTCAACAGAAACTATGCAGGCCAGACGGGAGTGGCAAGAAATATTCAAAGTGATGAATAGCAAGAATGAACAACCAAGATTACTCCACCCAGCAAAGTTATCATTCAGAATTGAAGGGCAGATAAAGAGCTTCACAGATAAGAAAAAGCTAAAGGAGTTCATCACCACCAAACCAGTATTACATGAAATGCTGAAAGAGGAAAAAGAAGAAAAAAGTAAAGATAAAAATTATGAACAACAAATACATATCTATCAACAAGTGAATCTAAAAGTCAAGTGAATTAAAAATCTGAGGAACAGAATAAACTGGTGAATATAATAGAATCAGGGGCATAGAATGGTAGTGGATTGATAATTCTCAGGGGGAAAGGAGTGTCTGTGGGGGGGCGGGGGAGGGTCTGGGAAGAGACTGGACAAAAATCATACACCTATGGATGAGGACAGCGAGGGAGAGGTAAGGGCAGAGGAGCAGGGAACCGGGTGGAGAGGAGATTGGGGGCGGGGGGGAGGAGAAACAATTGTAATAATCTGAACAACAAAGATTTATTAAATTTTTTTTAAAAAAGATGTTTAAAAAAAATAGATGATTTTCTCTTTCTCTCTCCCCCTCTGCCTTACTCTCTAAAATCAATTTTAAAAACTATTTTTTCAAAGTCCCAATCAAGGTTTCCAGTACCATCAGCTCACACTTCCTCCAGATGTGCACACCACTGTGTAATGTCTAGACCTCATCACAAGTTCAGACCCCAGGTTCATTGTCTCAGCTCTGCCCCCTTCCTGCTCCACAGCACAGGACCTCTCGGGACTCACCCATGACGTTGGCCTATGGCACCCAGAGAGTGCTTGAGAGGTTTCAGAAGGATCTGGCACAACCTGATTCCTGATGGACCCCACAGCCTGGGGAGAGCAGGGCAGGCGGCTCTGAAATCCTCCCTGCCTGTTTCTGACCATGGATTCAATACTCACCACCCACATCCGCAGGGGAATTTCAGATACAAGTCACCCCTGTCCACTCTGCCCTGCACTTCCTATGTCCTCAGATCTCACAACACTCCTCTCTCCCCTACACCTTCCTCGGGGTCCTTGACCAGGACCTGAGCTGCAGGATGTGACAGGCGCCCTTGTTGTGGGGTCGAACCCTGGAGTCAAAAATAAGACCACCGGAGGCTGCTGATTGATTAAAAAAAAAAACAGGCAAGGATTTATTGAACTGGCCAGGACAGCCGCGAGGGCACCACACGCAGGTGGCCACCCTCACGACCGAGCCATCCCAGGTGTAGGCAGTCCTTTTAAAGGTCCAAACCACAAAAATTTTCCTTTGTTCTAAATTCTAAATTCTAAAGACTGGGAACAGCCCAAGGGCTGCTCCCAGCAACATCCTGCTGGACATTATTGGAATGTGGCCCTATCTTGGGAAAGCAGGTTTTTACAGAAGCAGACCCAAGCAGAGTCAGTAATCTCTAAAGGTTATCTACAGTTTCTACTCCTGGAGCCACTGAGTCAGTGGGAATCAATCTCCTGTAGTCCTGATCCACAGGCACAGGAAAATCACCTCTGTGAGTCTCCAGGTCTCAGTCTGGAAGCTGAGGTAACCACCCTATTGTCCAAGCAAGCAAGTGTGTACAGAAGCCAGAATAGCAGGGTTAAAATTCAAACAGCAGTTTTTACCTAAGTATGGTTGCTACCATACTTCACCCTGATCCCAGGCTGCTGGGTGGAGTGTAAGGAGGCTGGGAGGGCCGGTGTGGCGGGGCGGGGGACGTGAACTCACCTCAGCTGAGCCCCTGAGCAAGGCCATTGCCATTGCACGCTGTGCACGGATCTAGGCCGGAGAGGCCGGAGCGGCGGTAAGAAGCTGGGGCGGTGGGAGGGGGAGTAAAGGGTCTCTGTTCCGTCACGGACGTGGGGAACCCAGTGGCGTCAGCGAACTTCACTCCCACGTGCGAGCTGAGCGGGCAAGGACTCGGCCTTCTCCGGCCAACTATCTGCCTCTGCAGCCGCCCGCTTGAGGCCTTCGACCCCGAATGAGTAAATTCTGGGTGAAGACCATAGCCGCCCAGAGTGCGCCGCACGTCCCGCCCCCGCTCGCGCGTGAGGCAAAAGAAAGGCCTTTTCTGACCTTTCATTGGCTAAGCTGGTGGTATTCCACACAAGGCCTTCTGGGTAATGTGGGTTCCAGAGTCCAAGATGGTGATGGAAGGTTTCTCTATATCACTCCAAGGAAAACAGCGACATCTGCTGGTAGGGACACTGGGAAATGACCTTCCTCATGAAAGAGACATCTTGAAAATGGCTAAAAGAGTTGTCGTTTTTCCTGGTAAAGGTGTTGTGGGGTCGAACCCTGGAGTCAAAAATAAGACCACCGGAGGCTGCTGATTGATTAAAAAAAGTAGGCAAGGATTTATTGAACTGGCCAGGACGGCCGCGAGGGCACCACACGCAGGTGGCCACCCTCATGACTGAGCTGTCCCAGGTGTAGGCAGTCCTTTTAAAGGTACAAACCACAAAAATTTTCCTTTGTTCTAAATTCTAAATTCTAAAGGCTGGGAACAGCCTGCGGGGGCGGGGGGGGGGGGAGGTCCCAGCCCCTGCTGGACATTATTGGAATGTGGCCCTATCTTGCGAAAGCAGGTTTTACAGAAGCAGACCCAAGCAGAGTCAGTAATCTCTAAAGGTTATCTACAGTTTCTACTCCTGGAGCCACTGAGAATCAATCTCCTGTAGTCCTGGTCCACAGGCACAGGAAAATTACCTCTGTGTCTCCAGGTCTCAGTATGGAAGCTGAGGTAACAACCCTATTGTCCAAGCAAGCAAGTGTGTGCAGAAACCAGAATAGCAGGGTTAAAATTCAAACAGCAGTTTTTACCTAAGTATGGTTGCTACCATACTTCATTCCCCACTGGTTTCATGTGCATGAGTCAAATCATGGGCTCATTTTACTTCCTTTAAGGGCATTCTCTGTTCTGTTCCTGCTCTCCTGTCCCCTAGCACATCTAGCTTTATTTAGCCCTGGATTTTCTCATTGGCTAGCAAAAATGTTCTTACAGTTACCAAGGCCCTAGTACCACGGTCCCCATCAGTACTGTCTTCACTGAAGTCCAGTTCCCCTCCTGCAGGTGTCAAGTCTCCTCCTGGCCTGCGTGGAGCCCAGGCTAGGGATCTCACGGGTGAGGCCGCTGGTTGCCAGGATCCAGGCCGTTTTCTGGTGCAGGAGGTGGGAGTGGTGTAGCCAGGTCTGGGTGCTGTCCACTTCAACAGCCGTGGGCGTGCTCAGGATAACAGTGTAGTGTCCCTTTCAGGTTGGGGTGAGTCCTTGGGCAGTGAACTTCTTTACCCACACCGAGTCCCCAGGCTGAAAGGGATGTACAGGGTCCGCGGTGGGCACTGGCAGTGCATCTCGAACAAGCTTATGGGTGGCTCTCTGAGTATACTGCAGAGCCTGTAAGGACTTGAGTAAGGGAATGGTTATGAATTCCAGCTTTCAGTTTCTCCCTGACCCTGGAAAGGATGGGGGGAGGTCTACTATCCTGGGGGCTCAATGGAAAGGAGCCCCAGTCCTGTCAGTTCTCTTCCTCTAAGTTAAAGACCCTTGGAGTCTGAGTCTCCCCTTTTGCTTCTCTAGGTAAACTTCCAGGACATTCTCTCTTGCAGTGCCCCCGCTTCCTACAATAGGCATACTAATTCCCTCCTATTTGCTGCTGGCCTTTTCTTTCTTTCTCTGTTCCCCTTTCTCATCACATGTACAACCTTTACAAAAACCTTCATAATTTCAAATTAACTTTCAAACCTTCTATTAATTTAAAATATTTAGAAAAAGGCAGAGGGAGGAGGGAGCAGGCCCATCACCCTGTTCCCAGGCCTCCAGCTGCTTGAAATTCAAAAATGCCACATTTTTCCTACAGATAAGGATTTCAGATTCTGAAAAGCCTGAAAAGGGGAATGGGGGAATTACTAGCTGTGCCTTCTTTAAGCCCTCTAACAGAACATGCCTTTAAGCCCCCTAACAGAACACGGTGAAAAGTGTCCAAGGAGTTGCCGGGGGTTCTTGGGTCTCATTGGGGCGTAGGGGGTCACAAGGGAATTTCCCTCTTCGTCGCTGCCTCCAGCTACTCAAAACAACCCCTGGAGGGGATGGACGCTGGGTGGGCGGAGGCAGGGAGTACGGCTCAGGTCTCAGGTGGCAAAGGAAGGCTCCCACCGAGGCGTTTTCATCTGGCAGTCCACGCTCTGTTCCCACTGGGAAAAGCACTTGCCTCCTGCCAACGAAGGTAGCGTGGGGGAACTGGTGATCCTTACACTGCAATCAGACTCCCTGACTTTCTGAAAAGCCCCTCTGCTTGAGTGTGTTTCCATTAAAATTACTGATTTTAAAACTATAACTTAAGAGTTGACACACACACAAGGACCAAGTGGCCCACAAAATATTTTCCTTTCCTTCTAAAGGTTTTACAATGTACATTAATCACATCAAACTTAAATGGCCAATTGAGACAAACACTTCTGAGACTGTTCCTCCACCACTGATTAAGACTGGGTGGTGGCAGTTGTCAGAAAAAAGATTCATTTAGTTTTTGAGCTTGCTGGGCAGACTTGGTGACTTTGCCAGCTCTGGCTTCCTTCTTATAGTTAACTTTAGAATGTGGTCCCTGCTTTAAACCTCTTTGGACCACAATTGTTACAACTTTATTCCTTCAAATGAATAAACACAGACAGAAATGTTTTTAGGCAGGCCGATTCCCCCTCTGTCAGAGAGCAAACACCCCTGGGAAAAAAGAAATCCAAGTGGCCACTCAGGGCGATTTGCTATGTGTCAGAGCACTCAGCCTTAAATAAATTAAATAAATTAAATGTTTCTTTCTCATTTTTTTTCTCACAGACTTCCACATATGAACAAACTAGAAGCCCGGTGCACGAAATTCGTGCATGGCGGGGGGTTGTCCCTCAGCCCAGCCTGTACCCTCTCCAATCTGGGACCCCTCAAGGGATGTCTGACGGGCAGTCGGACATCCCTCTCACAATCCAGGACTGCTGGCTCCCAACTGCTTGCCTGCCTGCCTTCCTGATTGCCCCTAACCACTTCTGCCTGCCAGCCTGATCACCCCCTAACCACTCCGCTGCCAGCCTGGTTGATGCTTAACTGCTCCCCTGCCAGCCTGTTTGCCCCCAACTTCCCTCCTCTACCAGCCTGGTCACCCCTCACTGCCCTCTCCTGCAGGGTTGATCACCTCCAACTGCCCTCCCTTGCAAGCCTGGTCCCTCACAACTGCCCTCCCTTGCAGGCTGGGTGCCTCCCAACTGCCATCTCCTGCTGGCCATCTTGTGGTGGCCATCTTGTGTCCACATGGGGGCAGGATCTTTGACCACATGGGGGCAGCTATATTGTGTGTTTCAGTGATGATCAATCTGCATCTTACTCTTTTATTAGATAGGATAGAGGCCTGGTACAGGGGTGGGGGCCAGCTGGTTTGCCCTGAAGGGTGTCCCAGATCAGGGTGGGGGTTCCCTTGGGGTGTGGGGCGGCCTGAGCGAGGTGCCTGTGGTGGTTTGCAGGCCGGCCACACCCCCTGGCAACCCAAGGGGAGGCCCTGGTATCTGGAATTTATTTTCCTTCTACAATTGAAACTTTGTAGCCTGGGGTGGCAGCCATTTCTGTGGCAGTTAATTCACTTTCTACAATTGAAACTGTGTAACCTTAAGCGGGTGAGCCCGGCCAGGGTGTGTGGAAAGCTTTGTTTCCCCTGTTGCCGCCGGCAACCCTGGCCTGCTCTCTCAAGCTCCATCCTGCCGCCATTTGTTTGAATTTGTTTACCTTCTATAATTGAAACTTTGTAGCTTGAGTGGAGGCTTAGGCCTGCAACGGCTTTGGAAAGCTTGGCTTGCTCTGTTACCTGGGAAACCTTGCTCTCTGTGGCTGTAGCCATCTTGGATTGGGGTTAATTTGCATACGCGCCCTGATTGGCTGGTGGGTGTGGCTTATGTAGCGGTGTGATGGTTAATTTGCATATTACCATTTTATTAGAGAGGATAATTATACCCAGGCAGACAAACAAAATACCAAACAAACATCTGTACTTATACCATTTCAGTAAACAAGTATTCTTACAGTTTTGTGATCTGAGCAGATAACAGCAACACTGCCTCTAAGTCCCCTGATGGGGGCCTCCCTTTCCCACATCCCAGGACAGGATTCTCGACTCATGTTTCAGCAAAACAGAAATGGCACTCATGTTGGACAAAGGAAACAAGACTAATATTCCAGGGACTGTGAGGGGAAAGTTATCCTACAGTCCAGCATTGACCTGAGGGGAAATAAATGCTTAGTCGGGGAGGGACAGGTTACACATAGAGCATTATTCCAGGAGAGGCAAAACCTTGCAAGGAACCTTGATAAAAAGCTCAGTAATCCAATCACACAGTCAAAGATTAAACAGGATGGGAAGAAACACTCAATGTCCTCCAAGAGGATTTCAACAAACTGACAACAAACTAACAAAACCTTGACAAACCAAAACTCAACAAATAATACACACATAGGGCCCAAATATGACAGACAAACACAAGACAAAAAGACAAAACGAACACTCCTGACACCAACACTACAAAACACAAAACGAACACCTGTTGAGAGGGAGAGCCTCCAGCCCCTTCTGGGGGGTCCCTCTCTCCTCTCACGGGAGGGAGAGCCTCCGGCCCCTTCTGGGGGGTCCCTCTCTTCTCTCACCATGGGCCAAGGACACCTTCGTGTCCTCCGACCAGAGTCTGGAGGTTATCTGCATCCAGCCCTCTGACAAAATCACCCTTGAGATCTCAACCCAGGCGCCTTACCTCCTGTGAGACCAGTCTCCCCGTTTTCAATAAATCCTTGCAGCTCCTGTCTCCAGCTAAGGTCCCCGAAACGAGGGAGAGCCTCCAGCCCCTTCTGGGGGGGTCCCTCTCTCCTCTCGCAGGAGGGAGAGCCTCCGGCTCCTTCTGGGGGTTCCCTCTCTCCTCTCGAGGTAGGGAGAGCCTCCGGCCCCTTCTGGGGGGTCCCTCTCTCCTCTCTCTCTCTCGGGTATCTCGCTGGGGCCTCCAAATGTTGTGGGGTCGAACCCTGGAGTCAAAAATAAGACTACCAGAGGCTGCTGATTGATTAAAAAAGCAGGCAAGGATTTATTGAACTGGCCAGGACGGCCGCGGGGTACCACACGCAGGTGGCCACCCTCACGACCGAGCTGTCCCAGGTGTAGGCAGTCCTTTTAAAGGTACAAACCACAAAAATTTTTCTTTGTTCTAAATTCTAAATTCTAAGGACTGGGAACAGCCTGCGGGGGTGGGGAGGGTTCCCAGCCCCTGCTGGACATTATTGGAATGTGGACCTATCTTGCGAAAGCAGGTTTTACAGAAGCAGACCCAAGCAGAGTCAGTAATCTCTAAAAGTTATCTACAGTTTCTACTCCTGGAGCTACTGAGTCAGTGGGAATCAATCTCCTGTAGTCCTGGTCCACAGGCACAGGAAAATCACCTCTGTGAGTCTCCAGGTCTCAATCTGGAAGCTGAGGTAACCACCCTATTGTCCAAGCAAGCAAGTGTGTGCAAAAGCCAGAATAGCAGGGTTAAAATTCAAACAGCAGTTTTTACCTAAGTATGGTTGCTTCCATACTTCAAAGGGACTAGAGTCCTTTTTATGAAAACACATTATCTGTGTTAAACACATTATTCTATATTATGACAAGACCAATGCAGCTCGTCATAATATAGAATCTATATTATACAGGTAGAATGTGGGGCATATATTGAAATAAAGAATATGTGTAATATAAACTTTAAATCAAATTCTGTTGTTTAATTTTTACTTGAACATCAATAAAGATAAATACACTTTTAAAACTGTGCAGACTTGAATCCCAGCAAAGTACCTGGTGTTTTTGTTAATGTGAAGATGCTACTGTAATTATAATAGTGAAAGATAATTCGTCCTTTAAGGACATATTTAAGATAAGGTCACCAGATTTTAACATTGGTAAAGCGGGACACCATTGATGGGGGGAGGGGGGGGTTCTTGATTAACGTAAGTGGTGTCACTTTCAAGGCCGGCGCTAGACTTTTTGCCGCCACTATAAAATATAAATAATATGAGTACTGTCTGCTAAATTCAAGAAAATTTATGTATTTATGAAATAAATAAATAAATTACTTATCTAAATTATCTGAATAGCTGATTTGTAATGACATCACTTGTTTAACTAGCTTACTAGCACGCAGTACGATGTGCATCATCTGAGAGAGTTACAAAATGTTTTCGTCGTTGCCAATCCCAAAAAATGCCATTGTTCATTAAGTCCAAACAATGGTGGTTGAATTCTAACAACTGATCAACAATGTGAACTTTGATAAGCAGTTCTCAATAATCAGTTCTCAACAATTATTTGTTATTATTAAAGTTTAACATTATAAAATTAACAAAAATAATATAAAACTCATATTCTGGCTAAATAGCCACATGGCCACGGAAAACCATATATTCCCTTCCCGTCTCCCGCCGTTCCCTAGCTTGTCGTGCATTCTTTCCAAAAATCGGACTTTTTTAAAACGCCGCGGGACGCGGGACAAATTGTTAAAAATCAGGACTGTCCCGCCAAAAGCGGGACATCTGGTCACCTTAATTTAAGATGTCAACAGAGTTGATATTTCAGGCATTCTCAATGAGATAAGATTACACAAATATTCACAAATTATACTTAGAGTAAATGAAATGCATATTCATATTGAAAGATGAACTATGTATATATAGCTCCAAACTTTATTAGCATATAGTAATGCCATAGATTTCTTGGCGTTAATTTTGTATCCTGCTAAATTGCCAAATTCATTAAGTCTATTAGTTTTTTGATGGAGTCTTTCGGGTTTTCTATGTACAATATCATGTCATCTGCAAATAAAAACAGCTTTACTTATTCTTTTCCAATTTGGATGCCTTTTATTTCTTCTTTTTGTCTAATTGCGATAGCTAATACTTCCAGTACTATGTCGAAAAGGAGTGGTGAGAGTGGGCATCCCTGACCTGTTCCTGTTCTTAGGGGAAAGGGTTTTAGTTTTTGCCCATTGAGTATGATGTTAGCTGTGGGTTTATCATATATAGCTTTTATTGTTTTGGGTATGATCCTTCTATTCCCACCTTGATGATAGTTTTTATCAAGAAAGAGTGTTGGATTTTGTCAAATGCTTTTTCTGCATCAAGTGATATTACTGTGATTTTTATCTCTCAATTTGTTTATGTGATGTATCATGTTTATTGATTTTCGGATATTGTACCATCCTTGCATTCCTGGAATACATTCCTGGTGTATAATCTTTCTGATGTAGTGTTGGATCCGATTTGCTATAATTTTTTTTAAGGATTTTGTCATCTATATTCATGAGGGATATTGGCCTGTAATTCTCATTCATTGTGTTGTCTTTATCTGGTTCTGGTATTGGGGTGATGCTGGCTTCATAGACTGAGCTTGGAAGTGTTCCTTCCTCTTGAATTTTTAGGAATAGTCTGAGGAGGATAGGTTTTAGTTCTTTCTTGAATGTTTGGCAAAACTCCCCTGTGAAGCCGTCTGGCCCTGGGCTTTTGTTTGCTGGAAGTTTTTTGATGACTGCTTCAATTTCTTCCATAGTTATCAGCCTATTGAGATGTTTACTTTCTTCCTGATTGAGTTTTGGAAAGTTATATTTTTCTAGGAATATGTTCATTTCCTCCAAGTTGTCCGGTTTGTTAAAATAGAGTTATTCATAGTATTTTTTAACAATCCTATGTATTTTGGTGGAGTCTGCTGTTATTTCGCCTCTTTCATTTCTGATTATGTTTATTTGGGTCCTCTCTCTTTGCTTCTTGGTGAGCCTGGCTAGAGGTTCATCAATCTTATTTGTCCTTTCAAAGAATCAGCTCTTGGTTTTGTTGATCTTTTGTTGTTGTTGTTTTTTTTTTTTTTGTCTCAATGTCCTTTATCTCTGCTTTTATCTTTATTATTTCCTTCCTTCTGTTTACACTGGCTTTTCTTGTTGCTCTCTAACTCCTTGAGTTGTAGGGTTAGGTAATTTGTTACCATTGATTGTTTTTTGTAGTAGGCTTGTAGAGCTATGAACTTCCCTCTGAAGATTGCTTTCGCTGTGTCCCACAGATTTTGGATTGTTGTGTTTTTATTGCCATTTGTTGCCATGATGTTTTTTACTTATTCCTTGATCTATCTGGTAACCCAGTCATTGTTCAATAGCATGCTGTTTAGTCTCCATGTGTTTGATTTTTTTTTGTTTTTTGTTTTTTAATTTCTTTATTGATTAAGGTGTCACATATTTGTCCTCATCCCCCCATTCCCATCCCACACCCCTCCCCTTGGATGCCCCAACCCTCTGTTGAACTTAAGCATTGGTTAGGCTCATATGCATGCACACAAGACCTTTGGTTGAACTCTCCCCCCTTCCCTCACCCTCCCCTATCCTCCCTCTGAGGCCCGATAGT
The DNA here is from genome assembly GCF_951640355.1 of Cnephaeus nilssonii. Lineage (NCBI taxonomy): Eukaryota > Metazoa > Chordata > Mammalia > Chiroptera > Vespertilionidae > Cnephaeus > Cnephaeus nilssonii. The sequence goes on along the minus strand of NC_137095.1, from coordinate 870,105 downwards.
CCGATCGATGCCTCCTTGTTTCTGGTTCTGTTCTTGTTCATCAGTCTATGTTGTTCATCATTTCCCCTAGATGAGCGAAATCATGTGTCCCTAGAGATATACTTATAAGAATTGAATGTGCGACGAGCAATAATAGTTATGCTGACAGGCAAATGAATCAGTCTGTAGTGAGTTTCTTTCTGGACCAACAGTTCTTTTGAGACCCAATATCAATGTCCACCAGTTCCCTATGAGTACATGTCGGCACTGACCCCTCAGCTCTGGATGGTGGACAAATGGTGGTAATGCAGGTCCGACTCCCTATGGTTTGGTCTCGGCCGGACCCAGGGGCACTGCTTCACCCAGATCCAGGGGCCCACGGCCTCACCCGGACCCGGGGCCAGGCTCACCCGGATCCAGGGGCCCACGGCCTCACCCGGACCCGGGGCCAGGCTCACCCGGATCCAGGGGCCCACGGCCTCACCCGGACCCAGGACCCAGGCTCACCCGGATCCAGGGACCCAGGCTCACCTGGATCCAGGGGCCCACGGCCTCACCCGGACCCGGGGCCAGGCTCACCCGGATCCAGGGGCCCACGGCCTCACCTGGACCCGGGGCCAGGCTCACCCGGATCCAGGGGCCCGCGGCCTCACCCGGACCCGGGGCCAGGCTCACCCGGATCCAGGGGCCCGCGGCCTCACCCGGACCCGGGGCCAGGCTCACCCGGATCCAGGGGCCCGCGGCCTCACCCGGACCCGGGCCCCAGGCTCACCCGGATCCAGGGGCCCGCGGCCTCACCCGGACCCGGGCCCCAGGCTCACCCGGATCCAGGGGCCCGCGGCCTCACCCGGACCCGGGCCCCAGGCTCACCCGGATCCAGGGGCCCGCGGCCTCACCCGGACCCGGGCCCCAGGCTCACCCGGATCCAGGGGCCCGCGGCCTCACCCGGACCCGGGCCCCAGGCTCACCCGGATCCAGGGGCCCGCGGCCTCACCCGGACCCGGGCCCCAGGCTCACCCGGATCCAGGGGCCCGCGGCCTCACCCGGACCCGGGCCCCAGGCTCACCCGGATCCAGGGGCCCGCGGCCTCACCCGGACCCGGGGCCAGGCTCACCCGGATCCAGGGGCCCGCGGCCTCACCCGGACCCGGGGCCAGGCTCACCCGGATCCAGGGGCCCGCGGCCTCACCCGGACCCGGGCCCCAGGCTCACCCGGATCCAGGGGCCCGCGGCCTCACCCGGACCCGGGCCCCAGGCTCACCCGGATCCAGGGGCCCGCGGCCTCACCCGGACCCGGCACCCAGGCTCACCCGGATCCAGGGGCCCGCGGCCTCACCCGGACCCGGCACCCAGGCTCACCCGGATCCAGGGGCCCGCGGCCTCACCCGGACCCGGGACCCAGGCTCACCCGGATCCAGGGGCCCGCGGCCTCGCCCGGACCCGGGATTCAGCCTCACCCGGACCCAGGGGCCCGCGGCCTCGCCCGGATTCAGGATTCAGCCTCACCCGGACCCAGGGGCGCATGGCCTCGCCCGGACCCAGGATTCAGCCTCACCCGGACCCAGGGGCGCATGGCCTCGCCCGGACCCAGGGGCACGTGGCCTCACCCGGACCCGGGGCCCAGCCTCACCCTGACCCAGTTCCCAGCCTCACCCGGACCCAGGGGCACGCGGCTTCACCCGGATCCAGGACCCAGCGGGATTTCGTCTTCTTGATCCCAATTCCTGTTGGTCAATTCCCTCTCAGCAATTCCTTCGGCCATTTTCTCAGAGTTCCAGGGCAGCCACCGCAGAACTCGTTGGGCGGCGGGCTCGGCGAAGCTCCAGTGTGCCCGGTGCGCGGCGGCGGGCTGGTCCGGGGTGGCTGCGTCGGCCCTTGGGTCTGCAGCGGTGGCCGGTCGCCGAGCGTGCGCACCTGGCCGCTTCCGGGGCGTTGAGATTCTTGAAGGACTCGGAGGTCAGCAAGCGCGTAGTCTCCCGCCCCATGTCTCCCAGGGGCTCGTCTGTCCGTGCTCGGCAGCGAGTGAAGCCTTCCCCTCAGCCGGAGACCGCTGGGGGAACTGCGCCGAGCACGTTCCAGGCCGCCATTGTGTCGCCTGAGCCGTAGTTTTTAAAGTGTGGTCTTTGGGTCACCGGCATCAGCTTCATCCCGCGTACCCCTCTCTTTTATTCTAGTTGTATAGCATCCGCTCAGTTAGCCCTCCAGTGGTTCTGGATGGTGTCTGCTCTGCTCTCCCGTCGTAGTCTCAAAACCGTTGTGGTAGGCAGCAATCAGGCTTCTGCCCGATGCCTCCATCTTGGTCCTTGTTTGTATAGTTAAGTCTTGATTGTTGTTGGTGTCACTGGGAGGAATTGTCCTCCAGGCCTATTGGCCGTGCGGGCCCTCTGTGTATATAACGGAAGAGTTGCTGTGCGGGAGACACACCTATGTGCCGGGTCTTGGTGCCACAGGGCTTCGGCGCTCACTGCGTCTGCCTCTTGAATGTGTCCCTTATGGGAGTGGTCGAAATCTGGAGTCATCTCACACTGACCACTAGATGCCCTCGTTTCTGGGTCTCCAATGGAGTGTAGGTCAGCTACTGCCTGTGGCCCCTCAGCAGGAATTACAGCATCCCTTATATTCATGACCTGTTTCGGTGTCTTCCCCTTTTGGCTGCCTCCCTATCGCTCAGCTTCCCCAATCTCCCTAGGTGGTCGCTCTTGATACCCCCCTTTGTGGGCCGAGTGCAAAGTCTTGGTGTTGTTAAGCCTTGATTGCTGTTGGTACACTGGGAGGATGTGACCTCCAGTCCAATTGGCTGTGAGGATCAGCTGTGTCTATGCCGGGAGACAGCCCCATTCAACTAGACTTGCAAAATTGTAAAAGCCTCTGTGTTCAGCTTGGATGGGGCGGAGTTACAGGGCGGAGCCTACCGCCTTGGCTTCCCATCAGCCCCGCCCTATGAGGTTCCTGTGTCCCTCTGTACTCCCAGCAAACACCTCTGAGAGAAAAGTGCCCTGGAGTTTCGCGCGCTGCCAAACAGTCTAGTCTCTCCCCCAATGAATCTGGATTCCCAGATTCTCTCCCAGAACTGGGTTTCCGTGTAGTCAGAATTGGGGCTCACCTCAGTCTGGCGCTTTTGTCTCCTTCCCTCCAGGGCGACTCAGCGGCACAGTCAACAGCCCATCCTCCGCGCACAATCCCGTGCGTGCCTCCGGTGCTCTGCTCTTCGCCGCCTCTCTGCATCTCTGCCCCACAGCCCAGCTTTCCCCAGTATGAGCATGGCTTCCCCGGGTCTTTCCCGGAACTGGGGTTCAGTGCAGTTGGAAATAGGGGTTCAGCACAGTCCGGAGCTTTTGTCTCCTTCCCGCTAGGGCAATCCAGCGGCACAGGCAACAGACCCTCCTCTGCGCACATTCCCGTGCGCGGCTCCGGCGCAGCTCCTCTGTGTCTCCGTCCCACAGCCCAGACTCCCCCAGCATGAACCCGGCTTCCCAGGGTTACGCCGGGAACTGGGGTTCAGTGCAGTCGGAGCTGGGGTTCAGCACAATCTGGTGCTTTTATCTCCTTCCCGCCAGAGAACGCCAGCCAGGCCGCCAGCCGCCCCTTCCTCTCCGGCTCCGTCTTCCCCGCACGCGCGCGGGCTCGTGTCTCCGCCCGTGTCTCCATACCTCAAGCTTTTACGGCTTCTCTGCTTTTCCTTGTGGTTTTCTTTTTCCTTCTAATTGTGGGCATTTCAGTCAGCCAGCTTTCCTGTGGTTCTGGATGATGTCCGTTTTGACTTTTAGTTGTGTTTTTGATATTGTTGTGCCCGGCTGTAGGTTAGGTGTTTAACCTATGCCACCATCTTGGTTTCTCCTGATTTTTTTTTTTTTTGGATTGTTTTTGTTGTAGTTGACTTCCAGTTTTATGCCACTGTGATCTGAGAAGATGCTTGATATTGCCCCGACCCGCGGCTTAAGTCAACGTGGACCCTAGAGGGGGAGTGGGAATGAAAGGACAAGAGGCACAAGAGACGGAGACAAGACAGGCTTTCTGATCAAGTCTCGTTTATTGCAAGGTACATGGGGATAGATATAGTCAGGGAGAGTGAGGGAGTTCCTTTAATGATGTCAGCGGGAGGGTAGTTAGGCCGTAAATATCAAGAATAGGTTATCTCAACAGAGAGGTCCTGTTGTGCCCCAGCCGCCAGGATGTCTGCCGCCAGGGTGTCTAAGTAATAACTGTCAAGAGCCTCCTGTTGTGCAAACAATGTTATCTTTGGTCATCCAGATGCAGTTCTGGAAGCACAGTTTCCCACAGGTCCCCCTTTTTTATATTATATTGGCCAGGGAACGCTCCTTGAGGGGGCTGTGCCTGTCTTAGGTCAGGAGATCACATATACCCGGCCTACACACCTTACCCGTCATGGGTTGACTGGACAGCTTTTGGCCCAGCGCCTGTCTTAGGTGGTGTGGAGGTCCCGTTTCAAATTTTGGGTATACTCTCCAGTTTCCCGTCTTTGGCTATCCAGCCCAGCTCACCAAGGGTAGGAAAGAGGAACGTTTACCTTCAGACAGCGTCTGAGTAAGTTCCCATATACGCGTCCCTGTCGGCCATTTCAAGTTTGTGGTAATGGACCTGTATGGGTTTCATTTGGATGGCTTCTATTTGTTGCTTAAGAAATGTCATGAGTTTGTTGAATAAGAAAGGACCTAGCAATAGTAGGATCAATAGGCCAAGCACGGGTCCTAATAAGGGAAGGAGATAGGGGAGGAATCCATTCAGCCCACTCCAAAGAGGGTTTTCGAACAGCTCCTTTCGCCTTTTCACCAGGTCTTCTTGTAATTTCTTTATCTTGTCTCGGACGATTCCGGATTTGTTGGGGTAGAAGCAACAGCGTTCCTGTAGGGCTAAGCATATTCCTCCCTGTTCTGCTGTGAGTAAGTCTAACCCCCTCTGTTTTGTAGGACAACCTCAGCCAGTGAATCAATCTGGTCCTGGAGATCATTAATGGTACCAGAGAGAGCTTGGACATCGTCGATCAATTGGTTAGATAATTTTGTATAGGAATGTATTGCTACCCCTAGACCTGCTGTGCCAAAAGCCATAGCTCCAGAGACCCCTAGACCTACAAGTAAGGGGATGAGCTGGATAGCTCGCTTACTGTGTCCAGCAATGTAGTCAAGGCTGGGTAGGGGAATAGGCTCGTTCCCCGGAATAATATCAATATTGGGGAGAACAATGGCCTGTACGCATAGCCCCGTCCAGTTTGTAGGTAGGGCTGTGAAGGCCATGTTTCCTCCGCACACAAACACTTGCCCAGGAGCGGGACAGAGAGATGAGGTATAGTTGACAATAGAGGAGCAATTTGTAAAGGTAGTGAATCCTACGTCTAAATCATAGTTATCATTTTGGGGGTGGCTTTGTAAGCACAGGGATGTATTAAATCCTATAGGTTGGATCCTAAAAGGTAAGCCAACACTATAGTTCCTCTCAGGTTGTACGTCGGTAGTATTTGCTGGAATGGCAAGGGGCATGGGTGTGCCAAGGGTCATACACAACCAGCAGTCCTCCGCAAGGGTTGGGTTGGTAACATTCAGAGCTCTGAGTGTAGCCTCCAAGATGTTGGAGGTTTGGGTGTCAAGATCTATGCCCCGAGATTTGGGCAGAGCCAAAGGGTGGTACTGTAGGGGAGGATACATGTGCTTAATAATTTCTTCAATCTGTTTCTGAACCATGGCTTCCCTTACCCTGTCTGTTGGCCCACCGCCATCAGACATGTGGATCGGTGCTTGCGGTGGCCAGCAAATATCCTTGCCGACCGTGCCACGGCAGGAGGCTTGGGCATATTTAGAGTGCCCCAGAGGGTGGCTATAATCATACTCGCCTCCAAAGGAACCACTATAAGTTCTTTGTAAGACGGCTGTTAGGTATATTTTGCCATCTGTGTGAGAACACTGCTGGACACTGTTATAACAGGTAGAGTGTAGCTCTAGGGCCTTTTGACAACCGCTGGGGCAGGGCCCTGGTTCGCCATTAACCATAGGTATGATTTTGGGCTTCCCAACACATTTCCAGCTTTGTTCGTATCCTCCCACTATTTGTCTCTTATAAATTAAATAAGCTGTACTGCTGCCACAATCGGCTATCCGGGTGTAAGAAGTGGGAATCACCCCACTGTTACCTCCCCTCAGTCGCAAGGGTTTCCAAACAGCTTCAAAAGTAACTCTTGCTTGCTTATTGGGGGTCCCAGTCCGCCGTTAGACATAGGTATCAGGATCAACATTATTCCTTGTAGTAGGATCTGGGTAATTATCTCCATGACCTGTAAATAAAGAAAAGCTTGTCTCAGGGAGAGTCTTCTTCCCTGGAGTCTGTTAACTCATTATCGTTCTCAATGCTCTTATCCACTTGTTTTACTAGGCGTTCAGGGAGCCATCTGGCTGATTTCATTTCTTTTCTTTTTTTCTCTTTTTTTTTATTGAGGTATTATATGTGTACATATCTTACCATTACCCCCCCACCCCACACCCATACATGCCCTCACCCCCCAGAGTTTTGCGTCCATTGTTTATGCTTATATGCATGCATACAAGTCCTTCGTTTGATTTCTTATCTTCCCCACCTCTCCCTAACTTTCCCCCTGTAATTTGAAAGTCTGTTTGTTGCTTTACTGTCTCTGTATCTATCTTTTTGTTCATCAGTTTATAATGTTCTTTATTATCCATAAATGAGTGACATCATGTGGTATTTTTCTTTCATTGACTGGCTTATTTCACTTAGTATAATATTCTCCAATTCCATCCAGGTTGCTGCAAATGATGAGAATTCCTTCTTTTTTATGGCAGAATAGTATTCCATTGTGTAGATGTACCAAAGTTTTCTGATCCAGTCATCTGCTGACGGGCACCTAGGCTGTTTCCAAATCTTAGCTATTGTAAATTGTGCTGCTATGAACATAGGGGTGCATATATCCTTTCTGATTGGTGTTTCTAGTTTCTTCGGATATATTCCCAGGAGTGGGATTACTGGGTCAAATGGGAGTTCCATTTTCAGTTTTTTGAGGAAACTCCATACTGTTCTCCACAGTGGCTGCACCAGTCTGCATTCCCACCAGCAGTGCACGAGGGTTCCTTTTTGTCCACATCCTCGCCAACACTTGTCGTTTGTTGATTTGTTGATGATAGCCATTCTGACAGGTGTGAGATGGTACATCATTATTGTTTTGATTTGCATCTCTCGGATAATAAGTGACTTTGAGCATGTTTTCATGTGTCTCTTGGCCTTCCTTCTGTCTTCTTTTGAAAATATTCTGTTTAGGTCCGTTGCCCATTTTTTTATTGGATCATTTATCTTCCTTTTATTAAGTTGCATAAGCTGCCTGTAGATGTTGGAGATTAAACCCTTATCAGTGCTAGCATTTGCAAATATGTTCTCCCATGCAGTGGGCTTTCTTGTTGTTTTGTTGATGGTTTCTTTTGCTGTAAAAAAGCTTTTTATTTTGATGTAGTCCCATTTGTTAATTTTCTCTTTAGCTTCCATTGCCCTAGGGGCAGTGTCAGTGAAGAAGTTCTTTTGGCATATGTCTGAGATTTTGTTGCCTGTGGATTCCTCTAGTATTTTTATGGTTTCCCGTCTTATGTTTAAGTGCTGTATCCATTTTGAGTTTATTTTTGTGTATGGTGTAAGTTGGTGATCTAGTTTCATTTTTTTGCATGTATCTGTCCAATTTTCCCAACACCATTTATTGAAGAGACTGTCTTGACTCCATTGTATGTTCATGCCTCCTTTGTCAAATATTAATTGAGCATAGTGGTTTGGGTCGATGTCTGGATTCTCTATTCTGTTCCATTGATCTATATGTCTGTTCTTGTGCCAGTACCAGGCTGTTTTGAGAACAGTGGCTTTGTAATACACCTTGAAATCTGGTATTGAGATCCCTCCTACTTTATTCTTCTTTCTCAGGATTGCTGTGGCTATTAGGGGTCTTTTTTAATTCCAGATGAATTTTTGGAGAGTTCTTTCTAGGTCTGTGAAATATGCTGTTGGTATTTAGATGGGGAGTGCATTGAATCTGTAGATTGCTTTGGGTAGTATGGACATTTTAATGATGTTGATTCTACCAATCCATGAACATGGTATGTTCTTCCATCTGTTTACGTCTTCCTCTATCTCTTTTTTCAGTGTCCTGTAGTTTTCTGCGTATAGGTCTTTTACCTCCTTAGTTAAGTTTATTCCTAGGTATCTTAATTTTTTTGGTGCGATGGTAAATGGGATTGCTTTTTTAGTCTCTCTTTCTGTAAGTTCACTATTGGTGTATAGAAATGCCATAGATTTCTTGGCGTTAATTTTGTATCCTGCTACATTGCCGAATTCATTTATTAAGTCTATTAGTTTTTTGATGGAATCTTTTGGGTTTTTTATGTACAATATCATGTCATCTGCAAATAAGGACAGCTTCACTTCTTCTTTTCCAATTTGGATGCCTCTTATTTCTTCTTCTTGCCTAATTGCGATAGCTAATACTTCCAGTACTATGTCAAACAGGAGTGGTGAGAGTGGGCATCCCTGTCTTGTTCCTGTTCTTAGGAGAAATGGTTTTAGTTTTTGCCCATTGAGTATGATGTTTGCTGTGGGTTTATCATATATAGCTTTTATTATGTTGAGGTATGATCCTTCTATTCCCACCTTGTTGAGAGTTTTTATCAAGAAAGGGTGTTGGATTTTGTCAAATGCTTTTTCTGCATCTATTGATATGACTATGTGATTTTTATCTCTCAATTTGTTTATGTGATGTATCACATTTATTGATTTGTGGATATTGTACCATCCTTGCATTCCTGGGATAAATCCTACTTGGTCATGATGTATGATCTTTCTGATGTATTGCTGGAGCCGATTTGCTAGGATTTTGTTGAGGATTTTGGCATCTATGTTCATGAGGGATATTGGTCTGTAATTCTCTTTCATTGTGTTGTCTTTATCTGGTTTTGGTATTAGGGTGATGCTGGCTTCATAGAAGGAGCCTGGAAGTGTTCCTTCCTCTTGAATTTTTTGGAATAGTCTGAGGAGGATAGGTTTTAGTTCTTCCTTGAAAGTTTGGTAAAACTCTCCCATGAAGCCGTCTGGCCTCCGGCTTTTGTTTGCCGGAAGCTTTTTGATGACTGCTTCAATTTCTTCCATAGTTACTGGCCTGTTGAGCTGTTTAGATTCTTCCTGATTGAGTTTTGGAAGGTTGTATTTGTCTAGGAATATGTCCATTTCCTCCAGGTTGTCCAGCTTGTTGGAATAGAGTTGTTCGTAGTATTTTGTAACAATCCTTTGTATTTCGTCGGGGTCTGTTGTTATTTCACCTCTTTCATTTCTGACTTTGTTTATTTGGGTCCTCTCTCTTTGCTTCTGGTGAGCCTGGCTAGAGGTTCATCAATCTTGTTTATCCTTTCAAAGAACCAGCTCTTGGTTTTGTTGATCTTTTGTATTGTTTCTTTGGTCTCTATGTCATTTATCTCCGCTCTGATCTTTATTATTTCTTTCCTTCTGCTTACACTGGGCTTTTCTTGTTGCTCTCTCTCTAACTCTTTGAGTTGTTGGGTTAGGTAATTTATTACCATTGTTTCTTGTTTTTTGCAGTAGGCTTGTAGAGCCATGAACTTCCCTCTCAGGACTGCTTTCGCTGTGTCCCATAGATTTTGGATTGTTGTGTTTTCATTGTCATTTGTTGCCATGATGTTTTTTATTTCTTACTTGATGTATTTGGTAACCCAGTCATGGTTTAGTAGCATGCTGTTTAGTCTCCATGTGTTTGATTTCTTTGGGTTGTTTTTATTGTAGTTGATTTCCAGTTTTATGCCACTGTGATCTGAGAAGATACTTGATATGATTTCTATCTTCTTGAATTTGGAGAGACTTTGCCTATGTCCTAACATATGGTCTATCTTTGAAAATGACCCATGTGCACTTGAGAAGAATGTATATTCTGTGGCTTTGGGGTGAAATGTTCTGAAGATGTCGATTAATTCCATCTGGTCTAGTGAGTCATTTAGGATTGATGTTTCTTTGCTGATTTTTTGTTTAGAGGATTTGTCCAATGGTGATAGTGGGGTATTGAAGTCTCCTACTGTGATTGTATTGCTGTCAATCTCTCCTTTGATATCTTCCAGGAGTTTTTTAATGTATCTTGGTGCTCCTGTATTGGGTGTATATATGTTTACCAGAGTTATTTCTTCTTGTTGGATTTCTCCTTTTAGTATTATGAAGTGGCCTTCATTATCTCTTGTTATGTCCTTCACTTTGAGATCTAATTTGTCAGATATAAGTATTGCTACCCCAGCTTTGTTTTCATTTCCATTCGCCTGGAAAACCTTTTTCCATCCCTTTACTCTCAGTCTGTATGCATCCTTTTTTTTGAGGTGGGTTTCCTGTAGACAGCAGATATATGGGTTTTGTTTTCTTATCCAATCTGTTACCCTGTGTCTTTTGATTGGGGCATTCAATCCATTTACATTTAAAGTTATTATTGATAGGCACTTATTTGTCACCATTTTTATTCTATACCCCTGTATTCCTTCTTTGCTTCCTATTTCTTTCTTTCTTTTTTTTTTTTTACAGCAGACCCTTTAGCATTTCTTTCATTGATGGTTTGGTGGTGATAAACTCCCTTAGCCCTTTTTTGTCTGTGAAGCTCCTGATTTCACCTTTCTAATTTATGTTTCTAGAAGCTGTTGTAATTGGGTATTTTTTTCCATCTTGTCTTCTAGCTCACTTATGTGGTCCTCTGCTTCTTCTAGTCTGCTCTTGATGCTTTCTATTGAGTTCTTTACAGCAGCGATGTCATTTTTCATTTCTTCTTGGTTCTTCTTCATTTCCTCTTGGTTCTTACTCATATTGTCGAATTTGTCTTCCATCCTTTTCAGCCACCTTATGATCATTTCTCTGAATTCTTTCTCTGATAGGTTGTTTGCCTCTAATTCGTTTACTTCCTTTTCTGGTGATGCCTGCTTCTCTTTCCTATGGGGGCTATTTCTTTGTCTCCCCATGGTCTCTCTTCTGCGGATGTCCGGTTATATAGTTCTCTCTCTCCGGCGTTGATTTAAAGGTACAAAATACAACACAATCAGGCACAACACACAAGGCACTGAACAGAATTGTATTCAATATATTAATAACCTCCAATAAGGGTAACCACCAGAGAAAGACAAATTAGGGAATAGGAGTGGAAGAGGGAGAGTAAAAAAAAAAGAACAAAAAACAACAACAAAAAAAATGTGAATCTGAACTTGGGAAAAGAGCAGAAAAAAAAAGAAAAGAAAAAAAAGTAAGAGACAAGAACAATACTAAGGAAGAAAAGGGGAACAAACTATATATATGGAGAGTAAACTCCACTAGAACAACCACTAATCCCAGCAAATTCCAGCAACATGAGCCTGGAGATTAATACAAACTGCAACACCAACTAATATCAAGTGAGGCAAGGGAAAACAAAAGTAAAAAACAAACAAAAACAAAGCAAACAATAGAACCAACCAAACAAACAAAAAGAATAATCAAAACAATCTCATGAAAAAGCATAAAAATTCAATCTAATCAACATTCAAGCAAACAACAACAAAAGGCCAGAGAGAAAAATAATTTTTTTAAGGTAGCGTAGAGAGAGGTATGTATGGATTTGGAGCAGGGGGTTGGGAATTAGATATATCAGTAGGGTGAAATTTTAGCAGAGGGTAAACTGAAAAAGTAGGGAAAATCTAAAGCCAGAAAGGGTTAAGATAAACCGGAGACCAAAAGGGGAAAGGTTAGGAGGAGAGTGATGGCAAAATGTTAGCTTTGAGATAGAGTAAGGGAAAGATGCAAATAGAATGTAGGACACTAATCCCAAAATAAAAGAAAGAGAAAATCAAATGACATTTTTTAAAAAAAAAAGTAAAATAATAGTAATAATAATGCTGATTGAAAATAAAAATGTAATAATTAAAAAGCTGAAAATCATAATGTAATAATTAAAAAGGTGAGGAAAAAGAAAAAAAATTAGTTTCTTAAGTAAAAGATGCAAAAAATGAAAATAAAAAATTAGAATAAAAAAATTTAAAAAAAATTGAAAAAAGAATTTACAATTAAAAAATAGGAAGACTAAAATGTGCAGTAGCGGCTGTCATTCACTTCCTCTATTATTCTGTTTGGTATGCCTGTTTCCCAGTCTGGGCGGTATTTCAGTTCAGCTTCGTTCCACTACTTCTCAGTGTTGTAAGCCAATCCTGCTTTTTAAGCCAGCCGTGTCTTAATTTCTCGTATTTATTTTTGATTACACCAGAGACAATTAGCGTTTCAGCCCCTGGGTGGCAGTGTTTCTGAATTGACTTCCGGGCCTCTCTAGCTTTTTTTTTTTCCCCTCTATGGCACTCACTACCGGTTTGTGGAGGTGTGCGCCTCAGAGCTGCCTCTCCGATGGTCACACCCAGCTCTGTTCCCAGGTTCTGAAAAAACAACTTCCCCCTGCAGTCTTTCAGGGTTTTTCCACCTGGGTTTTCCTATGTATTGGGCTTAGTAATCAGAGTCGGAAAGAGCCCAAGTGTGTGGACAGTGGGTCTGTGTGCCAGACTAAGGACCTGCACTCCTTTGAAAATTCTTAGTCTGACCCTCCTCATCAGATTAAAATGAGTTGCTTTTAAGAGGTCACTTCTGTTAGCAGCTCAGAGGACCCCCTTCCACCTTCACGGATCATGGCAGCTCCAACTGCCGCCGATTTTTCTAGGCACAGACCTCCCGGTTCCCGCCGGTCCCATGGCTCGCGCCCTTCCCTCCCACAGCGGGGATTAGAAACCACACCTTATTTCAGGTGAAATCTGACCTTTCCGTGGTGCAGTGAAGAGTTCCTTTGAATCCGAATGTTTGCGCTGATAGGAGACCGGTGTTCTGGTGCTCGCAGCTGTTCAGTGTTTGCAGTTGTCGCGGAAAGTCAGGTTTCCAATACAATCCTCCTTTCCTTGCAAGATGGCGAGGCGCCCGGTGAGCCCCTGATTTCATTTCTTTGGAGTAAATGCATACTGACCCTCGGCCCCAGATGAGCACAGGGTCTGGCCCGTGCCATGAGTTGTTCAGGGGATCCTTCCATATTACTGAGGCGAATTGTTTCTTTGTTTCCTTTTGCCAAAAGCGAGTAGCCGCTGATGACCCATTGGCATCCAAGTTTAAAAAATTAAGAATAAAGAGTGCATGTGATATTAGATTTCTGGGGGACCCCTTGATGGGGTACCATTCCCTCTTTTTTATTTTATCTATAGTAATTTTGAGGGAAAGGTTAGCTCTTTCTACAATACCTTGGCCTTGAGGGTTATATGGGATGCCTGTTATGTGGGTAATATTCATTTGTTTGCAACATTTAGAGAAGCCAGAGCTGGTGTAACCAGGACCATTATCAGTTTTAATTTGTTGAGGGCAGCCGAGAACTGAAAAGGTAGTCAAAAGGTGAGCTATTACATTTTTTGTAGCTTCTCCAGTTTGTAGAGTTGCAAATATAAATCCACTATAAGTGTCAATGCTGACATGTATATATTTGAGATTTCCAAACTCAGGGAAGTGTGTGACGTCCATTTTCCATAGAGCATTAGGAATTAAGCCTCGTGGGTTTACCCCTAGATGAGGGGTAGGGAGATGTAGAGTGCAAATAGAGCAAGTTTTAACAATTTGTCTAGCTTGTTCTCTGGTTATTTTAAACATAAGCCGGAGGGTGCGAGCGTTAAGATAATGTAACTGATGGGCTTCTTGTGTTCGGGTTATTTGGGAGGGACTATCAACAATTAGTGAGTAGGCTGATGTGGAGGGACGAGTGGCCAGGTCTGCTAGTTGTCAGTGGCCCAGGTAGGTCAGAATGGGCACGGAGGTGTCCGATAAAGAAAGGGTCAGACCTTTTTCTGATCAAATCCTGTAATTGGCTAAATAATTTGCCAGTCTGAGAGCTATGTTTTATCTGTCCACATGTCTCTAATTGAGGTACAGCCTGGGCGATATAAGCACTGTCTGTGTATAGATTAAAGGCTTTCGTGGGGAAGGCTGAAAAAACTGCTATGACAGCATGTAGCTTGGTTATTTGGGCGGAGGAGCTGTTAGTCTGAAATTGGATAGTGCTGGAGTCCCAAACGTAGGCAGCCATGCCTGTGGAAGAACCATCCGTGAAAACGGACAATGCTTTAGGAAGAGGTTTAGTGGAAGTGATCTTTGGAAAGATAAACTCATGTCTGTTGGCAAAATCAATAAGTTTGTTTGGAGGGTAGTGATTGTCTATGGAGCCCGTATAAGAGGCAAGAGCGACTGGCCAAAATTCGGTGGCTTGCATTAGCCAGTCAACTTGCTCTTTAGGGTAAGGTTGAATGATAATATCAGGTTCTTTTCCAAAGTAACGCTTGCCATGATCTCTACCTATCATGATCAAGTCAGAGACTGCTCTATAGTAAGGGTTTAAGACTCGTTTGGGAGATGCTGGGAGATGAACCCACATAAGAGGCGCTGTCTGCCAGAAAACTGCAGTGGGGGAGAGGGTGGTCATACATATGATGTATTGTAACGAAGAATCGTAATCCATAAAGGTGATGGTTTGATTTTGGATAGCTTGCTCTACTATGGCAATGGCTTTGCGTCCCTCAGCAGTAAGTTCCCTGGGTGAGGTGGGACAGCTACCTCCTTGGAGGATGTCATAAAGAGGCTTAAGCTCATGTTTGGTGAGTCTTAACTAAGGCATTAGCCAATTTATATCTCCCAATAGTTTTTGGAAGTCATTCAGAGTTTTTAAACTATCTAGTCTGAGGGTTAGTTTTTAAGAGGAGATAGTGGACCCTCTCATTTGGAATCCAAGGTATGTATAAGGGTCTTTTAGCTGGACTTTATCAGGAGCAATTTGTAGGCCATGAGATTTTAATGCCTGCTGGAGATCAGTATAGCAGCTTAGAACTTCCTCTCCAATTTTTCCTGCTACCAAGATGTCATCCATATAATGAATGATATATAAATCAGGCCATCGGTCTCGAATAGATTGAATAGCCGAGGCTACAAAAGACTGACATAGCGTAGGACTATTTGCCATGCCTTGAGGGAGGACTTGCCACTGGAATCTCTGCATAGGGGCATGGAAATTAATCAAGGGGAGGCTAAATGCAAAATGTTTTTGGTCGTTAGGATGTAAAGGGATGGTGAAAAAACAATCTTTCAGGTCTATGATAATTTTGTAATATCCAAGAGGTATAGCCACAGGGGAGGGAAGGCCTGGCTGTAAGTTCCCATTAAAACCATAGTTTTGTTAACTGCTCTAAGGTCTTGGAGAAGCCTCCATTTTCCTGATTTCTTTTTAATGACAAAAATAGGGGTATTCCACGGGGAATTGCTGGGGATAATATGGACAGCTTGAAGCTGTTCCTGCACCAGCTGCTGAGCTGCTAATAATTTTTCATGGGATAGGGGCCATTGATCAACCCATACTGGATCATCTGAGAACCAGGTGATCTTATCAGCATGGCCTGCAGGAGTGTCAATGACCCCTACGGAAAATGGTCAAGCCCTGCCCGAGGGGGTTGCGGAACTGGCTCAATTGGGTGAGTAATACCTGTGGAATTTTTCCCTAATCCCCTCCCGGGTATATATCCTTGTTTAAACATTTGAAGAGTGACAATTTCATTAGGGCTACAGATGATCATTCCTAGCTGAGCTAATAAATCCCTTCCCCATAAATTAATGGGGAGCCCAGTGATAATATAGGGCTGGATAGTACCTTGGTTGCCTTCTTGGTCCCTCCAAGTTAGTACTTTAGAACTTCTTTTTGGATTTTTACTTTGTCCTATACCTTTAAGATGCGTGAGGGTATCTTCTACTGGCCATGTTTGGAGCCAATCTTCCTCTTTTATAATGGTTACATCAGCGCCAGTGTCTACTAAACCAGAAAACTCCTTCCCGTCTAACCATAAAGTCATTAGAGGTTTTTGGGCTGAAAGTACTTCAGACCAGTAGACATTAGATGAACCAAATCCTTGAGCACCTCGGGCACCAATGAGTGCTTTGTTAGTGGTAGAGATAAGAGGAAGTGTAAGAATAAAGAATTTTTTGAAAGCTGTCTGTCTTGTCTCAACTCCCCAAGGTCTCTCTCCCAATGATAAGAACAACACCATTAAAGCTATGTGTCTTATCTCCCCAAGGTCTCTCCCTTCCTGTGATGGGAACAAGACCATCAAAGTTGTAAAGCTGTGTATCTTATCTCAACTCCTCCAAGTCTCCCCCCTGGTGATAGGAGCCAGACCATCAAGGCTGTCCCAGGAAAAAGCCCTATCATAAAACATGAGATTAACGAGCCCAGCTCCCCCTTTGAATTCCCAGGCAGCATTTGGTCCCCTTTTCCTCCCTCTCATGTATGCCCCCTCCCAACATGTAGTTTTTGCCTTTATAAGCTTGTAAGATTTTCTACTGGGCTGCTTAACTCCTCTGCTCCTGCGTGAGTTACAAGTTGAGCCCCAGCATGCTGGAATAAAAGCCTCTTGCGGTTTGCATCAAGTGACGCCTCCTGTGGTTGATTGGGGACGCCGTCGATTGTGGGACAGAGTAAGGGTCTCATTTTGGGGGTCTTACATTTGGTGCGCCGCCCGGGAAATTGACGGCCCCCCCTCATCCGCGGAGTCGACCTTGGAGGTAAGAAGGGGTACCCCGAGATTGTCTGTCTTTGTCCTGTCCGAGATTGTCTGTCTTTGTCCTGTCCGAGATTGTCTGTCTTTGTCCTGTGTTTCGCCAGTTGTTTCGCCAGTTGGACTGGTGTTGTGTGCGCGCGCACTTTTGGTTTGGCAGCCGTTCGGCGACTCGTGAGAGTGGCCGAGCAGTGGCCGGTAGACGTGCCTGGAGGGCCACAAGCTGCAGCCCTGGGGGACGCCCCAAGGGTGGAGGAGAGCCAGGGATGCCTGGTAGTCTCCATCTGGAGGGGCGTAAAAACCCCCGTTTGGAGGGGAGTGGCTTCCCCTCACTTTGTCTGTTTGGTTTCTGTGTCTTTCTGTGGAATTACTGGACGGACGTTATGGGATAGACTCAGTCCACTCCAAGTGAGTGGAAAGGGGAGCTTAACGCCCCCCCCCCCCCCCGAGGCCATAGAGCTTCCTCAGGCAAATTAATCAGGTGACTGTTTAAACTCTGGTAAATATCTAATAGGAGTCAAAAACTCAGATTGTTTGGTATATAAATATGAATGTGAAAGTATTTGTTATCTCTTTCTGCTGTTTAATTTATTTAAAGATGGGGCGGACCTGCTGTGGCGGAATACAAAGGTCTTTAGCAGCTGCTGAGAGACCTTTTTCTCAGAGTCCTTTGTTCTCTGTCAGAGAGGGAATCAGCCCACTTAGATGATAAAATTCCTCTGTTTACATAAATAGGAGTTTCAGTTTGCTCTGATTTGTGAATTTACTGTATTAAATTTAATTTTAAAGTCCTAAGGTTGATTTAAAAGTATCCATTTATAACATTTCAAAGAACAAAAGAACTTTTATTTACAGCTTCCTTATCTCTTTTGGTGCTGGGAGACTCCCAGCTAACAGCTTCACAGGGCTGAGAGATTTACAGACCCTGTCCCTGCCTGTGACATCATAGTCCAACGTGAAACTAAGGCTGAAGTTACTATTAACTCTTTATAGACCCTGTTAACCGTTTGTTTAACTTACTGTTTTTATTAGGATCCTCATAGAGGACATAACCTGATCTTTCCCTTCCTCTCTCATTCTGATTCTAATAGCATCTGTAACTGGATTAAAAATCTTTTCTTTCAGGAGGCCATCCAGTCTTTCAACTCACAAGAAATCTCCTCCTGCGAGAGGAGAGAGGGACCCCCAGAAGGGGCTGGAGGCTCTCCCTCTCAACAGGTGTTTGTTTTGTGTTTTGTCATGTTGGTATCAGGACTGTTTGTTTTTTCTTTTTGTCTTATATTTTCTGTCATAATTGGGCCCTATATGTATATATTATTCGTTGAGTTTTGATTTGTCAAGGTTTTGTCAGTTTGTTAACAGTTTGTTAAAATCCTCTCAGAGGACATTGAGTGGTTCTTCCCTTCCTGTTTAACCTTTGACTGTGTAATTGGATGACTGAGCTTTTATCAAGGTTTTGCCTCTCCTGAAATAATGCTCTGTCCCTCCCCGACCAAGCATTTTTTCCCCCAGGTCAACGCCGGACTGTAGGATAACTTTCCCCTCACAGTCCCTGGAATATTAGTCTTGTTTTCTTTGTCCAATATGAGTGTCATTTCTGTTTTGCTGAAACATGAGTCAAGAATCCTGTCCTGGGATATGGGAAAGGGAGGCCCCCCATCAGGGGACTTAGAGGCAGTGTTCCTGTTATCTGCTCAGATCACAAAACTATAAGAATACTTGTTCACTGAAATGGTGTAAGTACAGACGTTTGTTTGATATTTTGTTTGTCTGCCTAGGTATAATTATTTGTTCATGTGTGGAAGTCTGTGAGAAGAAAAAAGAAACATTTAATTTGTTTAAGGCTGAGTGCTCTGACACATAGCAAATCGCCCTGAGTGGCCACAGGGATTTCTTTTTTCCCAGGGGTGTTTGCTCTCTGTCAGAGGGGGAATCGGCCTGCCTAACAAAATTTCTGTCTATGTTTATTAATTTGAAGGTATAAGGTTGTAACAATTGTGGTCCAAGAGGTTAAAAGCAGGGACCAAATTTTAAAGTTAACTATTTATAAGAAGGAAGCTTGAACTGGCAAAGTCACCAAGTCTGCCCAGCAAGCTCAAAAACTAAATGAATCTTATTTCTGATACCTGCTGCCACCCAGTCTTAATCAGTGGTGGAGAAAGGGTCTCAGAAGTGTTTGTCTCAATTGGCCATTTAACTTTAATGTGATTAATGATTACAGCACATTATAAAA
Organism: Cnephaeus nilssonii; assembly: GCF_951640355.1. Taxonomy (NCBI): domain Eukaryota; kingdom Metazoa; phylum Chordata; class Mammalia; order Chiroptera; family Vespertilionidae; genus Cnephaeus; species Cnephaeus nilssonii. The sequence goes on along the minus strand of NC_137095.1, from coordinate 851,278 downwards.
TCTTTAGGAAGGAAAGGAAAATATTTTGTGGGCCACTTGGTCCTTGTATGTGTGTGTCAACTCTTAAATTGTAATTTTAAAATCAGTAATTTTAATGGAAACACACTCAAGCAGAGGGGCTTTTCAGAAAGGTCAGGGAGTCTGATTGCAGTGTAAGGGTCACTGGTTCCCCCCCATGCCACTTCATTGGCAGGAGACAAGCGCTTTTCCCAGGGGAACAGAGAGTAGACTGCCAGATGAAAACGCCTCGGTGGGAGCCTTCCTTCACCACCTGGGACCCTCGCCGCGCTCCCTGCCTCTGCCCACCCAGTGTCCATCCCCTCCAGGGGTTGTTTTGAGTAGCTGCTGGAGGCAGCGATGAAAAGGGAAATTCCCTTGTGACCCCCTGCGCCCCAATGAGACCCAAGAACCCCTGACGACTCCTTGGACACTTTTCACCGTGTTCTGTTAGGGGGCTTAAAGAAGGCACAGCTAGTAATTCCCCTTTTCAGGCTTATCAGAATCTGAGATCATTATCTATAGGAAGAATGTGGCCATTTGGGACTCAAGCTGCTAGAGGCCTGGCTAGCCTGGGAACCGGCTGCAGAGCCTGCTCCCTCCCCCGCTGCCTTGTCTAGCATACAATACTGAAACGTTGGTTGCTAAACATGTTTAGAAATACTTAATAGAAGGTCTGAGGCATGGTTATGCATTTTTGAAGGACATAGAAAGAAGGTTTGAAGGCTAATTTGAAATTGTGAAGATTTTTGTGAAGGTTTGTGCATGTGATGAGATAGAACAGAGAAAAGTAGAAAGAAAAAAAAGGCCAGCAGCAAATAGGAAGGAATTAGTATGCTTATTGTAGGAAGCGGGGGCACTGCAAGAGAAAATGTCCTGGCAGGTTAGCTAGAGAAGCAAAAGGGGAGACTCAGACTCCAAGAGTCTTTAACTTAGAGGAAGAGAACTGACAGGACTGGGGCTCCTTTCCATTGAGCCCCCAGGAGCCCAGGGTAACCTTACAAGTGGGGGGCAAACCTGTTAGTTTCCTGGTGGACACTGGGGCAGCCTATTCAGTCTTGACAGAGCCGATGGGACCCGTAACCTCTAAGAAGACATCAGTCCAGGGAGCCACCGGACGAATTTCCTGTTTTCCTTGGACATCAAAAAAAAGACTGTAGACCTCGAAAGGACACGGTAACGCATTCATTTCTGATCATGCCAGAATGTCCGTACCCCCTGTGTAGACGTGACCTCCTACAGAAACTATTTAGATGTGCCACCATATCCTTTGAGGGGGACGGAGCGGGAATTCCTACGGGCAGTTGGATACTGCCACCTGTGGATATCGGGGCTCGCGGAGATTGCTAAACCTCTGTACTCAAGTACTAGGGGAATGCATCCACTGAACTGGACCGAAGTGGAACAACAGGCCTTTGAGAAGCTAAAGAAGGCTCTCGTCTCAGCACCTGCCCTGGCCTTGCCAGACGTCACGAAACCCTTCCACCTCTACGTGAGTGAGGTAAGGGGCATTGCCAAAGGGGTTCTCATTCAGACTCTAGGTCCCTGGAAAAGACCTGTTGCCTATCTGTCTAAGAGGCTAGACCCCGTGGTAGCAGGGTGGCCAGCGTGCCTCCAGGCAGTGGCCACCACAGCATTGCTGGTAAAGGAGGCAGATAAGCAGACTCTGGGCCAGGAACTAGCCCTGACAACACCCCATGGTGTGGAGGCCCTCCTTCGAGGTGCTCCGGAGAGATGGATGTCAAACACCAGGATCACCCAGTGCCAAGCTCTTCTCCTAGACCAGCCCTGTGTCCGGTTCCATAAGACACTGGCCATCAACCCTGCCAGCCTGCTTCCAGATGATAATCCAGAGGAACCTATTCAGGACTGCACAGAGGTAACAGACGCAGTACGAACAGCTCGCCCAGACCTGACAGCACGGTTGGGAGCAATTATGTTCAGGATGGCATCCAATATGCAGAGCAGCAGTAGTAGCCCTGGACCGCACCATTTGGGCGCAGTCCTTGAATAGGGGAACCACGGCACAAAAAGTCGAACTTTTGGCCTTAATCCAGGCCCTTCGATGGGGACACAGTGCCATCCACTGGGAAAGAGGGTTACCAACTACAGCGGGAAAGGACATCAAGAATAAGGAAGAAATTTTAGCCTTATTAGAGGTCATCTGGCTCCCAAGGGCAGTTGCAATAGTGCACTGCAAAGGACATCAGAAAGGAGAGACAATTGCAGCCAGAGGAAATAGAGCCGCAGACCAAACTGCCACGGAAGCCGCCCAAAAACCAATGGGGTCTTTACAAGTTTTAGTAACCCTGCCGTACCTGGACCTACGCAGACCCCCTCTTACACCAAACAAGAGGAGGAATTGGCAGAACAGAAGCAAGCCATCAAAGGACCAGATGGTTGGTGGATCCTACCAGATGACAGACTGTTGGTCCCAGAGGCTCTAGGTCGGACATGAGTTGCCCAGTTACACCAGGCTACCCACTTGGCATCACCAAGACTTCTGAACTTCTGCGAGGCAGGTACTACCAATCTTAGATAAGATAATTAAAGGCATAGTCACTAGAAGTAGTGTCTGTGCACAGGTAAATGCTAAGCAAGGTAAGAGGGTCCCCCTGAGAATTTGGGCCCCATGGAAATTCCCCAGGAAAGCATTGGGAAGTAGATTTCAGAGATTAAGCCACCAGCGTCAAGGTATAAGTATCTGCTAGCTCTCATAGACACCTTCTCGGGTTGGGTTAAAGCATACCCCATTAGGACAGAAACTGCCTCTATAGTTGTCAAGAGATTACTCCAGGAGATTATACCTAGCTTTGGGCTGCCAGTAGTCATAGGATCAAATAACAGCCCCGCCTTTGTAGCCAAAGTATTTCAAAGTATAGCTCAAGCCTTAGGCCCAGAATCTGGACAGGCATAAGCAGGACTCTAAAAGTACTTTAACTAAATTTGTCCTAGAAACCGGTGAAAACTGGACCAACCTCCTGCCCTTCGCTATCTTATGGGCCAGGTGTACCCCCCACCAGAAGGGGTTCCCCTTTCGTTTGTAATCATGTATAGGAGACCTTCCCCCATCCTTCCCAGGATCAGGGAGAAACTGAAAGCTAGAATTCATAACCATTCCCTTCTTTAAGTCCTTACAGGCTCTATACCCAGAGAGCCACCCATAAGCTTGTTCGAGATGCACTGCCAGTGCCCACCGCGGACCCTGTACATCCCTTCCAGCCCGGGGACTCGGTGTGGGTAAAGAAGTTCACTACCCAAGGACTCACCCCAACCTGAAAGGGATGCTACACTGTTATCCTGAGCACGCCCATGGCTGTTAAACTGGACGGTGACCAGACCTGGCTACACCACTCCCAGCTCCTGCACCAAGAAACGGCCTGGATCCTGGCAACCAGCGGCCTCACCCGTGAGATCCCTAGCCTGGGCTCCACGCAGGCCAGGAGGAGACTTGACACCTGCAGGAGGGGAACTGGACTTCAGTGAGGACAGTACTGATGGGGACTGTGGTACAAGGGGCCTTGGTAACTGTAAGAACATTTTTTGCTAGGCAGTAAGAAAGTCCAAGGCTAAGTAAGGCTAGATGTGCTAGGAGACAGGAGAGCAGGAACAGAACAGAGAATGCCCTTAAAAGAAGTAAAATGAGTCCATGATTTGACTCATGCACTGCTTCTAATCCTCACTTTTGGGCCCTGCATCTTAAATCGCCTAGTCACCTTCATCAGGGAGAGAATAACTGCTGTACAGGTACTAATGCTCAGGCAGCACTACCAGTCCCTCCGCCAAGGAGACAGCCTCGGAGAAGGGTATATAGAGACAGAAGTTCCATGATTAGAACTTACCAAAAAGCAAATGGGGGAATGTAAGAATAAAGAATTTTTTGAAAGCTGTCTGTCTTGTCTCAACTCCCCAAGGTCTCTCTCCCAATGATAAGAACAACACCATTAAAGCTATGTGTCTTATCTCCCCAAGGTCTCTCCCTTCCTGTGATGGGAACAAGACCATCAAAGTTGTAAAGCTGTGTATCTTATCTCAACTCCTCCAAGTCTCCCCCCTGGTGATAGGAGCCAGACCATCAAGGCTGTCCCAGGAAAAAGCCCTATCATAAAACATGAGATTAACGAGCCCAGCTCCCCCTTTGAATTCCCAGGCAGCATTTGGTCCCCTTTTCCTCCCTCTCATGTATGCCCCCTCCCAACATGTAGTTTTTGCCTTTATAAGCTTGTAAGATTTTCTACTGGGCTGCTTAACTCCTCTGCTCCTGCGTGAGTTACGAGTTGAGCCCCAGCATGCTGGAATAAAAGCCTCTTGCGGTTTGCATCAAGTGACGCCTCCTGTGGTTGATTGGGGACGCCGTCGATTGTGGGACAGAGTAAGGGTCTCATTTTGGGGGTCTTACAGAAGGAGTAATAACTGAGCGAATCTCTGACCCGAGGGGACAGTATTAATATTTTTTGGGGAAGAGACCATCACTTTGATTTCTCCAGTATAGTCATTATCAATCACTCCGGGGTACACTAGAAGCCCGCCCATAGTGTTACTACTTCTACCAACTATAAGCCCGAAAGTTTCTTTAGGCAAAGGCCCAAACACTCCCGTAGGAAGCGCCTGTACTCCCATCTCTGGAGTTAAGACTGCATGGGTGGTGGAACTGAGGTCCAATCCCGCACTTCCTGCTGTTGCCCTGAGGAGGCTTGAAACGGATTGTATGTTGCTGGAACAAAGCTGACTGCCCCATAAATTTGTTTGTGTTTGGGGGCCTGGGGCTGGCCCCCATTCCCGTTTCCCTGGTTCTGACTTTGTGGCTGAGGGAGGGGTTGGCCCTGGGCATCCCTTTTTGATTTACATTCATTATAGCCCAGTGTTTTCCCCTCTTACATCTAGGGCAGAGCCCTGGAGCGGATGACTTGGAGGTAGTTGCTTTTTTACCTGCTTTGCAATCCTTTGCAAAGTGACCAGTTTCTCCACAACTAAAACACTTATTTTTATTTTGGTGAGACAAAAACTGCCTGACAGTGTAACCCTGCATAGCAGCAGTCATAGCAAGACCTTGCTGATAGGCGGCCCCTATATCTGAGCAAGGCGAATGTAGCCAGATAAATCAGTTTTCTTTTTATAAGGGCGAATGGCTGCTTGACAAGCCGCGTTAGCATTCTCAAAAGCAAGTTGTTTAACGAAATCAGTCCCCGCCTCAGCACTACCGAAAATTCTACCTGCAGCTGTAATGAGGCGGTGGACAAAGTCAGCAAATGGCTCGTCAGGCCCTTGCTTGATACCAGTGAGTGAGGCACTCACGTCCCCTTTTAAGGGGATTTTTCTCCAGGCTTTAGTGGCTGCCGCCTGGATCTGAGCAAAAAGACCTGCATCAAACTGCATTTGTTGGTCGCTGGTAGTATAATTACCCTCTCCAGCTAACATGTCATATGTCCAGTTATTGCCAGCTTGCGCATTGCGTCTAGCAGTGTCACGGCAGTTTTCAACATACTCTGATTTCCATAATAAGTAATCGCCACCCGATAGGGTGGCGCGAGCCAAGGACCGCCAGTCTCCAGGGGTAAGCCAATTTTCTGCTACTGACTCTACAATAGCCATAGTATAGGGTGCAGTAGCACCATACTGGGCTACCGCTGTCTTAATTTCTTTTATAACTTTAAAGTCAAAACCATTATGGTGCCTCCAAACCTGTCCCTGAGCATCAGTGGTCTCTGTAATGGGGAAAGCCTCTAAATCCCCATGCTCTATGGAAGCTTCAGGTTTAGGTTGGATCTTAGGGGTTGCCCCTCTAACGGGGGGCCTTGGTTTAGGTTTGGGCTCTATATTATTACTCTCCTCAGTTTTACCTGTCTTTAATTCTTCGAGTTGCTGGATTAGTTCTTGATGTTCCTTTTCTAATTTTATTTGTTCCTTTAAAAATTGAATTTTATCTCGGAGTTGTTTTTGAGGGTCTATGGCAGGACATGCCAAGGCAGGCGCACTGGGCGCAGGAGCATAAGGCGGAGGGTGCTGAGTGAGGGTTGGCCAGTCAGGATTATGGTATTTGGCTGCTTCCTCCTTAAGATCAGCCCAGTCATTATCTCCTAAGCCCTCTGAAACCTGGAGGACTTGTTTAAGGGAGGGATAAAGTTTCTTTTCCTTAGGTCGAGCCTCCAGAGACCGTTTACCACTAGAGGGAGACAGAGGCCTGAGGATATGGCTAGGGGGTTTTTCTGGCCTCTCCGCGATGGAGGCGCCTTGTTCCCCGAATGGAGGCGTGGGTTCCTGAGGTTTTATTTGCGAGTCTTTTTCTCTTTTGGGGTGAGGACTGTCGTCCTCGCTATCAAATGACATTAAGTCTTCCTCCTCCTTAGGTTTAGAATTTTTAAGTTTTGGGGAAACTCTATCTCTTTTCCCTTCTTGTCTCAATAGCTCTTCTCCTGCCTCAATCGCTCCTGCTACGACGGGGTCTTTTTGTTTCTGAGATAAGATTTCATCTATGAGATTCCAATAGGAAAAAGCAGTAATGGGGACCTTCTCTGGCCCAAAAGTCTGATAATAGTCTTTAAGGGCATCTCCTACCCACTTCCATCTTTTTTCATCAATAGTACCTTCCTGCGGAAATCACGGACAAACATCCTTAACATACTCAAAATATTTTAACAATTGTTTTACAGAAACCTTTACCCCTCGTGCCTTTAAAGCCTGTTTTAGTCCCGCTACGAACATTTCATGTTGACTTATTTCTTGTCCCATAATCGCTGTTCACTTACCAAGGTTCAGAAGAAATGGCAGGTTCCCGTTTAATCTCGTCCTCCTTTCAGTTTCTTTTTCGCCGGCTCTCTGAACAGCGTTCCTCACGGAGTCCCGTCCCCCCCTCCACCCCCCCCCCCCCCACCCCGTGCTCGGCCACGTTGGGCGCCACTTGCCCTGACCCGCGGGTTAAGTCAACGCGGACCCTAGAGGGGGAGTGGGAATGAAAGGACAAGAGGCACAAGAGACGGAGACAAGACAGGCTTTCTGATCAAGTCTCGTTTATTGCAAGGTACATGGGGATAGATATAGTCAGGGAGAGTGAGGGAGTTCCTCTAATGATGTCAGCGGGAGGGTAGTTAGGCCGTAAATATCAAGAATAGGTTATCTCAACAGAGAGGTCCTGTTGTGCCCCAGCCACCAGGATGTCTGCCGCCAGTGTGTCTAAGTAATAACTGTCAAGAGCCTCCTGTTGTGCAAACAATGTTATCTTTGATCATCCAGATGCAGTTCTGGGAGCACAGTTTCCCACATGATATGATTTATATCTTCTTGAATTTGAAGAGACTTTTCCTATGACCTAACATATGGTCTATCTTTGAAAATGACCCATGTGCACTTAAAAAGAATGTATATTCTGTGGCTTTGGGGTGAAATGTTTGAAGATGTCAATTAATTCCATCTGGTCTAGTGAGTAATTTAGGATTGATGTTTCTTTGCTGATTTTTTGTTTAGAGGATTTGTCCAATGGTGATAGTGGGGTATTAAAGTCTCCTACTATGATTGTATTGCTGTCAGTATCTCCTTTCATCCACAAAGCCTTTGAACAAGCCTTGTTGGGAACATGTGTCTTTATGCACTGCTGTGTAACACAGGACAGTTCAGCCTCAGAAGCAAATGGGATCCTTAGTAAAAGATGGTTGAAGCCATGAAACATCATGTTGTGGTTTTTCTTCCACGGTTTTAAATTTTTCTGCTCACACTGTATTATATTTTCTCAGCTCACTATATTTTCCTCAAGTTGTCATGAATGACGAGGTCTCACATTTGTAGGAAAAAGAATTTCATTGTAGCCAATGTTTCTGCATAGCCATATCTAAGGTTAATTCTCTCATCTCTTGGGAATCAGTGCCTTTAATTTACCACCTATTGAGACCTACCTGTACTCAGCTTCATAGAGGCTTTTGTCTTCTAGCTATCTAAGCACTGCTCATTGAATAGCTCCATTATGCCTGTATATAGTTTGCTCTAGCAATATTCTCTTCCATAAGTAATGTTCATTCCACATGCAGACACTGGAACTGCATTAACAGGTGAAATAATTATTTCCAAGCAAGGTTGTGAGACCCTAGGATCTAAAACCTTTATCTCAGGTACAGATGCCCACTTTCCAAACCTTGAATGGTGCCAGCATGGTAGCCTTCTATACAACAAATACTTCGGCTCAAATGATGGAGCCTTGGCCTGTGGACTGAGGGGTCAAGGCTTTTATTCTGGGCAAGGGCCTGTACCTCATTGGGGGCTCAGTACCCAGCCAGGTGAGGTCATGTGTGGAAGGCCACCAAAGGATTTCTCTCTCACACACAGATGTTTCTGTGTGTCTCTTCACCTTCCTTCCACTCTCTAAAAATCAATGGAAAAATCACTGAGGTTGAGGGTTAACGACAACAAAAAATTATGTAAACTTATTGTCCAGATATATGTCATATTCTTGGGAAAAATACAATATCCCAGAAAATACAATAAGTGTCATGTAAAGTATGTAGAGGGGTCAGAACATATATGCAAGAGCGTGATGGGATAAATTCTGAGGAACAACAAAACTTGGTCTCACACCATCTATTTGTTTTATAAGTGCCTAAATATATCACTTCCTGTTTCATCTGGACCTGTCTGGAGGATCAGATGTTTTAACAAAGATACATACACAGCAAATGCACATCTGTGATAAGAATCACCTTAATTTCCTAGAAAAAAATACAATAAAAAAGCAATAGAGGAAGTGCAACAAAGTTAAAAGAAAAAAAAAAGTTTAAACAAAGAACAATTGACCAGAGAAAATATTCTCTAGGATGTGGACAATGTGAACCCTCACATACTGCTAGTATAATGCAAAAATGCACAATCAATTTATATTCATTTTTCAAGAATATTGTAGTGATTTTTAGAGAAAAAATTAGAAAGTGGGAGAGAAACATCTATGTGAGACTGCAACCTAGACAAGCAGCCTTGTGCACACACCTTCTAGTGATCTAGCCTACAACCAGGCCCTTTTCCCCACTGGCAATCCAGGCCCAACACTGGGTTGCAATCTAGCCTTTATATCTGACACTTGTTTTGTGGGGGAGCAAGTCTGTTTACGTGCAAGGCTCTGGGTGTTTACCAGAATCTTTATGCTTAGTCTTTACTTGTCCTTGCTTAAAGGACACTGCTGACTCATGTGTGTTCTCAAGGATGCTTACCCTACTGATAGTATCTGATAGTTAATTTTAATTCAAGAATTTGTTACAATAAAAGCCTAAAGAGGCAGATGAACGGGGCTGTTTGGTTCTGATATGTAGGCAGCCCCTTAGCCCTCTCTTTCACACAAAAAACATGGCAGAGTAATCATTCATCCATCACTCATAGTCTGCTGGTCAGCCCTGGCATTGTTAAGTAAACTTAGAAAATCTTCCTCATTTCTGTAATCAAGGATGTTCCCAACAGTTCAATATCAGTTTAGACTTCCCAGGTTTATGTGAGAATTAAAGGAGAAAATGCTCAGCCCTAGCTGATTTGGCTCAGTGGATAGAGCATCAGCCTGCAGATTGAAGGGACCAGGGTTCGATTCCGGTCAAGGGTACATGCCTGGGTTGCAGGCTTGATCCCCAATAGGGGGTGTGCAGAAGGCAGACAATCAATGATTCTCTCTCATCATTAATGTTTCTATCTTTTTCTCCCTCTTCCTTTCTCTCAGAAATCAATAAAAATGTTAAAAAAAAAAAAAGAAGAAGAAGAAAAGAGAAAATGCTCAAAAAGTAATCTCTGGAACCCTGGCCCAGGCAAGTACTAAGTTTGTAACTTTTATTGATCCTCACAGTCCTAGCTAAGTCCTGTTATAGCATCATGTCACATTTAGCCAGCTGAGGTGCAGGGAGCTGTAGTGAGTCTCCTGGAGATTCCAGGTTGGAGGCCCAACACTGAGACCTTAGTGCCCACAGTACTGCCTCCCTGCAGGTGGGTCAGTGGGTTCAGAAAAGCCCCAGTTCTTTTTCAAAAGCCCTTAAAAACAAAGGTGCTTGTTGGCACTGGGGAATTGAAGGGTTCCTGTCCTGAGAAGGTTTCTTAAGGTTGCTCTTCTGAAGGTGGTGGAGAATGTTAGTAATGCGGGTTAAAATTAAAAGTATTCACTGAATTCTACATAACATTTAAAAACAAAAAATAATTCCAGCTGGTATTGCACAGTGGTTAAGCATCGGTGCATGCACAAAGATGTCCCCCATTTGATTTCTCATCAGGGCACATGCCTGGGTTGTGGGGTCCATTCCCAACAGCAGAGTGCAGGAGGTAGCCCATCAATGATTCTCTCTCATTATTGATGATTCTATCTCTCTCCCCCTTCCTTCTTCTCTGAAATCAATAAAAAATATTTTTAAAATGTATAAAAATATATCTTTAAAAGGTAAAAATTATTAAAACACTCTATACAAATACAAAAATTTATTTCCTAAAGCAAAAAGGAACAAAATGAGTGAAATTCTAACATTGATATTTGTTATTCCATTGTCTTTTTGTTCAAGAAAATTGCCAAAACTCATAAAACATTAGGCAGAACATATGATCAGAAGTTTTAACAAAGATGCAGACACAGCAAAAATACATCTGAGAAAAGACTCACCATAAATTTCTAGAAAAAGTACAACCAACCAGTGAGGTAGCATGATGAACTTACAAAATAAAATGTTTAAATAAAGAATGATTGACCAAACAAAATATCCTCTAGAATGTGAAGAATGTGAATCCTTCACACACTACTGGAAAAATGCAAAAAAGTACTATCAGTTAGTTTATTAATTTTTTTAAAACAATCTTTAGACATGGCTGGTTTGGCTCAGTGGATAGGGCTTTGACCTGCGGACTGAAGGGTCCCAGGTTCGATTCCAGTCAAGGGCACATGTCTGGGTTACAGGCTCGATTCCTAGTGTGGGGTGTGCAGGAGGCAGCCGATCAATGATTCTCTCTCATCATTGATGTTTCTATCTCTCCCTCCTTCTCCCTTCTTCTCAGAAATCAATAAAAATATATTTTAAAAACAAAAAATACCAAAAAAAATTAAATATTAGCATACCATAGAGCCAAGCTATTGGTTGAGTCGCTCCATTCTTAGTGATACATGCTCATACACACTGATGTTTTTTGTTTTTAAACTTATTTCCTTATTGATTTCACAGAGGGAGAAGAAGAGTCAATCATTGATGGCACCTCCTGCACAACCACTACTGGGGATTCAGCCCCCAACCCAGACATGTGCCCTTGGGCAGAATTGAATCTGGGACCCTTCAGTTTGCAGACAGATGCTCAATCCACTGATCCAAACCGGCTAGGGTAAGGTTTATTATTCATTTTTAAAGAATAGTTGATTAGCCCTGGCTGGTTTGGCTCAGTGGATGGAGCTTCGGCCTGTGGACTGAGCAGTCCCGGGATTGATTCCGGTCAGGGGCATGTGCCTTGGTTGCTGGCACATGCCCGGTGAGGGGGCGGGGGCGTGCAGGGAGCCACTGATTGATGTTTCTCTCTCATCGATGTTTCTAGCTCTCTCTCCCTCTCCCTTCCTCTCTATAAAAAATCAATAAAATATACTTTTTTAAAAAAAGAATAGTTTATTAATTTTTAGGGAGATATGGGAGAGAGATAGAAATATTGATGGGACAGTGTCATATTGGCCAGCGACCTCCTGCACACCCACTTCTGTGGATCTAGCCCAGAACTCAGCACATATCCCCGCCTGGCAATCAAATTCACATCCTGTGCTACATGAGATGATGACCAAGCACTGAGCCACACCGGCCATGGTGGTATTTTCCATTTAGATCTCAATTTGCTAATCTCAGTAAAATTAAACATTCATCTAGATAAAAAACTCAGATTATGCACTTCATTTTTCACAAAGGTAAATTATACTTATATACATACAAGAAATTATACAGAAATTTTTGTACCAGCTTTATTAGAAATAACCAAATATTTATGAAAATGGACAAATTGAAGGTGATATAGCAATGATAAGGACATCTATCAGAAAAAAAGATGATTTATTAGTGTAAATTTAATAAATCTCCAAGTATTTATGACACATAAAGCAGAAAAACACTTAGAAAAATAAAGTTCTCTATGAAAATGGAATGTTAATCCATGGAAACTAGGAAAGCTGTGAAGAACAGGGAGAGGTTAAAAGAGGTAATGAAGCAATTACACAGAGACAGATATGGTCAGCATTATGACTATAATGATGGTTTCAGTTTCATGCACATGTCAAGATTTATGGAACACTATACTTAAGGTATATAATTTACTCATTATAGCTGTTAACAATGGTTCAAGATAAAACAAATGTATGTTGACCAATTCTGGAAGAACAGGTTTGGCAACATTATATTCAATCCACATACTTATGCCCTCTGGGTGAGAGTCTCATCTCAGTGAGAGAAAATGTAACAAACAATGAAGAACTTTCACCCAAACCCACAAAAGCCACATCCCTGGACTAAAGACAGCCTTTGTCTCCATCTTTGTATTCCTGCCAGCACATCAATGGCTCTGATGGGAACATCTGAGAAGCTACAGGAGCCACAAAACATCCTGATTATAATCAATGACAATGACTGCTCCACAGAGGATAAACATCGCTGGAGAACCTCACATCTGTGTACACACTGCTCTTATAGTTTTTCCTCAAAATAATTCCTGGATGCATATTTAGATGAGGACCATTCCGCAGTCTCGCCCAACAAAAATTAGGTCAGGACAAAACTGGTTTGGCTCAGTGGATAGAGCGTCAGTCTGCAGACTGAAAGGTCCCAGGTTCGATTCCGGTCAAGGGCATGTACCTTGGTTGCAGGCACATCCCCAGCAGTGGATGTGCAGGAGGTGGCTGATTGATGTTTCTTCCTCATCGATGTTTCTAACTCTCTATCCCTCTCCCTTTCTCTCTGTAAAAACTCAATAAAATATATTTTTAAAAAATTAGGTCAGTGTTTCTACAGTGAAAGGGTTTCCCCTCACTGCTATGGTGCTCAAATCACAGACCATTACTGATAGATCCTCCCTTCCCCCAACTGATGGACGGAGCATGACATAAACTCTACCTGCAGCCGGACATTCCTGAACACCTTATATGGACTGTACATTGAACCACCAATCAGCACCTGCCATATAAGTCCCCAATTCCTAAATCCCTAGGCCCCTAACCATGTACCTTACATGAAACCACCAATCAGCGTGGGCTGAGTGCCCTAAGCCCCATCCCCTCTTTTCCTCCCCTTAAAAGGCACTCTCACCCCGGCAAGCTCTCTCTCTCTCTCTCTCTCTCTCTCTCTCTCTCTCCTCTCTCTCTTTCCCCTCTGGAAGGCGGCCGGCAGGGTGATCGCCAATAAAGCCTGTGTCCTGGTATCCCATGGTCTCCGGCCCTCTGTTTCATCTTTCAATTACCAGTGAAATTGTAGGCCTTAGGGCACATGGCTCTTTGCAACACCTGGACAACAGATTCCCTTCACATGTATTGGCATCCCTTGAAAACAATAAAAGAAATTCATGCTCCCAGACATCATTGAGGTTGTCACAGCAACCCCCTCTTTGGAGGGATCTCTGTGTCTCAAAGCATCCAGAAATCACATGAAGATTAGAAAGTACACAGTGCTTCCAAGGAAAATATGGGCACAATGTAAATTTGCCAAAACTGCTGAGCTAATTTCTACACCATACTGTTCCCCCAAGGGCAAAAATATTTGAGACCCCCACAAAATTTTTCACCTCATCATGCTTGGAGAACCCAGATCTTCCTATAAGCTAACCCACACAGTAAATAGAACACCCAAGATTAAAGAAGTCTTAGGAAAAAGCCTTCATTATTTTACAAACCAAAGAGACATGAGACTGGCAGTTCTTCCACTGATGACAGAGGCACTCAATAAATTCATCACCAGCATTCAGGCAAAGCATGTCCCTGAAAATGGCAGTCCCTCTGCAACATTATGTTTGCTGGCACCAACGGTAATCAGTCCTATGGGAAAACTCATGACAGGGAAACAAGTAAGAATCAAGGGCTCAGGTATTCCTAATTTTCTTCAACAAATTAGACAACAGAATTAGCTTCCCTGGGCACATAAGGATGGTGATTGATGCCATCTGTAGGGACCTTATAGGTAGTTCAGGGGAAAAACCGTCAGCAACAGAAATATGCAATGACATAGATCTGGCAGTACATCTCTATATGTTAGAAAGTGCAACGTAATTACATAGTGTTCCAACATAAAAACAAACAAACACAACAGAAAAAACACTTATGGGAACTTTACATAATATATGTGATTAAATATATGGGATACAATTCAGAAAAATGAGGATTCACAAATTTTCTTTTATTATTAAGTACTAAAAAACTACATTTCCTACACATCAAAGAAATTTCTCACATTTGGACTCATAGGTGCAGCGTGAATTGAGAAATTTTGCTGAGAGATACCTCACATTTATTGCACTCATAATGGCTTTCTTCAGTGTGAACTCTCTTATGCTATTGGAGAGCATTGCTCCGTGTAAAAGATAAGGCTTTTCTCCAGTGTGCACTCTCTGATGATACTGGAGATCACTGCCACGTTTAAAAGATTTTCCGCATTCAAAAAAATAAAAAAATTAAAAAAATAAAAGATTTTCCGCATTCATTGCATTTATAATGCTTTTCTCTTGTATGAACTCCCTGGTGACGATGAAGGTCATTACTAGCAAGAAAATATTTCCCACATTCACTACATTGATAAGGCTTTTCTCCAGTGTGAACTCTCTGATGACATTGGAGAGCATTGCTCCATGTAAAAGATTTTCCACATTCACTGCATTTATAAGGCTTTTCTCCTGTGTGAACTCTCTGATGATGATGATGAAGTATTCTCTTACTGGTAAAAGATTTTCCACATTCACTGCATTGATAAGGCTTTTCTCCAGTGTGAACGCTCTGATGACATTGGAGAGCATTTCTCCGTGTAAAAGATTTTCCACATTCACTGCAATGATAAGGCTTTTCTCTGGTATGAACTCTCTGATGTTGATGAAGGATGGTCTTAGAGGTAAAAGATTTTCCACATTCACTGCACTGATAAGGCTTTTCTCCAGTGTGAACTCTCTGATGATATTGGAGACCAGTGCTACTTGTAAAAGATTTTCCACATTGAATGCATTTATAAGGCTTTTCTCCCCTGTGAACTCTCTGATGATATTGGAGACCTTTTCTTCGTTTAAAAGATTTTCCACATTCATTGCATTTATAAGGCTTTTCTCCCGTATGAACTATCAGATGATGATGAAAGTCGGTCTTAGCGGTAATATATTTTCCACATTCACTGCATTGATAAGGCATTTCTCCAGTGTGAACTCTTTGATGATATTGGACAGTACTGCTACATGTAAAAGATTTTCCACACTCACTGCATGTATAAGGCTTTTCTCCTGTATGAACTCTCTGATGACAGTGAAGATCACCGATCCTGGTAAAATATTTTCCACATTCACTGCAGTGATAAGGCTTTTCTCTAGTTTGACCTCGCTGTTGATAATGAAAGATAGATAATTTAGTAATATATTTTCCACATTCAGAGGACACAAAACACCGACTTCCAAGATGGACACATTTTTCCTGAATGAACGTGTGGATACAACTAATGTCTTCCTTACATTCTATTCTACTGTAATAATTGTTTCTCCTTTCAAATGTCATCCCACACGTCAAAATTGCAGTTGGACTGTCCCTGGTCTGAGTAGCCTTTAGGTGGAGAGGTCCTGACCTGGTAAGAACACCCTGCCCAACCTCCCCACATGTGAAACGATTCTGGGACACATTGAAATCGAAACTGTTTGCACATGAATTCCTTTCCACACCTCTAATGAAAAGCTTCTCTCTCACATGATGCTGGTAAAATTTTGCACTGAAATAAAATCGTTTTGCACATGCACCACATCTCAACAGTATTTGTCCGTGTTGTGTTCTCTGCAGATCAGTCAAGTGGAAAATGTTTCCCAAAACTAGCTCACAACTCTCACAGGGATGGCTCTTCTGGGAAGACAAGGCTACATTGGGATTCCTTGCCTGTGACATTCTTACTGAAACCTTCTGTTCAGTCGGGGCCTCCACATTCTCTTCGCCACAGCAGCAACCTGAAAAAAATAAACGTAAGTGAAGTGCATGTTGACCTGATAAAAACAGAATGTGTTTATTACAAATGTTTATCTGTCATGACTGGACATGATTCCATACAATGATTTTCAAGACAAGTAAGTCAGACTCTCAGGAAATGGCTGTTATATATAACATGGCCCAAAAGGTCACTGGATGATGAAAATCTCACCAAGGGAGGACAGAAGCATAGGCTGGGACAAAAAGAAGACAGGCAGGGTCTACTCGTTACTACTCCACAAATGGCTTCGTTTCAGACTTTTCATGCTGGCGATGTGAGTTTATGTAGACAATAATATAAGAGCACGCGATGTTCAGCGTCAATATAACACGTGTGCACTCTAAAGGCTCTGCAGGCATGGAACAACATTGGAATGCAGTAAAGCAAGATGTGTGAAAGGTAGAGGTGCAGTTTAGAGAGGTTAAGGTTATCCGTGTGCTGGGAATCAGCGTAGAATGATCACTATTAAAAACTGAGTCGTATGCAAAGTGTCACCATTAAGCAAGAAGAAGTAGAATTGGGTGAGTGGGCAATGATAACAAGATGTTGTTGAACAAAATGGGTTCCTAGTTATGAATGAAACAAAGCCCAGGCATCAAAACTACCCCCACAGCTCTTCACCAAGGCAAAAGTGCCTCAGGTCTACCCTGTCATGGATAAAGTCATGTTTCTTCTGTGATGCATAAATGATTTTGCCTCTTACATCCTAGTTGAGCCACTGCATGGGATAAATGATGCCAATCTTAAAAAGATGGATGGTCAGCACTCTGGTAGAACAACAAAGCACAAAGGAGATCACAGACAAAAGACCTATGAGAGTGACATCAGCAAGATGGCAGAATCAGAGATAGAGAATATTTCCCCATCCCAGAGTAAGTAGATGGCTATCCATGAAAAAAACCAACCCACAGGAAATGGGAATAAGAGTACCATGAATTTGGCTCAGTGGATAGAGCATCAGCCTGCAGACTCAAGAGTCCCAGGTTCGATTCCAGTCAAGGGCATGTACCTTGGTTGCGGGCACATCCCTAGTAGGGGGTGTGTAGGAGGCAACTGATTGATTTTTCTCTCTGATCAATGTTTCTAACTCTCTTTCCCTCTCCCTTCTTCTATGTTAAAAATCAATAAAATAGCCCTAACCGGTTTGGCTCAGTGGATAGAGTGTCAGCCTGCAGAATGAGGGGTCCCAGGTTCAATTGGGTCAAGGGCATGTGCCTTGGTTGCGGGCACTACCCAGTGGGGTGTGTGCAGGAAGCAGCTATTTGATGTTTCTCTCTCATTGATATTTCTAATTCTCTATCCCTCTCCCTTACTCTCTGTAAAAAAAATCAATCAAATATAATTATCAATAAAATATATTTATTAAAAAAAAGAGTACCATGAAGACCAGCAGTAATACAGAGTACCAAAAAAGAACAACTGCACAGAAAGGATGACAGGAAACTAGGTGAGTAAACACATTTGAAGATACCTAATGTCAAAAACAAGGGTTAATAATAACTAGTTAAATAAATAAAGTGCCCTAACCCATTTGGCTCAGTGGATAGAGCATTGGCCTGCAGACTCAAGGGTCCCAAGTTTGATTCGGTGAAGGGCATGTACCGTGGTTGTGGGCACATCCCCAGTATGAAATGCTTGAAGGTATTCTTTAAGAAGAGGAAGAAGAAGAAAAAGGTAAAGATAAAACTTATGAACAACAAATACATATCTATCAACAAGTGAATCTAAAAATCAAGTGAATAACAAATCTGATGAACAGAATAATCTGGTGAATATAATAGAATAAGGGGCATAGAAAGGGAGTATCCTCGGGGGGAAAGGGACGTGGAGGTGCGTGAAGAGACTGGACAAAAATCATACACTTATGGATGAGGAGAGTGGCGGGGGAGGGGCAAGGGCATGAGTTGGGATGGGGTGGAAACCGGGTGGAAGGGAGCTATGTAAAGAAAAAAGAGGACCAACTATAATAATCTGAACAATAAAGATTTTTTAAAAAATGCCTAGAGGCAAAGTAAATAAGACAACCTACAAAGCTTATGTATAACATTCAGAAAATGTAACTCTAAGGGGAAATTTTATAGACATAAATGCCTACATTGTCACAAAAGATCTCAAAGAACCGAACATGGCACCTCAGGAAACTGGAAACACAAGAGGAAAGTAAACCCAAAGGTTTCAAAGGACAGAAACCATCAATATCAGAACAAACATGAAAAAGGAGACAAGACAAAAGAATGGAATACCTAAAAGGTATATTTAAGAAAAAAAGATATAAAAATGTGCAAGCCTTTAGTTACACTAAAGCAAAAATAAAGAAACAAAAACCAAGACTCAAATAAGTAAAAAATAAAATACATGAAAGATAAGACATGACACCTGTCACTAGGATCCACAATGCATCATAAGAGATGTTGGTGTTACCAGATGACATGACCCTCCATAGAGAAATTTGTCAAGATCCCACTCTGAGCTCCTGAAATTAATAAACAAATTCAGAGCCCTGTACAGGTGGGTCAGTTGTTGAGCGTGTGGTCCCAATACACCAACGTTATGTGTTTGATCCCCCATCAGGGCACATGTAGGGGACAACCAATGAATGCATAGATGGGTAGAATAGCACATCAATCCTTCACTCGCTTTCTTTCTCTGTCTCCCTTCCTGTCTCTAAAATCAATAAAGAAATGCTGCCCCATGTGTATCACTGATTGAGCATTGACTCATGAACTAGGAGGTCACAATTGGATTCCTTGTTAGGACACCTGCACTGGTTGCGAGCTCAATCACCAGTGAGGGTCATGCAGGAGGCAGCTGATGAGTGATTCTCTCTCATCATTGATGTTTTTATCTCACTCTCCTCTTCCTCTAGGACAGCGGTTCTCAACCTGTGGGTCGCGACCTCTTTCACAGGGGTCACCTAAGACATCCTGCATATCAAATATTTATATTACGATACATAACAGTAGCAAAATTACAGTTATGAAGTAGCAACAAAAACAATTTTATGGTTGGGGGTCACTACAACATGAGGAACTGTATTAAAGGGTCGCAGCATTAAGAATGTTGAGAACTACTGCTCTAGGAAACAAAAAATGCATATATTTAAATACATAAATCCTTTAAAGAATAAATAAATATCCCTAGCCACTGTACTTCACTGATGAGAGTGCTGGCTTGTGCACTGGAGGGCTATGGTTCTATTCCCAGTCAAGGGTAGGTACTTAAATTGCAGGTCTGTTCCCTACTCTCAGTAGAGGCACATGTGGGAGGCAGCCAATGGATGTTTCTCTCTCTCCCACACTCTCTCTAAAAGAACAATAAATGGAAAACATCCTCACTATTCGGGTGAAGATAACAGAAGAATAAAGAATTAAATTCATAAAAATGACAGGATGCAAAATAAACATACAAACAGTTCCATTTCTACACACTAATAATTAATTCCTTGATGGAAAATGAAGAAGGTAATCAAATTTACAAAAGCATCCAAACAATAAAATCCACAGGAATAAATTCAAACAAAATGTGAAACATCTGTACAGTGAGTACTATAAGACAGTGATGAACGGAATGGCAAAAGCACAAATCAGTTGAAAGACAACCTGTGTTCATGGGTCTGAAAATGAAATACAGAGGAGATAGCTATATTACACAAGGCAAACTACAGATTAAATACAATCCCAATAACTCCAACGGTATTTTACAAAGAAATGAATAAAAAATCTGGAAATGGAATCAAAAGACCTCCATTAACAAAAGCAAGCCTGAGGGAGGACAAAGCTGGTGGCATCACACTTCCTGACTTCAATTTATTACAAAGAGAAAGCAACCAAACAGTGTGTTGCTGGAGAAACACAGATACATATATAAACAGAACAGAACAGAAAATATAAAAATAAACTGAGGCACAAACTTTTAATCCATGCACATACTTTTAACCCAGGTACATACTTTTAAGTGACCTTTGACAAAGCTGCAAGTCACAGAAGGGAGGAAAGATAGTTTCTTCAAGAATTGACATTCATATGTAAAACAACAATACTGGATACCACTAATAAAATGTAACTCAACATGCAGGACAGAATTAAATGTGAGCGCTAAAACTGAAAATTCCTCAGGAAAACCTTGAAAAAAAGTTTTTGAGATTTGTTCTGGACAGGATTTTCTGAATGTCACACCAACCACCACACAAAATAGAAAAATAAACAGTCCACACTGCAACAAATAAAGAAAAATAGTGTCTTCACAGCACAACACCAATAAACAAAATGAAATGAAAGATCAATCTAGAGAACAGAAGAAAACACTTGCAAACTATATGAAGGAATACCTTGGAGATGTTGTGGATTTGGTTCTGATCAGTACAAAAAAGCGAATATTGTGATATAGACAAAAATTAACACAAATAGTTGCAGTTCCCTGGCAATAATGAAGGTATGTTAATACTATACTGCAGGCTAATAACAATGCAATGACTCTGCCTCAAAAGCAAAGTCTATATAACTTTATTAACAATTTTTACTTGCTAAGCACTAGTAACAAGCATCTAAGATAGCTAGAAACATGGTGGCACTAGACTTGCTGAATGCTGGGTTGCCAAAAACATAGACTTTGTAGAAAAGAGGGTGTGGGGAGTAATATCTACAAAGCACTATTAAGCACATGCAAAAATATGTGTTCCTGTATGTTGTAAGCAATTAATATATAACATATATAAGGTATTCAAAAGACTATTTAACCAAAAAATATAGTTAACAAACAGGATAAGAATGTAGAGACAATTTTACAAAAATATATACACATGCCCAACAGGAGTATAGAAAATGCTTTCCTCGCTGATCAAGGTGGAATCCCTCAGGCTTCCTGCAACACTACCAACCACAAGTCCTTCCCTGTGAATGTAGTACAGCGGGGAGAATTGGGACTTCAGGAATAGAAGGGAGCAATGGCTACAGACCCATCCTCCCCAGGACAGCAACTACCCAGGAAACTGGAAAATCAAGCAGAACCACAGTCTACATGGGAGGACAGAGCACACCCTGGGAGATGGGGCCTGGGAAATCCCAAAGCCAAGTCCAGGTCACTGGTGAGAGTGAGGGTCTTACCCAGCAAGGACAGAAGTTCAAAGTTCTCCAGCATCACATTCAGGTACAGCTGTCTCTGACCCTCATCAAGGAGGCTCCATTCCTCCCTGGAGAAGTACAGGACAATGTCCTCAAAGGTCACGCCAACCTGTCAGAATGGAGACAATTGAAACCAGAGCTGTCTCTCTGAGAACCCCCACTCCTACTCCTGACAAACCGTCCCCGCCACAACCTCCTCCAGGGCACCCGGTTAGTGTGGACACCAGGCCCTAATGCCAGTGTAAGCTGCTCTTTCATCACAGTCCCATTACTCACTGGGATTGCCCTCAGCAGAGCAGCTGGGTAGGGTGGGAAGGTTTGGGGGAGGGGAGGGCAGAGAGCAATGCCCTTTAAGGTCTGGGCGATGCCTGCAGGGCCCCAGACTTCCTGCCAAGCAATTCCACTACCATCTCCTAGATTATGCCTCCAAGACAATGCCAAGCATGGGTTTATGCTTTGCCTTTAAATCTCCACACCAGGTACCAGGGACAAGCTAACACTTTCTCCACTGGGTAATCTTTAACCCCTTCCCATCTTCAGTCCCCAAGTTCACTCCCTCGGTTCTGCCTCCTTCCAGCTCCAATGTAACTGGATCTCCCTGGCATGACCCATGAACTTGGCACATGGCATCCAGAGAAGCTTGTCTGAGAGCCCAGCACAGTGACTCCCGAGTTCCCTGTTGGGTGATAAGAGAAGAATCAGTGCCTCCTGGGCTCCTGGCAGGCTGCTAAGAGAAGAACACAGTGCATACCAAGCTCTCAGCAGGGTACTGAGAGCAGAGTCAGTGACTTCCGGGCTCCTGGTAGGGTGCTGAGAGCAGATTCAGTGCCTCCCGGGCTCCCGGTTGTGTGCTGAGAGCCCAGAACAGTGTCTCCCAGAATCCTGGTTGGATGCTCTGAGAGAGTCAGTGCCTCCCGGGCTTTCAGCAGGGTGCTGAGAGCAGAGCACAGTGCCTCCCGGTCTACCAGAAGGGTGCTGAGAGCAGAGTCAGTGCCTCCTGGGCTCCCGGTTGGGTGCTCAGAGCAGAGCACAGTGCCTCCCAGGCTCCCAGCAGGGAGCTGAGAGCAGAGTCAGTGTCTCCCGGGCTCCGGGCAGGGTGCTGATAGCAGAGTGAGGGCCTCACAGGATCTCAGCAAGGTGCTGAGACCAGAGTCAGTGACTCCCGGGCTCCTGGCAGGGTGCTGAGAGCAGAGTCAGTGCCTCCTGGGCTGCCGGTTGGGTGCTGAGAGAAGAGCACAGTGCCTCCCGGGCTCCCAGCAGGGAGCTGAGAGCAGAGTCAGTGACTTCCGGGTTCCCGGTAGGGTGCTGGGAGCAGATTCAGTGCCTCCCGGGCTCCTGGTTGTGTGCTGAGAGCAGAGCTTGGTGCCTCCCGGGGTCACGGCTGGGTGCTGAGAGCAGAGTCAGTGCCTCGCAGGCTCCAGGCATGGTGCTAAAAGCAGAGCATGGTGCCTCCCAAGCTCACCACAGGGTGCCTATAGCAGAGTGAGGGCCTCACGGGATCTCGGCAGGGTGCTGAGAGCAGAGTCAGTGCCTCCTGGCTCCTGGTTGGGTGCTGAGAGCAGAGCACAGTGCCTCCCGGCCTCCCAGCCTGGTGCTGAGAGCTCAGTCAGTGCCTTGCGGGCTCCCGTTTGGGTGCTGAGAACAGAGCACTGTGACTCCCGGGCTCCCAGCATGGTGCTGAGAGCCCAGCACAGTGTCTCTCGGACTCCTGGTTGGGTGCTCTGAGCAGAGTCAGTGCCTCCTGGGCTCCCAGTTGGGTGCTGAGAGCAGAGCACAGTGCCTCCTGGGCTTTCAACAGGGTGCTGAGAGCAGAGTCAATACCTCCTGGGCTCCCGTTTGGGTGCTTAGTACAAAACACGGTGGCTTCTGGGCTCCCAGCAGTGTTCTGAGAAGAGAGCACATTCCTTCCCGGGCTCCGAGCAGGGCGTTGATGGCAGAGCATGGTGCATTCAGAGCTCTTGGCAGGGTGCTGAGAGCAGAGTCAGTGCCTCCCGGGCTCCAGGCAGGGTTCTGAGAACCGAGCACATTGTCTCCCAGGCTCCAGGCAAGGTCATGAGAACAGAGCACAGTGCCACCCGGGCTCCAGGTTGGGTGCTGAAAGCAGAGCAAAGTGCCTCTCGGGCTACTGGAAGGGGGCTGAGAGCAGAGTAAGTGTTTCCCAGGCTCCGGTCAGGGTGTTGAGAGTAGAGTCAGTGATTCCCGGGCTAACGGCAGCGTGCTGAGAGCAGAGCACAGTGCCTCCCGGGCTCCCGGTAGTTGGCTGAGAGCAGAGTAAGTGCCTCCTGGGCTCAGGAAAGGGTGCTGAAAGCAGAGTCAAAAACACCCGGGCTCCCGGTTGGGTGCTCAGAACAGAGCACATTGCATCCTAGGCTCCCGGCAAGGTGCTGAGAGCAAAGTCAGTGCCTCCCGTGCTCCCAGTAGGGTGCTGAAAGCAGAGTCAATGCCACCCGGGCTCCCATATGGGTGCTGAGAGCAGAACACGGTGCCTCCCGGGCTCCCGTGATGTTGCTGAGAGCAGAGTCAGTGCCTCCTGGGCTCCCAGTTGGGTGCTGAGAGCAGAGCACAGTGCCTCCTGGGCTCCCAGCAGGGTGCTGAGAGCAGAGTCAGTGCCTCGCGGGCTCCAGGCATGGTGCTGAAAGCAGAGCATGGTGTCTCCCAAGCTCCCAGCAGATTGCTGAGAGCAGAGTCAGTGTCTCCTGGGCTCCCAGTTGGGTGCTGAGAGCAGAGCACAGTTCCCCCAGAGCTCCCGGCAGGGTGCTGAGAGCAGATACAATACCTCCCGGTCTCCTGGTTTGGTGCTTAGTACAAAACACCATGCCTTCTGAGCACCCGACAGGGTTCTGAGAACAAAGCACATTCCTTCCCCGTCTCCCAGTAGGGCGTTGATGGCAGAGCATGGTGCATTCCGAGCTCTCGGCAGGGTGCTGAGTGGAGAGTCAGTGACTTCTGGGCTCCCAGCAGGGTACTAAGAGAAGTGTCAGTGCCTCCCAGGCTACCGATTAGATGCTGAGATAAGAGTCTGTGCTTTCCGGACTCCTGGGAGGATGATGAGAGCAGAGTCAGTGCCTCCCGGGCTCCCGGCAGGGTTCTAAGAGCTGAGTCAGTGCCTCGCAGGGTACCATTTGAGTGCTGAGAGCAGAGCAAGTGATTCCCGGGCTCCCGGCATGGTGCTGAGAGCCCAGCACAGTGACTCCCGAGTTCCCTGTTGCGTGCTTAGAGAAGAGTCAGTGCCTCCTGGACTCCCGGCAGGCTGCTGAGAGAACACAATGCGTACCGAGCTCTAGGCAGGGTGCTGAGAGCAGAGTTAGTGACTTCCAAGCTCCTGGTAGGGTGCTGAGAGCAGATTCAGTGCCTCCCGGGGTCCCGGTTCGGTGCTGAGAGCAGAGTCAGTGCCTCGCGGGCTCCAGGCATGGTGCTGAAAGCAGAGCATGGTGCCTCCCAAGCTTACCGCAGGGTGCTGATAGCAGAGTGAGGGCCTCACGGGATCTTGGCAGGGTGCTGAGAGCAGAGTGAGTGCCTCCTGGCTTCTGGTTGTGTGCTGAGAGCAGAGTACGGTGCTTCCCAGGCTACTTTTAGGGTGCTGAGAGCAGAGCACAGTGCCTCCCGGCCTCCCAGACTGGTGCTGAGACCTCAGTCAGTGCCTCGCGGGCTCCCATTTGGGTGCTAAGAGCAGAGCACCATGACTCCCGGGTGCCCGGCATGGAGCTGAGAGCCCAGCACAGTATCTCCCGGACTCCTTATTGGGTGCTCTGAGCAGAGTCAGTGCCTCCTGGTCTTCCGGCAGGATGCTGAGAGCAGAGTCAATACCCCTCGGGCTCCCGGTTGGGTGCTGAGTACAGAACACAGTGCCTTTCGGGCTCCCGGCAGGGTTCAGAGAACAGAGCACATTCCCTTCCGGGCTCCCAGCAGGGCGCTGATGGCAGAACATGGTGCATTCCGAGCTCTTGGCAGGGTGCTGAGTGCAGAGTCAGTAACATCCGGGCTCCCAGCAGGGTACTGAGAGAAGTGTCAGTGCCTCCTGGGCTACCGGTTGGGTGCTGAGAGCAGAGCACAGTGCCTCGTGAGCTTTTGGAAGGGTGCTGAGGTCAGAGTCAGTGACTTCCGGGCTCCTGATTGGGTGTTGAGAGCAGAGTCCATGCCGACCGGGCTCCCAGCATGATGCTGAGAGCCGAGTCAGTGCCTCGCGGGGTACCGTTTGAGTGCTGAGAGCAGAGCAAGTGATACCCGGGCTCCCTGCATGGTGCTGACAGCCCAGCACAGTGACTCTCGAGTTCCCTGTTGGGTGCTTAGAGAAGAGTCAGTGCCTCCCGGACTCCCGACAGGCTGCTGAGAGAAGAACACAATGCATACCGAGCTCTAGGCAGGGTGCTGAGAGCAGAGTTAGTGACTTCCGGGCTCTCAGTAGGGTGCTGAGAGCAGATTCAGTGCCTCCCAGGGTTCCAATTGGGTGCTGAGAGCAGAGTCAGTGCCTCGTGGGCTCCAGGCATGGTGCTGAAAGCAGAGCATGGTGCCTCCCAAGCTCACCACAGGGTGCTGATAGCAGAGTGACTGCCTCACGGGATCTTGGCAGGGTGCTGAGAGCAGAGTCAGTGTCTCCTGGCTCCTGGTTGGGTGCTGAGAGCAGAGCACGGTGCTTCCCAGGATCCTTTTAGGGTGCTGAGAGCAGAGCACTGTGACTCCCAGGGGCCCGGCATGGAGCTGAGAGCCCAGCACAGTGTCTCCCGGACTCCTTGTTGGGTGCTCTGAGCAGAGTCAGTGCCTCCCGGTCTTCCGGCAGGGTGCTGAGAGCAGAGCACAGTGCCTCCCGGGCTCCCAGCAGGGTGCTGAGAGCAGAGACAATACCTCCCGGGCTCCCAGTTGGGTGCTGAGTACAGAACACGATGCCTTCCGGGCTCCCGGCAGGGTCTGAGAACAGAGCACATTCCCTCCCGGGCTCCCAGAAGGGCGCTGATGGCAAAGCATGGTGCATTCCGAGCTCTTGGCAGGGTGCTGAGTGCAGAGTCAGTGACATCCGGGGTCCCGGCAGGGTACCTGGAAGTGTCAGTGCCTCCTGGGCTACCGGCAGGGTGCTGAGAGCAGAGTCAGTGCCTCCGGGCTGCTGGTTGGGTGCTGACAGCAGAGCACAGTGCCTCCCGGGCTCACTTTAGGGTGCTGAGAGCAGAGCACAGTGCCTCCCGGCCTCCCGCCTGGTGCTGAGATCTCAGTCAGTGCCTTGCGGGCTCCCGTTTGCGTGCTCAGAACAGAGCACTGTGACTCCCGTGCGCCCGGCATGGTGCTGAGAGCTCAGCACAGTGTCTCTTGGACTCCTGGTTGGGTGCTCTGAGCAGAGTCAGTGCCTCCCAGGCTCCTGGCAGGCTGCTGAGAGAAGAACACAGTGCATACCAAGCTCTCAGCAGGGTGCTGAGAGCAGAGTCAGTCAGTGACTTCCGGGCTTCCAGTAGGGTGCTGAGAGCAGATTCAGTGCCTCCCGGTCTCCCAGTTGTGTGCTGAGAGCACAGCACAGTGTCTCCCGAAATCCTGGTTGGGTGCTGCTAGCATTGTCAGTGCCTCCCGGGCTCCCGGCAGGGAGCTGAGAGCAGAGTCAGTGATTTCCAGGCTCCCGGTAGGGTGCTGAGAGCAAATTCAGTGCCTCCCGGGCTCCTGGTTGTTTGCTGAGAACAGAGCACAGTGCCTCCCAGGGTCCCAGTTAGGTGCTGAGAGCAGAGTCAGTGCCTCGCGGGCTCCAGGCATGGTGCTGAAAGCAGAGCATGGTGCCTCCCAAGCTCCCAGCAGGATGCTGATAGCAGAGTTAGTGTCTCTCAGGATCCTGGCAGGGTGCTGATAGCAGAGTGAGGGCCTCACGGGATCTCGGCATGGTGATGAGAGAAGAGTCAGTGACTCCCGGGCTCTTGTCAGGGTGCTGAGAGCAGAGTCAGTGCCTCATGGGCTCCCATTTTTGTGCTAAGAGCAGAGCACAGTGCCTCCTGAGCTCCCGGCACGGTGCTGAGAGCAGATTCAATACCTCCTGGTATCCCGGTTTGGTGCTTAGTACAGAACACTGTGCCTTCTGGGCACCCGACAGGGTTCTGAGAACAGAGCACATTCCTTCCCCGTCTCCCAGTAGGGCGTTGATGGCAGAGCATGGTGCATTCCGAGCTCTTGGCAGGGTGCTGAGTGCAGAGTCAGTGACTTCTGGGCTTCCGGCAGGGTACTGAGAGAAGTGTCAGTGCCTCCCAGGCTACCGATTAGATGCTGAGATAAGAGTCTGTGCTTTCCGGACTCCCGGGAGGATGCTGAGAGCAGAGTCAGTGCCTCCCGGGCTCCAGGCAGGGTTCTGAGAGCTGAGTCAGTGCCTTGCGAGGTACTTTTGAGTGCTGAGAGCAGAGCAAGTGATTCCCAGGTTCCCGGCAAGGTGCTGAGAGCCCAGCACAGTGACTGCCGAGTTCCCTGTTGGTGGCTTAGAGAAGAGTCAGTGCCTCCCAGGCTCCCGGCAGGCTGCTTAGAGAAGAACACAATGCATACTGCGCTCTAGGCAGGGTGCTGAGAGCAGAGTTAGTGACTTCCGGGCTCCCGATAGGGTGCTGAGAGCAGAGTCATTGCCTCGTGGGCTCCAGGCATGGTGCTGAAAGCAGAGCATGGTGCCTCCCAAGCTCACCGCAGGGTGCTGATAGCAGAGTGACGGCCTCACAGGATCTCGGCAGGGTGTTGAGAGCAGAGTCAGTGCCTCGTCGGCTCCAGGCATGGTGCTGAAAGCAGAGCATGGTGCCTCCCAAGCTCACCGCAGGGTGCTGATAGCAGAGTCAGTGCCTCCTGGCTCCTGGTTGGGTGCTGAGAGCAGAGCACGGTGCATCCCAGACTCCTTTTAGGGTGCTGAGAGCAGAGCACAGTGCCTCCCGGCCTCCCAGACTGGTGCTGAGACCTCAGTCAGTGCCTCGCGGGCTCCCATTTGGGTGCTGAGAGCAGAGCACTGTGACTCCCAGGTGCCCGGCACGGAGCTGAGTGCGCAGCACAGTGTCTCTCGGACTCCTGGTTGGGTGATCTGAGCAGATTCAGTGCCTCCCGGTCTTCCAGCAGGGTGCTGAGAGCAGAGCACAGTTCCTCCAGGGCTCCAGGCAGGGCGTTGATGGCAGAGCATGGTGCATTCCGAGCTCTTGGCAGGGTGCTGAGTGCAGAGTCAGTGACTTCCGGGCTCCCGGCAGGGTACTGAGAGAAGTGTCAGTGCCTCCCAGGCTACCGATTAGATGCTGAGATAAGAGTCTGTGCTTTCCGGACACCCGGGAGGATGCTGAGAGCAGAGTCAGTGCCTCCCGGGCTCCAGGCAGGGTTCTGAGAGCTGAGTCAGTGCCTTGCGAGGTACTTTTGAGTGCTGAGAGCAGAGCAAGTGATTCCCAGGTTCCCGGCAAGGTGCTGAGAGCCCAGCACAGTGACTGCCGAGTTCCCTGTTGGTGGCTTAGAGAAGAGTCAGTGCCTCCCAGGCTCCCGGCAGGCTGCTTAGAGAAGAACACAATGCATACTGCGCTCTAGGCAGAGTGCTGAGAGCAGAGTTAGTGACTTCCGGGCTCCCGATAGGGTGCTGAGAGCAGAGTCATTGCCTCGTGGGCTCCAGGCATGGTGCTGAAAGCAGAGCATGGTGCCTCCCAAGCTCACCGCAGGGTGCTGATAGCAGAGTGACGGCCTCACAGGATCTCGGCAGGGTGTTGAGAGCAGAGTCAGTGCCTCGTGGGCTCCAGGCATGGTGCTGAAAGCAGAGCATGGTGCCTCCCAAGCTCACCGCAGGGTGCTGATAGCAGAGTCAGTGCCTCCTGAATCCTGGTTGGGTGCTGAGAGCAGAGCACGGTGCATCCCAGACTCCTTTTAGGGTGCTGAGAGCAGAGCACAGTGCCTCCCGGCCTCCCAGACTGGTGCTGAGACTTCAGTCAGTGCCTCGCGGGCTCCCATTTGGGTGCTGAGAGCAGAGCACTGTGACTCCCAGGTGCCCGGCACGGAGCTGAGTGCGCAGCACAGTGTCTCTCGGACTCCTGGTTGGGTGATCTGAGCAGATTCAGTGCCTCCCGGTCTTCCAGCAGGGTGCTGAGAGCAGAGCACAGTTCCTCCAGGGCTCCAGGCAGGGCGTTGATGGCAGAGCATGGTGCATTCCGAGCTCTTGGCAGGGTGCTGAGTGCAGAGTCAGTGACTTCCGGGCTCCCGGCAGGGTACTGAGAGAAGTGTCAGTGCCTCCCAGGCTACCGATTAGATGCTGAGATAAGAGTCTGTGCTTTCCGGACTCTCGGGAGGATGCTGAGAGCAGAGTCAGTGCCTCCCGGGCTCCAGGCAGGGTTCTGAGAGCTGAGTCAGTGCCTCGCGAGGTACTTTTGAGTGCTGAGAGCAGAGCAAGTGATTCCCAGGTTCCCGGCAAGGTGCTGAGAGCCCAGCACAGTGACTGCCGAGTTCCCTGTTGGTGGCTTAGAGAAGAGTCAGTGCCTCCCGGGCTCCCGGCAGGCTGCTTAGAGAAGAACACAATGCATACTGCGCTCTAGGCAGAGTGCTGAGAGCAGAGTTAGTGACTTCCGGGCTCCCGATAGGGTGCTGAGAGCAGAGTCATTGCCTCGTGGGCTCCAGGCATGGTGCTGAAAGCAGAGCATGGTGCCTCCCAAGCTCACCGCAGGGTGCTGATAGCAGAGTGACGGCCTCACAGGATCTCGGCAGGGTGTTGAGAGCAGAGTCAGTGCCTCGCGGGCTCCAGGCATGGTGCTGAAAGCAGAGCATGGTGCCTCCCAAGCTCACCGCAGGGTGCTGATAGCAGAGTCAGTGCCTCCTGGCTCCTGGTTGGGTGCTGAGAGCAGAGTACGGTGCATCCCAGACTCCTTTTAGGGTGCTGAGAGCAGAGCACAGTGCCTCCCGGCCTCCCAGACTGGTGCTGAGACCTCAGTCAGTGCCTCACGGGCTCCCATTTGGGTGCTGAGAGCAGACCACTGTGACTCCCAGGTGCCCGGCACGGAGCTGAGTGCGCAGCACAGTGTCTCTCGGACTCCTGGTTGGGTGCTCTGAGCAGATTCAGTGCCTCCCGGTCTTCCAGCAGGGAGCAGAGCACAGTTCCTCCAGGGCTCCAGGCAGGGCGTTGATGGCAGAACATGGTGCATTCCGAGCTCTTGGCAGGGTGCTGAGTGCAGAGTCAGTGACATCCGGCATCCCGGCAGGGTACTGAGAGAAGTGTCAGTGCCTCCTGGGCTACCGGTTGAGTGCTGATAGCAGAGTCAGTGCTTTCCGGACTCCCGCCAGGGTGCTGAGAGCAGAGTCAGTGCTTTCCGGACTCCCAGGAGGGTGCTGAAAGCAGAGTCAGAGCCTCCGGGCCTCCAGGCAGGGTGCTGAGAGCCGAGCACATTGGTTCCTGCGCCCCAGGCAAGGTCATGAGAACATAGCACAGTGCCTCCAGGGCTCCAGGTTGGGTGCTGAAAGAAGAGGAAAGTGTCTCTTGGGATCCCGGCAGGGGGCTGAGAGCAAAGTCAGTGTTTCTCAGGCTCCGGGCAGGGTGTTGAGAGTAGAGTCAGTGATTCCCGGGCTAAGGGCAGCGTACTGAAAGCAGAGCACGGTGCCTCCCGGGCTCCTGGTAGTTGGCTGAGAGCAGAGTAAGTGCCCCTCAGGCTCCAGAAAGGGTGCTGAAAGCAGAGTCAATAACACCTGGGTTCCCGGTTGGGTGCTGAGAACAGAGCACATTGCACCCTAGGCTCCCGGCAAGGTGCTGAGAGCAAAGTCAGTGCCTCCCGTGCTCCAGGTAGGGTGCTGAAAGCAGAGTCAATGCCACCCGGGCTCCCATATGGGTGCTGAGAACAGAACACGGTGCCTCCCGGGCTCCCGTGATGGTGCTGAGAGCAGAGTTAGTGCCTCAACGGTTCTCGTTAGGGTGCTGAGAGCAGAGCACGGCACCTCCCGAGCTCCTGGAAGGGTGCTGAGGTCAGAGTCAGTGACTTCCGGGCTCCTGATTGGGTGTTGAGAGCAGAGTCCATGCCTACCTGGCTCCCAGCATTATGCTGAGAGCTGAGTCAGTGCCTCGCAGGGTACCGTTTGAGTGCTGAGACCAGAGCAAGTGATTCCCGGGCTCTCTGAATGGTGCTGAGAGCCCAGCGCAGTGACTCCCAAGTTCCCTGTTGGGTGCTTAGAAAAGAGTCAGTGCCTCCCGGCCTCCCGGTAGGCTGCTGAGAGAAGAACACAATGCATACCGCTCTCTAGGCAGGGTGCTGAGAGCAGAGTCAGTGCCTCGCGGGCTCCAGGGATGGTGCTGAAAGCAGAGCATGGTGCCTCCCAAGCTCACCGCAGGGTGCTGATAGCAGAGTGAGGGCCTCACGGGATCTTGGCAGGGTGCTGAGAGCAGAGTCAGTGCCTCCTGGCTTCTGGTTGGGTGCTGAGAGCAGAGCACAGTGCTTCCCAGGCTCCTTTTAGGGTGCTGAGAGCAGAGCAGTGCCTCCCGGCCTCCCAGACTGGTGCTGAGTCAGTGCCTCGCGGGCTCCCATTTGGGTGCTGAGAGCAGAGCACTGTGACTCCCAGGTGCCCGGCATGGAGCTGAGAGCCCAGCACAGTATCTCCCGGACTCCTTGTTGGGTGCTCTGAGCAGAGTCAGTGCCTCCTGGTCTTCCGGCAGGATGCTGAGAGCAGAGAACAGTGCCTCCCGGGCTCCCGGCAAGGTGCTGAGAGCAGAGTCAATACCCCCCGGGCTCCCGGTTGGGTGCTGAGTACAGAACACGGTGCCTTTCAGGCTCCCGGCAGGGTTCTGAGAACAGAGCACATTCCCTTCCGGGCTCCCAGCAGGGTGCTGATGGCAGAACATGGTGCATTCCGAGCTCTTGGCAGGGTGCTGAGTGCAGAGTCAGTAACATCCGGGCTCCCAGCAGGGTACTGAGAGAAGTGTCAGTGCCTCCTGGGCTACCGGTTGGGTGCTGAGAGCAGAGCACGGTGCCTCCCGGGCTCCCTTTAGGGTGTTGAGAGCAGAGCACAGTGCCTTCGGCCGCCTAGCCTGGTGCTGAGAGCTCAGTCAGTGCCTCGCGGGCTCCCGGTAGTTGGCTGAGAGCAGAGTAAGTGCCTCCTGGGCTCAGGAAAGGGTGCGGAAAGTAGAGTCAATACCTCCTGGGCTCCTGGTTGGGTGCTGAGAACAGAGCACATTGCGTCTTAGGCTCCCGGTAAGGTGCTGAGAGCAAAGACAGTGCCTCCCTTGCTCCCAGTAGGGTGCTGAAAGCAGAGTCAATGTCACCCGGGCTCCCGTATGGGTGCTGAAAGTAGAGCATGGTGCCTCCCGAGCTCCTGGAAGGGTGCTGAGGGCAGAGTCAGTGATTTCCGGACTCCTGATTGGGTGCTGAGAGCAGAGTCCGTACCTCTAGGGAACCCAGCATGGTGCTGAGAGGTGAGTCAGTGCCTCGCGGGGTACCGTTTGAGTGCTCAGAGCAGAGCAAGTGATTTTCGGGCTCCTGGCAGGCTGCTGAGAGAACACAGTGCATACCGAGCTCTCAACAGAGTTCTGAGAACAGACTCAGTCCCTCCCTGGCTCCCAGTTGTGTGCTGAGAGCAGAGTCAGTGCTTCTCGGGCTGCAGGCCTGGTGCTGAAAGCAGAGCATGGTGCCTCCCAAGCTCCCAGCATGGTGCTGAGAGCAGAGTCAGTGCCTCCCTGGCTCCGGGAAGGGTGCTGATAGCAGAGTGAGGGCCTCACGGATTCTCGGCAGGGTGCTGAGAGCAGAGTCAGTGCCTCCCGGGCTGCCGGGTGGGTGCTGAGAGCAGAGTCAGTACCTCCTGGCTCCTGGTTTGGTGCTGAGAGCAGAGCACAGTGCCTCCCGGGCTCCCCTTAGGGTGCTGTAAGCAAAGCACAGTGCCTCCCAGGGACGCGTTTGGGTGCTGAGAGCAGAGTCAGTGCCTCGCGGGCTTCAGGCATGGTGCTGAAAGCAGAGCATGGTGCCTCCCCAAGCTCCCAGCATGGTGCTGAGAGCAGAGTCAGTGCCTCCCAGGCTCCCGGGTGGGTGCTGAGAGCAGAGCAACATGCCTCCCGGCCTCCCAGCCTGGTGCTGAGAGCTCAGTCAGTGCCTCCCGGGATCCCTTTAGGGTGCTGAGAACAGAGCACTGTGACTCCCAGGTGCCGGGGTTGGTGCTGTGAGCCCAGCACAGTGTCTCCCGGACTCCTGGTTGGGTGCTCTGAGTACAGTTAGTGCCTCCCAGGCTTCCAGCTGGGTGCTGAGAGCAGAGCACAGTGCCTCCTGGGCTCCCGGTAGGGTGATGAGAGCAGAGTCAATACCTTCCGGGCTCCCCATTGGGTGCTGAGTACAGAACACGGTGCCTTCCAGGCTCCCGGCAGGGTTCTGAGAAGAGAGCACATTCCATCCTGGGCTCCCAGCAGGGCGCTGATGGCAGAGCATGGTGCATTCTGAGCTCTTGGTAGGGTGCAGAGTGCAGAGTCAGTGACTTCCGGGCTCCCGGCAGGGTACTGAGAGAAGTGTCAGTGCCTCCCTGGCTACCGGTTGGGTGCTGAGAGCAGAGTCAATGCGTTCCGGACTCCCGGCATGGTGCTGAGAGAAGAGTCAGTGCCTCCTGGACTCCAGGTAGGGTGCTGAGAGCCGAGCACATTTTGTTCCGGGCTCCCAGCTAGGTCATGAGAACAGAGCACAGTGCCTCCTGGGCTCCAGGTTGGGTGATGAAAGCAGAGCAAAGTGCCTCCTGAACTCCCGGCAGGGGGCTGAGAGCAGAGTCAGTGTTTCCCAGGCTCCGGGCAGGGTGTTGAGAGTAGAGTCAGTGATTCCCGGGCTCACGGCAACGTGCTGAGAGCAGAGCACGGTGCTTCCCGGGCTCCTGGTAGTTGGCTGAGAGCAGAGTAAGTGCCTTTCGGGCTCCGGAAAGGGTGCTGAAAGCAGAGTGAATACCTCCTTGGCTCCCTGTTGGGTGATGTGAACGAGCACATTGCATCCTAGGGTCCCGGCAAGGCGCTGAAAGCAAAGTCAGTGGCTCCCGGGCTCCCTGTAGGGTGCTGAAAACAGAGTCAATGCCAACCAGGCTCCCCTATGAGTGCTGAGAGCAGAGCTCAGTGCCTACCGGGCTCCCAAGATGGTGCTGAGATCAGAGTTAGTGCCTCAAGAGCTCTCGGTATGGTGCTGAGAGCAGAGCATGGTGCATCCCGAGCTCCTGGAAGGGTGCTGACGGCAGAGTCAGTGACTTCCGGGCTTCTGATCGGGTGCTGAGAGCAGAGTCATTGCCTACCTGGCTCCCAGCATGGTACTGATAGCTGAGTCAGTGCCTCGCGGGGTACTGTTTGAGTGCTGAGAGCAGAGCAAGTGATTTTCAGGCTCCCGGCATGGTGCTGAGAGCCTAGCACAGTGACTCCTGGGTTCCCCGTTGGGTGCTGAGACAAGAGTCAGTGCCTCCCAGCCTCCCGGCAGGCTGCTGAGAAAAGAACACAGTGCATACCGAGCTCTCAACAGGGTGCTGAGAGCAGAGTCAGTGCTTCCCGGGCTCCGGGCAGGGTGCTAATAGCAGAGTGAGGGCCTCACGGGATCTCGGCAGGCTGCTGAGAGCAGAGTCAGTTCCTCCCGGGCTCCCGCGTGGGTGCTGAGAGCAGTCAGTTCCTCCTGGCTCCTGGTTGGGTGCTGAGAGCAGAGTACGGTGCCTCCCGGGCTTCTATTAGGGTGCTGAGTGCAGAGCACAATGCCTCCCGGCCTCCCAGCCTGGTGCTGAGAGCTCAGTCAGTGCCTCGTGGACTCCCATTTGGGTGATGAGAGCAGAGCACTGTGACTCCCGGGTGAACGGCATGGTGCTGAGAGCCCAGCACAGTGTCTTCCGGACTCCTTGTTGGGTGCTCTGAGCAGAGTCAGTGCCTCCCGGGCTTCCGGCAGGGTGCTGAGAAAAGAGCAAGGTGCATCTCGAGTTATGGAGACCAGGTGTAAGCTGACACGGTCCTTGCACCTGAAGGTGCTAGCAAGGCTGTCCCCCTACCCACACAGTTTTCCCAGACTTGTTTGGATGGAGGTTATCATTAAAATGAGAGCATGCATTCATGGCTTGCCAAGAAGTCTGTAACTATTTACTGAGATTTTCTGTACTAAGAATCTGCCTGATTTACTGTACCGAGAATTTGTCCTTCTGCTCTCTCTTTCCATTAGAGATTAAGAAGAACAAAGATTACATTCCTCTTCACAGACCTCCTACTCAGTATTTGTGTATATAAGGCATTGGTAGTCAATAAGGCTGCCGCAGTCTCTCAAAGATTCACCGCCCTCCCGAACCTACTGTCCTGTCTTTCTTTCTTTTCTCAAATCCCACCTCCCTACCTCAGCCCGGTTCAACCTGTCAGTCTGGCCCTGAAACCCGAGCTCTCAGAAGGGTACTGAGAGTAGAGTCAGTGACATCCGGGCTCCCGGCTGGGTGCTGAGAGCAGAGTCAGTGCCTCCCGGACTCCAGGCAGGGTGCTGAGTTCCGAGCACATTGTCTTCCGGGCTCCCGGCAAGGTCATGAGAACAGAGCACAGTGCCTCCTGGGCTCCAGGATGGGTGCTGAAAGCATAGCAAAGTGCCTCTTGGACTCCCGGCAGGCGGCTGAGAGCAGAGTGAGTGTTTCCCAGGCTCCGGGCAGGGTGTTGAGAGCAGAATCAGTGATTCCTGGGCTCACGGCAGCGAGCTGAGAGCAGAGCTGGTGCCTCCCGGGCTCCCGGTAATTGGCTGAGAGCAGAGTAAGTGCCTTCCATGCTCCCAGCAGCATGCCCAGAGCAGGGTGCTGAGAGCAGAGTCAGTGACTCATGGGCTCCAGGCAGGGTGCTTAGATCAGAGTCAGGGTCTCCAAGGCTCCCGGCAGAGTGCTGAGAGCAGAGTCAATGCCACCCATGCTCCCGGTTGGGTGCTGAGAGCAGTTTCAGTGGCTCCCGGGCACCCCGTTGGGTGCTGAGAGCAGAGCACAGTGCATCCCGGGGTCCAAGCAGGGTGCTGAGAGCAGAGTATGGTGCCTCCCCAGCTCCTAGTTGGGTGCTAAGAGCAGACTCAGTGCCTCCCTGGCTCTTGGTAGGGTGCTGAGAGCAGAGCACAGTGTATCCTGGGCTCCCGGCATGGTGCCGAGAGCAGAGTCAGTGACTTCTGGGTTCCTGGTTGTGTGCTGAGAGCAGAGTCACTGCCTGCCGGGTTTCCAGCAGGGTGGTGAGAGCAGAGTCAGTGTCTCCCGGGCTCCCAGAAGGGTGATGAGAGCAGAGTCAGTGCCTTCTGGGTTTCCGGCAGCGTGCTGAGAGCAGTATTAGTGCCTCATGGGCTCCCGGTAGGGTGCTGAGAGCAGAGCATGATGCCTTCCGAGCTCCGGGCAGTGTGCTGAGAGCAGAGTCAGTGCCTCCTGTGAACCTGTTGAGTGCTGAGATCAGAGTCAGTGCCGCCCATGCTCCCAGTTGGGTGCAGAGAGCAGTTTCAGTGCCTCCCAGGCTTCTGGCAGGGTGCTGAGAGAAAGGCATGGTGCATCCCGAGCTATCGGCAGGGTACTGAGAGTAGACAGTGACATCAGGGCTCATGGTTGGGTGCTGAAAGCAGAGTCAGTGACTTGAGGGCTCCAGGCATGGTGCTGAGAGCAGAGCACAGTGCCTCCCGGGCTCCAAGCAGGGTGCTGAGAGCAGAGCATGGTGCCTCCCCAGCTCCTGGTTGGGTGCTGAGAGCAGAGCACAGTGTATCCTGGGCTCCCGGCATGGTGATGAGAGCAGAGTCAATGACTTCTGGGCTTTCTACAGGGAACTGGGGGCACAGCATGGTGCATCCAGAGCTCATGGCAGGACGCTGAGAGCAGAGTCTGTGACTTCCAGGCTCCCGGGTGGGTGAAGGGAGAAGTGTCAGTGCCTCCTGGGCTCCAGGCAAGGTGCTGAGAGCAGAGCACAGTGCCTCCCGGGCTCTCGGCAGGGTGCTGAGGGCAGATTCAGTGCTGTCTGGACTCCCGGCAGGGTGCTGAGAGAAGAGTCAGTGCCTTCCGGGCTCCAGGTTGGGTGCTGAGAGCAGTTTCAGTGCCTCCCGGGCTCTCAGTTGGATGCTGAGAGCAGAGCATGGTGCCTCCCGGGCTCCCGGAAGGGTGCTGAGAGCAAAGCACAGTGCCTCCTGGGCTCCCGGGTGGGTGCTGAGAGCAGATTTAGAGCCTCCCGGGCTATCACCAAAGTGCTGAGAGCAGCATCAGTGCCTCCTGTGCTACCGGTAGGGTGCTGAGAGCAGAGTAAAGTGCCCCTGGGCTCCTGGTTGGGTGCTGAGAGCATAGTCAATTCCTCCCGGTCTTCCGATAGGGTGCTGAGAGCAGAGTCAGTGCCACATGGGCTTCCGTTAGGGTGCTGACAGAAGAGTCAATGCGTCAGAGGCTCATGGCAGGGTTCTGAGGGCAGAGCACAGTGCCTCCCGGGCTCCAGGCATGGTGCTGAGAGCAGAGCACAGTGCCTCCCGGGCTTCCGGTTGGGTGCTGAAAGCAGACTCAATGCCTCATCGGCTTCCGTTAGGGTGCTGACAAAAGAGTCAGTGCGTCACGGGCTCATGGCAGGGTACTGAGAGCAGAGCACAGTGCCTCCCAGGCTCCCGCCATGGTGCTGAGAGCAGAGCACAGTGCCTCCTGAGCTGCCAGGATGGTGCTGAGAACAAAGTGCCTCTCGGGCTCCCGGCAGGCTGCTGAAAGCAGTCAATACTTTCCAGCCTCCCAGTTGTGTGCTGAAGGCAAAACACGGTGCCTTACGGGCTCCTGGCAGAGTGCTGAGAACAGAGCACATTGCATCTCAGGCTCCCGGCAGGGTGATGAGAGCAGAGTCACTGCCTCCAGGGACCCGGCAGGGTGCTGAGAGCAGAGCACCGTGTGTCTCGGGCTCTCTTTAGGGTGATGAGAGCACTGTCAGTTCCTCCTGGGCTACCGGCAGGATGCTGAGAACTGAGTCAATACATCCCGGGCTCCCGGTAGGTGCTGAGAGCAGAGTCATTTCCTCCCGGACACCCGGTAGCGTGCTGAGAGCAGAGTCAGTGCTTCCCGGGCTCCCGTTTGGGTGCTGAAAGCAGAGCACCGTGCTTCTCGCGCTCCCTGGAGGGTGGTGAGAGCAGTGTCAGTGCCTCCCGGGCTCCCGGCAGGGTGCTGAGAGCAGAGTCAATACCTCCTGGGCTCCCGGTGGGTGCTGAGAGAAGAGCACATTGCCTCCTGGGCTCCCGGCAGTGTGCTGACAGCAGAACACAGTGTCTCCCAGGCTCCCAACAGCGTGCTGCGAGCAGAGCACGTGCCTACCGGGCTACCTGCAGCGTGCTGAGAGCAGAGTCAGTGCCTCCTGTGAACCTTGTTTAGTGCTGAGAGCAGAGGCAGTGCCTTCTGGGCTCCCGGTTGGGTGCTGAGAGCAGATTTAGTGCCTCGCAGGCTATCGCCAAAGTGCTGAGAGCACAGTCAGTGCCTCCAGGGCTCTCGGTTGGGTGCTGAGAGAAGAGCACGGTGCCACCCTGGCTCCCGGCAGAGTGCTGAGAGCAGCGTCAGTGCCTCCTGCGCTACCGGTAGGGTGCTGAGAGCAGAGTAAAGTGCCTCCTGGGCTCCTGGTTGGGTGCTGAGAGCATAGTCAATTTCTCCCGGTCTTCCGATAGGGTGCTGAGAAGAGAGTCAGTTCCTCACGGGCTCCCGACAGGGTGCTGAGAGCAGAGTCAGTGACTCTCAGGCTCCCGTTTGGGTGCTTAGAGCAGAGTCAGTGCCCCACGAGTTCATGGTAGGGTGCTGAGAGAAGACCACGGTGACTCCAAGCTCCCGGCAGGGTGCTGAGAGCAGAGTCAATGACTCCTGGGTTCCCAGCAGGGTGCTGAGGGCAGAGCATGGTGCATCCCGAGCTCTTAGCAGGGTGCTGAGAGCAGAGTCAGTGCCTCCCGGGCACATGGCAGGGTGTTGAAAACAGAGCTCAGTGCCTCTTGGGCTCTTGGCAGGGTGCTGGGAGCATAGCCAGTGCCTCCCGGGCACCTGGTTGGGTGCTGGGAGCAGAGCACAGTGCCTCTCAGGCTAACAGTAGTGTGCTGAGAACAGAGTCAGTGGCTCCCGGGCTCCCGGGCTCCCGGGCTCCCGGTTGTGTGCTTAGAGCAGAGCATGGTGCCGCCCAGGCTCTCGGCAGGTTGCTGAGAGCAGAGTCAGTGACTTCCAGGCTCCAGGTTTGGGGCTCAGAACAGACCCAATGCCTTCCGGGCTCCTGGTTGGGAGCTGAGAGCAGAGCACAGTGCCCCCTGGGCTCCCGGGAGGGTGCTGAGAGCAGAGTCAGAGCCTCCTGGGCAGCCGGCAGGGTGTTGAGAACAGAGCACAGTGCCTCTTGGGCACCCAGCATGGAGTTGAGAGCAGAGCACAGTGCCTCCCGGGCTCCAGGATGGCTGCTGACAGCAGAGTCTTTGCCTCTTGGATTCCCAGTTGGGTGCTAAGAAGAGAGTATGCCTCCCATGCTCCCGTTTGGGTGCTGAGAGCAGAGCACAGTGCCTCTCAGGCTCCCTAGAGGGTGCTGAGAGCAGTGTCAGTGTCTCCCGGGCTCCCGTCAGGGGGCTGAGAACAGAGTCAATACCTCCCAGCCTCCCCGTGGGTGCTGAGAGAAGAGCACAGTGGCTCCCAGGCTCCCACCAGGGT
Organism: Cnephaeus nilssonii; assembly: GCF_951640355.1. Taxonomy (NCBI): domain Eukaryota; kingdom Metazoa; phylum Chordata; class Mammalia; order Chiroptera; family Vespertilionidae; genus Cnephaeus; species Cnephaeus nilssonii. The sequence continues at coordinate 811,470 of NC_137095.1, read as the reverse complement.
CCTGAGAGCAGAGCATGGTGCCACCCTGGCTCCCAGCAGAGTGCTGAGAGCAGAGTCAGTGCCTCCTGCGCTCCCAGTAGGGTGCTGAGAGCAGAGCAAAGTGCCTCCTGGGCTCCAGGCATGGTGCTGACAGCAGAGCACAGTGCCTCCTGGGCTTCCGGTTGGGTGCTGAAAGCAGACTCAGTGCCTCATCGGCTTCCGTTAGGGTGCTGACAAAAGAGTCAGTGCGTCACGGGCTCATGGCAGGATACTGAGGGCAGAGCACAGTGCCTCCCGGGCTCCTGCCATGGTGCTGAGAGCAGAGCACAGTGCCTCCTGAGCTGCCAGGATGGTGCTGAGAGCAAAGTGCCTCTCAGGCTCCCGGCAGGCTGCTGAAAGCAGTCAATACTTTCCAGCCTCCCAGTTGTGTGCTGAAGGCAGAACACGGTGCCTTACGGGCTCCTGGCAGAGTGCTGAGAACAGAGCACATTGCATCCCAGGCTCCCGGCAGGGTGATGAGAGCAGAGTCACTGCCTCCAGGGACCTGGCAGGGTGCTGAGAGCAGAGCACCGTGTGTCTCGGGCTCCCTTTAGGGTGATGAGAGCACTGTCAGTTCCTCCTGGGCTACCGGCAGGATGCTGAGAACCGAGTCAATACATCCCGGGCTCCCGGTGGGTGCTGAGAGCAGAGTCATTTCCTCCCGGACACCCGGTAGCGTGCTGAGAGCAGAGTCAGTGCTTCCCGGGCTCCCGTTTGGGTGCTGAAAGCAGAGCACCGTGCTTCTCGCGCTCCCTGGAGGGTGGTGAGAGCAGTGTCAGTGCCTCCCGGGCTCCCGGCAGGGTGCTGAGAGCAGAGTCAATACCTCCTGGGCTCCCGGTGGGTGCTGAGAGAAGAGCACATTGCCTCCTGGGCTCCCAGCAGTGTGCTGAGAGCAGAGCACAGTGTCTCCCAGGCTCCCAACAGCATGCTGAGAGCAGAGCACGTGCCTACCGGGCTCCTTGCTGCGTGCTGAGAGCAGAGTCAGTGCCTCCTGTGAACCTTGTTTAGTGCTGAGAGCAGAGGCAGTGCCTTCTGGGCTCCCGGTTGGGTGCTGAGAGCAGATTTAGTGCCTCCCGGGCTATCGCCAAAGTGCTGAGAGCACAGTCAGTGCCTCCAGGGCTCTCGGTTGGGTGCTGAGAGAAGAGCACGGTGCCACCCTGGCTCCCGGCAGAGTGCTGAGAGCAGCGTCAGTGCCTCCTGCGCTACCAGTAGGATGCTGAGAGCAGAATAAAGTGCCTCCTGGGCTCCTGGTTGGGTGCTGAGAGCAGAGTCAATTCCTCCCGGTCTTCCGATAGGGTGCTGAGAAGAGAGTCAGTGCCTCATGGGCTCCCGACAGGGTGCTGAGAGCAGAGTCAGTGACTCTCAGGCTCCCATTTGGGTGCTTAGAGCAGAGTAAGTGCCCCACGAGTTCATGGTAGGGTGCTGAGATAAGAGCATGGTGCATCCCGAGCTCTTAGCAGGGTGCTGAGAGCAGAGTCAGTGCCTCCTGGGCACATGGCAGGGTGTTGAAAACAGAGCTCAGTGCCTCTTGGGCTCTTGGCAGGGTGCTGGGAGCATAGCCAGTGCCTCCCGGGCACCTGGTTGGGTGCTGGGAGCAGAGCACAGTGCCTCTCAGGCTAACAGTAGTGTGCTGAGAGCAGAGTCAGTGGCTCCCGGGCTCCTGGTTGTGTGCTTAGAGCAGAGCATGGTGCCGCCCAGGCTCTCGGCAGGTTGCTGAGAGCAGAGTCAGTGACTTCCAGGCTCCAGGTTTGGTGCTCAGAACAGACCCAGTGCCTTCCGGGCTTCTGGTTGGGAGCTGAGAGCAGAGCACAGTGCCTCCTGGGTTCCCGGGAGGGTGCTGAAAGCAGAGTCAGAGCCTCCCGGTCTCCCAGCAGGGTGCTGAGAGCAGAGTCAGTGCCTCCTGGGCTCCCGGCAGGGTTTTGAGAACAGAGCACAGTGCCTCTTGGGCTCCCAGCATGGAGTTGAGAGCAGAGCACAGTGCCTCCCGGGCTCCAGGATGGCTGCTGACAGCAGAGTCTTTGCCTCAAGGACTACCGGTTGGGTGCTAAGAAGAGAGTATGATGCCTCCCGTGCTCCCATTTGGGTGCTGAGAGCAGAGCAAAGTGTCTCTCAGGCTCCCTAGAGGGTGCTGAGAGCAGTGTCAGTGTCTCCCGGGCTCCCGTCAGGGGGCTGAGAACAGAGTCAACACCTCCCAGCCTCCCCGTGGGTGCTGAGAGAAGAGCACAGTGGCTCCCAGGCTCCCACCAGGGTCCTGAGAGCAGAGCATGGTGCCACCCTGGCTCCCAGCAGAGTGCTGAGAGCAGAGTCATTGCCTCCTGCGCTCCCAGTAGGGTGCTGAGAGCAGAGCAAAGTGCCTCCTGGTCCAGGCATGGTGCTGAGAGCAGAGCACAGTGCCTCCCGGGCTTCCGGTTGGGTGCTGAAAGCAGACTCGGTGCCTCATGGGCTTCCGTTAGGGTGCTGACAAAAGAGTCAGTGCGTCACGGGCTCATAGCAGGGTACTGAGGGCAGAGCACAGTGCCTCCTGGGCTCCCGCCATGGTGCTGAGAGCAGAGCACAGTGCCTCCTGAGCTGCCAGGATGGTGCTGAGAGTAAAGTGCCTCTCGGGCTCCCGGCAGGCTGCTGAAAGCAGTCAATACTTTCCAGCCTCCCAGTTGTGTGCTGAAGGCAGAACACGGTGCCTTACGGGCTCCTGGCAGAGTGCTGAGAACAGAGCACATTGCATCCCAGGCTCCCGGCAGGGTGATGAGAGCAGAGTCACTGCCTCCAGGGACCCGGCAGGGTGCTGAGAGCAGAGCACCGTGTGTCTCGGGCTCCCTTTAGGGTGCTGAGAGCAGTGTCAGTGCCTCCTGGGCTACAGGGAAGGTGCTGAGAACCGAGTCAATACATCCCGGGCTCACGGTGGGTGCTGAGAGAAGAGCACAGTTCCTCCCGGAGTCCTGGCAATGTGCTGAGAGCAGAGCATGGTGTCTCCCGGTCTCCCAGCAGAGTGCTAAGAGCAGAGTCAGTGCCTCACGGGCTACCAGTTGGGTGCTTAGAGCAGAGCACAGTGCCTCCCGGGCTCCCAGCATGGTGCTGAGAGCAGATCACAGTGCCTCCTGGGTTCCCGGTTGGGTGCTGAGAGTAGAGTCATTTTCTCCTGGGCTCCCGGTAGCGTGCTGAGAGCAGAGTCAGTGCCTCCTGGGCTCCCGTTTGGGTGCTGAGAGCAGAGCACCATGCTTCTCGCGCTCCCTGGAGGGTGGTGAGAGCAGTGTCAATGCCTCCCAGGCTCCCAGCAGGGTGCTGAGAGCAGAGTCAATACCTCCTGGGCTCCCGGTGGGTGCTGAGAGAAGAGCACATTGCCTCCTGGGCTCCCGGTAGTGTGCTGAGAGCAGAACACAGTGTCTCCCAGCCTCCCAACAGCGTGCTGAGAGCAGAGCACGGTGCCTACGGGGCTCCCTGCAGCATGCTGAGAGCAGAGTCAGTGCCTCCTGTGAACCTTGTTTAGTGCTGAGAGCAGAGGCAGTGCCTTCTGGGCTCCCGGTTGGGTGCTGAGAGCAGATTTAGTGCCTCCTGGGCTATCGCCAAAGTGCTGAGAGCAGAGTCAGTGCCTCCCGGGCTCTCGGTTGGGTGCTGAGAGAAGAGCACGGTGCCACCCTGGCTCCCGGCAGAGTGCTGAGAGCAGCGTCAGTGCCTCCCGGGATCCCGGTAGGGTGCTGAGAACAGAGTCAGTGACTCTCAGGCTCCCGTTTGGGTGCTTAGAGCAGAGTCAGTGCCTTACGGGTTCATGGTAGGGTGCTGAGAGAAGACCACGGTGACTCCAAGCTCCCGGCAGGGTGCTGAGAGCAGAGTCAATGACTCCTGGGTTCCCAGCAGGGTGCTGAGGGCAGAGCATGGTGCATCCTGAGCTTTTAGCAGGGTGCTGAGAGCAGAGTCAGTGCCTCCCGGGCACCTGGCAGGGTGTTCAAAACAAAGCTCAGTGCCTCTTGGGCTCTTGGCAGGGTGCTGGGAGCATAGCCAGTGCCTCCCGGGCACCTGGTTGGGTGCTGGGAGCAGAGCACAGTGCCTCTCAGGCTCACAGTAGTGTGCTGAGAACAGAGTCAGTGGCTCCCGGGCTCCCGGGCTCCCGGTTGTGTGCTTAGAGCAGAGCATGGTGCCGCCCAGGCTCTCGGCAGGTTGCTGAGAGCAGACCCAGTGCCTTCCGGGCTCCTGGTTGGGAGCTGAGAGCAGAGCACAGTGCCTCCTGGGCTCCTGGCAGGGTGTTGAGAACAGAGCACAGTGCCTCTTGGGCTCCCAGCATGGGAGCTGAGAGCAGAGCACAGTGCCTCCCGGACTCCCGGATGGCTGATGAGAGCAGAGTCTTTGCCTCATGATGGTGATTTATTTGTCCACGATCCCTCAGTACTTAATATGATGCTTGGCTGGCTGAAAACACTAAGTAAATGTTTGAGGAATAGATGGGCTGGAGACCAGATGGCTGGTTGGATGCATGACTTTTTTAGTGGGTTCAACTGGAATCTCCAGCTGAATGCCTCAGATTTCTCTATCTCTCTGGTTCCAGTCTTACTCTTCGGTGCCTGGCTGTTGAGAATGGGTGCTGTGCCCACCCACTGATCCTACCAGCTCAGGCAGGAATGGTGGCACTCCAGGATGGAGACCATGCCCTCACTGTTCACATAGTTACTGGTGATCTCAACTTTGGGTTGCATCGATTTGTGTTGCCTTTATGTAGATCATTGTAAACTCCCAGTTATTGGTCGATCTTTAAACATGTATTGACCCAACCACGGGGACACAGAGGAATACGAACCCTACGTACTTCTTCTCTGGACATAAAAATGCTACGGGACAATTCCAAGATGCTGCTGCTAAGTGCCATAGGAGTGAATCCGAGGCAGGTAGTGGGGATGGTGAGGAGAGCAGTGAGCCAGCAGGAGGGGACTCGCAGGGGGCTGCTCAAGGCACGCTGCCAGTGCTGTTCTTACGTCTGAGGGGCACTAAGACACACTCTCTTCCTCATTTCTTCACTGGTCACACTCACTTCCCAGGGGTGTGAAGGGGATCAGTGACAAAGAGTCCCTCCTTGACCAAACTCTAACCAGGCTCTCCTGAGCCTTCTCATCTTCGACGCCTCAACCTTGGCCTGCAAAGATTTGAACAGAACACTAACAGAATTTTTTTTTAAATTTCTTTATTGATTAAGGTGTCACATATTTGCCCTCATCCCCCCATTCCCATCCCACACCCCTCCCCACGGATGCCCCAACCCCCTGTTGAACTTAACCATTGGTTAGGCTCATCTGTATGCACACAAGACCTTTGGTTGATCTCTCCCCCCTCCCCCCACCCTCTGCTATTCTCCCTCTGAGGCCCGATAGTCCAATCGATGCCTCCTTGTTTCTGGTTCTGTTCTTGTTCATCAGTCTATGTTGTTCATCATTTCTCCTAGATGAGCGAGATCATGTGTCACTAGAGATATACTTATAAGAACTGAATGTGAGACGAGCAATAATAGTTATGCTGACAGGCAAATGAATCAGTCTGTAGTGAGTTTCTTTCTGGACCAACAGTTCTTTTGAGACCCAATATCAATGTCCACCAGTTCCTTATGTGTACATGTCGGCACTGACCCCTCAGATCTGGATGGTGGACAAATGCTGGTAATGCAGGTCCGACTCCCTCTGGTTTGGTCTCAGCCGGACCCAGGGGCACGGCTTCGCCCGGACCCAGGGGCACGTGGCCTCACCCGGACCCAGGGGGTGCGTGGCCTCACCTGGACCCAGGTGGGCGTGGCTTCACCCGGACCCGGGAACCAGCCTCACCCGGATCCAGGGGCACACGGCCTCACCCGGACCCAGGGGCGTGTGGCCTCTCCCAGACCCAGGGGCGCGTGGCCTCACCCGGACCTAGGTGTGCGCGGCCTCACCCGGATCCAGGACCCAGCCTCACCCGGATCCAGGGGCACACCCGGGATCCAGCTTCACCCGGACCCAGGGGCGCGTGGCCTTACCTGGACCCAGGGGCACACGGCCTCACCCGGACCCAGGATCTAGCTTCCCCCAGACCCAGGGGCGCGTGGCCTCACCCGGACCCAGGGGCGCGTGGCCTCTCCCAGACCCAGGGTCGCGTGGCCTCACCCGGACCCAGGGGCACACGGCCTCACCCGGACCCGGGATCCAGCTTCACCCGGACCCAGGGGCGCGTGGCCTTACCCGGACCCAGGGGAGCGTGGCCTCACCCGGGCCCGGGACCCAGCCTCACCCGGATCCAGGGGCACACGGCCTCACCCGGACCCAGGATCTAGCTTCCCCCGGACCCAGGGTCGCGTGGCCTCACCCGGACCCAGGGGCGTGTGGCCTCACCCGAACCCAGGGGCGTGTGGCCTCTCCCAGACCCTGGGGTGCGTGGCCTCACCCGGATCCAATTGCGCGAGGCCTCACCCGGACCCGGGACCCAGCCTCACCCAGATCCAGGGGCATACGGCCTCACCCGGACCCGGGATACAGCTTCACTCGGACCCAGGGGCGCGTGGCCTCACCCGGACCCAGGGGCGAATGGCCCCACCCAGACCCAGGTACCAGCCTCACCCGGACCTAGGGGCGCATAGCCTCACCCAGACCCAGGGGGGCGGCCCCACCCGGACCCGGGACCCAGCCTTACCCGGATCCAGGGGCATGTGGCCTCGCCCGGACCCGGGACCCAGACTCACCCTGACCCAGTTCCCAGCCTCACCCGGACCCAGGGGCGCGCGGCTTCACCCGGATCCGGGACCCAGCAGGGTTTCGTCTTCTTGATCCCAATTCCTGTTGGTCAATTCCCTCTCAGCAATTCCTTCGGCTATTTTCTCAGAGCTCCAGGGCAGCCGCTGCAGAACTCGTTGGGTGGCGGGGTTGGCGAAGCTCCGGTGTGCCCGGTGCGCGGCGGCGGGCTGGTCCGGGGTGGCTGCGTCGGCCCTTGGGTCTGCAGCGGTGGCTGGTCGCTGAGCGTGCGCACCTGGCCGCTTTCGGGGCGTTGAGATTCTTGAAGAACTCGGAGGTCAGCAAGTGCGGAGTCTCCCACCCCATGTCTCCCAGGGGCTCGTCTGTTCGTGCTCAGCAGCGAGTGGAGCCGTCCCCTCAGCCGGAGACCGCCGGGGGAACTGCGCTGAGCACGTTCCAGGCCGCCATTGTGTCGCCTGAGCCGTAGTTCTTAAAGTGTGATCTTTGGGTCACCGGCATCAGCATCATCCCGCGTACCCCTCTCTTTTATTCTAGTTGTAGAGCATCTGCTCAGCCAGCCCTCCGGTGGTTCTGGATGGTGTCTGCTCTGCTCTCCCGTCATAGTCTCAAAATTGTTGTGGTAGGCAACAATCAGGCTTCCGCCCTATGCCTCCATCTTGGTCCTCCTTTGTATAGTTAAGTCTTGATTGTTGTTGGTGTCACTGGGAGGAATTGTCCTCCAGGCCAATTGGCCGTGCGGACCCTCTGTGTCTATAAAGGAAGAGTTGCTGTGCAGGAGACACGTTTATGGGCCGGGTCTTGGTGCAGCAAGGCTTTGGCGCTCACTGAGTCTGCCTCTTGAATGTGTCCCTTATGCGAGTGGTTGAAATCTGGTGTCATCTCACACCGACCACTAGATGCCCTCGTTTCTGGGTCTCCAATGGAGTGTAGGTCAGCTACTGCCTGAGGCCACTCAGCAGGAATTACAGCATCCCTTATATTCATGACCTGTTTCGGTGTCTTCCCCTTTTGGCTGCCTCCCTATCGCTCAGCTTCCCCAATCTCCCTAGGTGGTCGCTCTTGATACCCCCCTTTGTGGGCTGAGTGCAAAGTCTTGGTGTTGTTAAGCCTTGATTGCTGTTGGTATACTGGGAGGATGTGACCTCCAGTCCAATTGGCTGTGAGGATCAGCTGTGTCTATGCCGGGAGACAGCCTTATTCAACTAGACTTGCAAAATTGTAAAAGCCTCTGTGCTCAGCTTGGATGGGGCGGAGTTACAGGGTGGAGCCTACAGCCTTGACTTCCCGTCAGCCCCGCCCTATGAGGTTCCTGTGTCTCAGTGTCCCTCTGTACTCCCTACAAACACCTCTGAGAGAAAAGCGCCCTGGAGTTTCGCCCGCTACCAAACAGTCTAGTCTCTCCCCCAATGAATCTGGATTCCCAGATTCTCGCCCGGAACTGGGTTTCCGTGTAGTCGGAACTGGGGCTCAGCACAGTCTGGCGCTTTTGTCTCCTTCCCACCAGGGCAATCCCGCGGCACAGTCAACAGACCATCCTCTGCGCACAATCCCGTGCGCGCCTCCGGTGCTCTGCCTTTCGCTGCTTCTCTGCATTTCTGCCTTACAGCCCAGATTCCCCCAGTATGAGCCTGGCTTCCCCGGGTCTTTCCCAGAACTGGGGTTCAGTGCAGTTGGAACTGGGGTTCAGCACGGTCCGGAGCTTTTGTCTCCTTCCCGCTAGGGCAATTCAGCGGCTCAGGCGACAGTCCCTCCTCTGCGCGCATTCACATGCGCGCCTCCGGCGCCGCTCCTCCGCGCCTCCGCCCCACAGCCCAGATTCCCCCAGCATGAACCTGGCTTCCCAGGGTTTCGCCCGGAACTGGGGTTCAGTGCAGTCGGAGCTGGGGTTCAGCGCAATATGGAGCTTTTATCTCCTTCCTGCTAGAGAATGCCGGCCAGGCCGTCAGCCACCCCTTCCTCTCTGGCTCCGTCCTCCCCACACCACGCGTGCTCGTGTCTCCGCCCGTGTCTCCATACCTCAGGCTTTTACGGCTCCTCTGATTTTCCTTGTGGTTTTCTCTTTCCTTCTGGTTGTGGGAATTTCAGTCAGCCAGCTTTCCTGTGGTTCTGGATGATGTCCGTTTTTACTTTTAGTTGTATTTTTGAAATTGTTGTGCAAGGCTGTAGGTTAGGTGTTTAACCTATGCCGCCATCTTGGTTTCTCCTAACAGAATTGTTAACAGCTCAAAGCCATGCATGGCCCTAGCCCCTCCTAAAGCGCCTGCCTGAGAAAACTCAGGATTATCGAAAGAATTTACTGTTTGTCCAGCCAACACCTGAAGATAGGTCCCTGCCTCACAGCCTCTCTGGGAAGGGAAGAACCGGACTTGGATAAGCACCAGATGGCTTTCATAGGGACCAACTCCCTCCTGCTTTTCGTAATTTTCCACTTCCCTGACTCTACTGAGCCCCCACTCACCCCTTCCCTGTCTCCGCATTGTCCCTTTAAAATGCCCAGTCACCTCTGTACAAATCAAAATTTAGTTCAGTTCATGCTGGTCTCTTTTTCCTATTGCAATTGTGCATTACTGATTGAAGTGCATCCTGACCACTTTAACTATCAGCTGGTTTTGTTTATCTTTAACGTCAGATACGATAAGACTGCTATTAGACAAACTGGCCACAGTGTAAGCCATGCTCTCTGCCCATGGGCACGTCCTTACACACGGCTAAGGACATGAAGGATGGGTTTGGCTCAAAGTTCTGTGCAAACCACTGGGATAATGATTGTCAGGACCATCCAGATTCTCTCAGGAATCTGAGCTGGGAAAATGGAGAAATTTTCCCAGCAGAAGCAAGAAGAGGCAGGGACAGGAATTAATAAGCCATGTTGCAGAGGAGACACTAAAGTGAAGACATGAACCCCTAGAGCTGTGGCCCCAGAGCTGCCTTGGATCTGAATGACCTTCCCATTCCAGGCCCACTTATATCATGAGTCCTGATTTTCTAAAGAAGGTGTCCTTAGGATAAGCCCACATTACTTAAAGAGACCCACCGAATCCCTGGTCCTCGCCAGCAAAAATCCCCAAAGAGGTGCCTGTGAATCCAATACACCAGCCTAAGGGCTTAGCTACTTGCCTCTTGGGCCGAGGGTGGATTTGGGGATTTGGATGGAGGAAACACGGTGGGGACGCACCAGGGGAGAGTGCAAAGAGACTGGGTTTGAACTTAGGCTCAGGGTTTAAATTCTGGCTCTGCTGCAGGCCAGAGGTGACCCCTCTACACCTACCCTCTTCTTAAAATGGGTATAACGGTGGTGGGTGCAAGCAATAGCATGCGGCACATGATGGGCAGCTCCCACCCCTGGCCAGTCAGCACTTTGCCCAGCAACACATGGGTGAGCTCTGAGGGGTCGTCAGGAATTGCTGAGGATGGCTGGATACAGTGGCTCCACAGGAGTGTATCCTTGAAACCCTCTTTACAAAGCAGCCCTGCTGTGAGGGGAGGAGGAGCAAAAGGGGGTTCATCCTTCCAATTGGATGACTCTCCTAACTTCCTCTGCTCTCCCCAGGGCGCAGTTCCCTGGATCCATAGCATATTAGGGTAGGGGGACAGGGGCTTCGGCAGAAGTCCGGCTCCTGCTGTCAGCAACTGTCTGCTCTCTAATGTGAGCTGGATGTGATTCCTTAAGCAGAGCAGCTTTGGAATGACCCAGAAACGTGGCACTAGGGCTGAGGCCACTGTGGGGTTCCTAGCACAGACCTTACAGATCTCATATGTGGGGATTCTCTTCTCAAAATGAGTGTTTCTTTGTTCTCTGTGCCTTGTAAACACATCTATAGAACCCAGAGCTCCAGGAACTGAGCAAGTCAAGGATGCAATGGACCAGACACTCCAATTTGTTCTCTTCACTCTGATGAGTATCCATCTTCCCTAGAGTAATTCTCACGAAGGGAGGACGCTGCCCAGCAGAATGGCCCTGATGGCAGGGCATCAGGGTGGCAGAGATCACTTGGGGTTGATTGTGGATATGGAGTATCTTGAGTTCCAGGTCCTGGTTCTAGAAAATCTAAATAAAAAAATCCTTTCTTGGGCATCGGTAGCGATGCATAAGTGGATTAAATGACATCATGAATGTAAATAGACTTGGTAATCTTTGAGTGACAAAGCCATCCCTGACAATCTGTACCCCACTTTCCACAGCGTTTCATCAGAATGATTAAAGATGACTGTGTGTGAAGATCCTAACCTGTATCTGAACTCACCTGCCAAGCTTGGCTGGGTCATTCAGACAGTCAGGTCTGAAAACATTTTTCACATGGACATAATTTTTTAAAATATTTTTTTATTTATTTGAGAGAGGAAGGGAGAGGGAGAAAGAGATAGAAACATCAATGACGAGAGGGAATCATTGGTTGGCTGCCTCCTGCCTGCGCCCCCCCCCCCACCGCATTGGGTGAGGAAGGAGACAGACCTGACACCTGTGCCTGAACCCACAATCCTGCACGTGTCCTTGACTGAAATTGAACGCTGACCTTCTGGTTCATAGGTCGACGTCCAACCACTGAGCCATGCTGGCCTGGCTGCACAAATAATGGGTTTGTGAGGGTCTGTATTAGAGATTAATTGGGAAAATGTTGGGGCGGACAGTAAAGGTGGGTAATGACTTCCAAAACTTAGTCATTTCCTTAGGTGGTCTTGGCCCAGCAGACTCAGAGGAGCCTAAAACGTGGCCAGTCTGAGTCTCGGGGCCAGGCTGCTTAGTGTTCTGCTGATCAAGCATTTCTTAAATCATTGCTGCCCATGTGTAATGTCCTCCTGGGATCTGACTTCGTATCATTTTCTCAGGAACCAGGCTAAAAGTCTTGAGCTTGCTTTGTCACTCATCCCTTTGCTCTGCCTTCCTCGGCTGTTATTCTTCAAGGCTCCTTATTGAGGAGACTCCCGTGTCGGGTCTGTCTCCTTCCTCACAGGCAAAAGCTCATCGGGGTCCTCATGGCCTCGCTCCCAGCCATTTGAGAGACCTCCTTGTCTCCACTTTCTCTCTGCAACCCTGTTCCTGCTCATTCTGTTAACTAATCTCATCAGAATCAAAGGAGCTCTGTGCCCTTGGGACCCCTCTCTCAGGATCCGTGCTTCTGCACACCTACAGTCTGATGCTTCTTCCACCTCAGCAAAAGCATTCTCCTCATGGTGCCCTCCCCGCCCTGGAACCTGGATCCCTTCCTTTCTAAGAGTCCTGTCCCTCAGCCCTGGAGCTCACCTTCATGCACAACCTTCTGAACTCTTAGGACACCAGAGCAGAGCTTCCACATTTCAGAGCTGGAAAGAGCCTCAAGCATTACTGTGCACAGACTTCCCATGGGGGGCACCCCAGAGCATGGTCAGGTCACTGTGCCCAGCCACTCACCTCCACCTGTGGTCCCCAAAGAGGACAGGCCTCTCTGAAAGGCTAGAGCTCCCCCCTCTGTGACTCCGTGTCTCACACAGCACCTGGCACACAGTAGGGACTCAAAGAATGACTTTTGGGCAGTCATAGAAGCTGTTCTGGTATCCATGGTCCCAGCAGTACCCAGATTAGCTTTTGAACTTCTCATCTTTTCTATCCCTGGAGCAGGCGGGAGCATGGAGGTGTGCTGGGATAAGGAGGAACGGCGCCTATTTCTTCTGTCATGAAAACAGCCCCAGAGACCCAGAGCCCACTGTGCTTTTGGTCTGGTGTGCCAGATTCTCCTTCCTGCCTGCCTCCTGGAGGGGCCTGAGGAGTAGGACACCTGTGCCTTGGTCCCCTCTTCTAGCCTGCCCACCAGTCTAGCCCACTGCCCCTGCCCCTCTACCCCCAAGGCCGTTCTGCCCTTGCCTGGCTGCCTGAGAGCCTCTCCAGCCTGAAGCATCTCCAGAACAAAACAAAGTGTATGTGACCCAGCATTTGGGAGAAACACCAGGATTCTTCTGGGAGCCAGCCCACAGGGAGGGAAGAGCAGTCCTTTCTCCCTTCCCGGATCCTGGAACTGGCGATGGGGTAGGGGACTCATGTGTGTCGGAATCTTGACAGCGACGTGCCAAGAACAAGTTCTCAAGACAGCTGATAAAGTGGGCCCTATGCCAGCACAGCAAACCACATCATGATTTAAACACGAAACTCTGCTCTCAGCACCCTGCCTGGAGCCCGGGAGGCACTCACTCTGCTCTCAGCACGCTGCCGAGAGCCCGGGAAGCACTGACTCTAATCTCAGCACCCAGCCAGGAGACCGGGAGGCACTGTGCTCTGCTCTCAGCACCCCACCGGGTGCTCGGGAGGCACTAACTCTGCTCTAAGCACCCAACGGAGAGCCGAGAAATCACTGAATCTGCTCTCAGCACCCTGTCGAGAGCCCGGGATGCACCGTGCTCTGCCCTCAGCACCCAACCGGGAGCCTGGGAGGCACTGACTCTGCTCTCAGCACCCTGACGGAAGCCCAGGGGGCACTGAACTCTGCTCTCAGAATCCAACCGGGTGCTAGGGAGGCACTGACTCTGCTATCAGCACTCAACATGGAGCCCAGAAATCACTGAATCTGCTCTCAGCACCCTGCCGAGAGCCCGGGAGGCACCGTGCTCTGCTCTCAGCACCCAACCAGGAGCCCAGGAGGCACTGACTCTGCTCTCAGCATACTACCAGGAGCTTGAGAGGCACCGGTACTGTGCTCTGCTCTCGGCACCCTGCGGGAGCCCATGGGGCACAGTGCTCTGCTCTCAGCACCCTGCCGGAAGCCCGGGAGACACTTTGCTCTGCTCTAAGCACCCAACCAGGTCCCCGGGAGGCCCTGACTCAGCTCTCAGTACCCTGCCGGGAGTTCGGGAGGCACTGTGCTCTGTTTCAGCACCCTGCCAGGAACCCAGGAGGCACTCACTCTGCACTCAGCACCCAACTGGGTGCCCTGGAGGCACTGACTCTGCGCTCAGCACCCTGCGGGGAGCCTGGGAGGCATTGACATTGCTCTCAGCACCCACAGGTGATGCCTAGAAACCTAGAAACTGCCGTGGAAAGACAGGAATGCAGCCCTAGCTGGTTTGGCTAAGTGGAGGCACTGACTCTGCGGGTCAGGCAGTGCGGATCAGGATCAGGATAGAGCGTCAGCCTGCAGACTGTATGTTCCTGGGTTCGATTCCAGTCAAGGACAGAAGGAAGCTGATATTGTTTGAATGAGTCAGTAGAGATTTTAGTTGATCCTTATCGTTCATTCAACAAATATTTAAGAGCCTACTCCATGCTCAGCACTATTTTGGGTATTTGGACTATGTTATTGAACAAAAAAGGATAGAAATGACAAAAATCTCTCTGCTTCATGGAGCTAACATTGTAGCATCTGCATGTTTATTTAGAGTAACATTAAAAGACAGAATAGCCCAGCTGGTGTGGTTCAGTGTTTGAGTGACAACCATGAAACAAGAGGTTATCAGTTTGATTCCCAGTCATGGCACATGCCTGGGTTGTGGGCTCCATCCCTGGTAAGAGATGTGGAGGAGTCAGCCAATTGATGTTTGCTTTCACATAGATGTTTCTCTTTCTCTCTCTCTCTCTCTCTCTCTCTCTCTCTCTCTCTCTCTCTCTCTCTCCCCTTTCCTCTGTTTCTAAAAATCTGAGGGCAGAGACTAGGTTTCTCATCCCTGTGGCTTTGCACTGAGCCCAGCTCTGGCCCACAGGTGATGCCTAGAAACCTAGAAACCTAGAAACTGCCTTGGGAAGAAGGGAATGCAGCCCTATCTGGTTTTGGCCAAATGGATAGAGCATCAGCCTGCCGACTGTAGGGTCCTGGGTTCGATTCCAGGCAAGGTGTAGGCAGGGGTGAGGGGGGCAGACTTTATTATTTATTTATTTATTTTTCTTTTAAAAAAAATATATTTTTATTGATTTCAGAAAGGAAGGGAGAAAGAGGGAGAGAGAAACATGCATGATGAGAGAGAATCATGGATCAGCTGCCTACCGCACATCCCTGTGCCCTGACCATGACCTGGCTCCTAGGTCAACGCTCAACCCCTGAGCCCCGCTGTGAGCTGTGGGTCCCTTCTCAGCAGGTGCACGGGTGCCCAGGCCCACATGCTCAGGGTGCAGAAATTGGGGGTTTTTGTGGTGAAACATCTTGGAAGGAAACGTGGCTGAATTTTACAGCCAAACATAAAGTGGTGGCCGGATTGAGTCACTGTCACCATCCAGCTTCCGCGCTGTGCCCGGCGCCCTCCTCACCCGCCAAGGCCCGGCCCAGGGGACACGTCTCGGCCACGTGGGACCCCACAGGGCCAGGACTCGAGGGGGTTGCAGGTCGTGGCTCCTGCACGGGGCTCTGTGGGAAGGCTTCGCTGTTACTTTGCTGCAGGAACCACGGGAGACGTGGTGTCAATTGCACTCTGTGGGCCGTGAGTTCCCAGGTCGGCGGCCTCGTGGCAAAGGAAACATTAGAGCAGGAGAGACAGGAGCAGCAGGGGCGCCGGGCGCTCTGGGCCATGTGCCCGCCTGAGGTGGGGCCTCCTGTTCCGCTCAGGGCCTGTGTCTGAGCTTCCAAGGAGAGGAACACCCTGGCCCGGGTTGCGGTCGGTCCCTGGTTGGGCCATGCAGGGGCAGCTGGTCCATGTCTCTTCCTCTCTCAGAATCAATGGGAACGGATCCTAGGCTGAGGGTTGAGAAATGACTCCAGGAGCCGTCGCTGTGTGAGAACGGGGCGCAGCCCGCCCTGAGGTCGGCAGCCTGTGGGGGGGAGGTCCCTGGGGTGGAGCCGGGGGGACAGGAGTCGCCCACAGGCCCCTCCGCCTCTGCAGAGCCAGTACAGCAGCAGCAGGTGGTGGAGGCCCAAGAGGAGGTGAGGAGGGGAGCGGGCCTGAGGTCCTGGGGGATAGCAGGTCCAAAAGGTGAGTGACCTGAGGGCCCTGCCCAGGCTCTGGCTGCGGGCCTTCCACGCTCTCGGAAGATGCCCTGCTCCAGCTGGCCAAGGCGCCCTCTCCCAGCTCCCTGCGGGAGCGGGCGGCTGAGCACCCAGGCCACCGCCTGGTCGGTTTATGTTGATGAGATTAGGTTGATTGGTTTATGTTCATCGGTTTATGTTGATAAGATTAGGTTGATGGGATTTGGGTTGGGGTTGGGGTCTAGCGTTTAGGGTTTAGGGGTTAGGGCCAGGGCCACGTCCAAGGCCAGGGCTAGGGGCTAGGGGCTAGGGGTTTAGGGGTTAGGGGCTAGGGTCATGGTCAGGGTCAGTGTTTAAGGTTAGGGTCAGGGTCAGGATAAGGGTTTAGGGTCAGGGTCAGGGTCAGGATCAGGGTTTAAAGTTAGGGTGAGGGTTTGAGGATGAGGGTGAGGGTTTTAGGGTTAGGGTTAGGTGAGAGTAAGGTTGAGAGTGAGGGTGAGGGTTGGCTTAGGACGAAGGCGAGAGCTGGGGCTGGGGCTAGGGGCCAGGGTTTAGGGTATAGGGTATAGGGTTTAGGGTTTAGGGTTAAGGTTAGGGTTAGAGGGTTAGGGTTATGGAGTGATGGGATTAGGTTGATGACATTAGGATGATGATTTTAGGTTGATGGTTTGTTTTTTTTTAAATATATTTTATTGATTTTTTACAGAGAGGAAGAGAGAGGGATAGAGAGTTAGAAACATCGATGAGAGAGAAACATCGATCAGCTGCCTCTTGCACACCCCCTACTGGGGATGTGCCCGCAACCAAGGTATACGCCCTTGACCGGAATCGAACCTGGGACCCTTGAGTCCGCAGGCCGACGCTCTATCCACTGAGCCAAACCGGTTTCGGCTTAGGTTGATGGTTTTATGTTGATGAGATGAGGTAGATCAGTATATGTTGATGGATTTATGTTGATGGGATTAGGGTTGGGGTTGGGGTCTAGGGTTTAGGGTTTAGGGGTTAGGGCCAGGGCCAGGGCCAGGGCCATGGCCAGAGCCAGGGCTAGGGGCTAGAGGTTTAGGGATTAGGGGCTAGGGTTAGGTGCTAAGGTCAGGGTCAGGGTCAGAGTTTAAGGTTGGGTCAGGGTCAGGATCAGGGTTTAGGGTTTAGGGTCAGGGTCAGGTTTTAAGGTTAGGGTGAGGGTTTGAGGGTGAGGGTTTTAGGGTTAGGGTTAGGGGAGGGTGAGGGTAAGGGTGAAAGTGAGGGTGAGGGTTGGCTTAGGGCGAAGGTGAGGGCGGGAGCTGGGGCTGGGATTTAGGGTTTAGGGTATAGGGTTTAGGGTTTTGGGTTAGGGTTTAGGGTTAAGGTTAGGGTTAGAGGGTTAGGGTTATGGGGTGATGGGATTAGGTTGATGGGTTTATTTTGGTGGGATTACGTTGATGGGTTTATGTTGATGGGATTAGGGTTAGGGTTGGAGTCTAGGGTTTAGGGTTTAGGCATTAGGGCCAGGTCCGAGCCAGGGCCAGGGCCAGGGCCAGGGCCAGGGCCAGGGCCAGGGCCAGGGCCAGAGCCAGAGCCAGGGCCACGTCCAGGGTCAGGGCTAGGGACCCCACCTGGCCTGATGGTGCTTAACAAGCTTCAGACACACTCTGCACAGCAAGGACGCTGCCTCCCAGGCCTCCTCCTACTCACCACGAGTGGGCTGAAGCCTGTGAGTCCTTAAAGAAACTGAATAATTCAAAATGCCCGCCAGGAGGAGGAAGGCGGAAGTCCCGCCCTAACCGGATACACTGACACAGTGTCCTTTAGCTCCGCCTACGTGGTCACATTCCTTTCTGGGTAATGTAGTTTTAAAATATTTTTTTTAAAATTTAATGTGTCTTTTTGATTGCTGATATTATTACAGATGTCTCCATCTTCTGCAGGTTCTGCCTCTCCAGACTCACCTGACCCAGGATCTTCAGCACCTTCTGCAGGTTCTGCCTCCAAGTGCTCATCACTCTTTCTACCACACCTCTCTCACACCTGCACTGCTACAGTCCTGCCACCTATAATCATCTCCTCACCCTCTTATTATTCAGCATGTGTGGTCAAGAGAATGCTTGCCAAATTCAAACAGAATCAAGTACTGCCCAGACTCTGATCACATTGGAGCTAACATCAAAGCCTTCAGCCACTCTGGGAACTGACCAGGACTCTGGAAATTTTTCATGTAAATACTGGATCTGCTCTCTGGCTTCTCAGGTAAGAGTCCTGGGCAGGGCCCCTCGGGGCTCCATTTGCCTATGAATTTTCTAGAACAGGATGGCTTTTTTTCTGTCTTCTCAGGGCGCTAGGGGAAAGAACCAATGGCAGAAGCTATGCGTAGGAGCAACGTGGGTGGTTAAAGCTTCTCAGCTAAATCAGGGAGCGCTCAACCCTGGTCTCTTTGTTCATTGCCCCGGAAATCTAACACCCACAATAGCAGCCCCTGAGCAAGGCAAGCTCTCTAAAAGGCGATGAAATAAGTCCCTGGTGAAGGGACCGTGGTCCCAAAGGAGCCGAACACTTGCCCCTGCACTTCTGATGAGGGAAGAAGCAAGGCCCTGAACTTTACAGGGCAGATGCATATGCTCCTGGTCTGACCATGTGGATATTCAGTATTCACCCTTCTTGCTTAGGCTTTTTATGTGTCGAAACCAGCCTGTGTGACATATGTTAGGAGTTTGTTGTCTTTACAATATGTGTATGGGAGGAATTGAAAAGTGTTCCTTCTGACATCATTTACTTCTTGATTAATGAACACTAACAGTTCTGGAGCTGCTTAGTCAAATGGTTGTATTCATTTTGTGCACAATAAAGTGAAATGCAGAAAAAAAAAGTATATACATATATGCATAGTCCATGGAGATAGACAATAATGTGCTGAGTGCCTGGAAATGGTGGGTGCAAGGTAGAGGGAGGCAAAGGTGGATGAGGATGGGGGAAATTGGTTCTATTTGTAATAGAGCCAACAATAAAAAAAAAAAAATAGTTTGCGCACATGGCATGGCTCAGTGGTTGGGCATGGACCCATGAAACAAGGTATCTCTGGTTGGATTCCAAGTCAGGGCACTTGCCTAGGTTGGGGAGCTCCATCCCTGTAGGGAGCATGCAGGAGAGAGCTGATCAATGGTTCTCTCTCATCATTGATGTTTCTCTGTATCCCCCTGTCTCTAAAATATCAGTAAAAAAAGAAGTGTTAAAATTGATTTGATTCAACACCACCAATTTGAGTGAAGACCATCATGTTTTCTCCCAGGTCCTCTAAGCAAATTCATGCCTTGGTCTGCTTCGTAGAAGATATCCCAGGCATACCTGTGTTCAGGAACAGGAAGCAGCCTGCAGGAGGTCGGCCTCGCCTTGGTATGTAGTGTTAGAGTTCATTACTTCATGTTCGAAACGATTTCACTGCCCAAGTTCAGAAGATTTTGGGGGTACATTAATTGAAACTGGGGATAATGAAAACACGTAGGCCTTATGATAGAACAGGAAGCAGCATAGAGATAGAACAGGAAACAGCTGGCTCCTTTGACTCTCTAGAAACATTGTGGGAAATAAATGAGCCAAAGCGAGGCTGCTGTTAACTCACTGGGCATTCACAGTAAAGGAGGCCTTGAGCCCAGAGTCAGGGGTTAGGTTAGGATGAGTTGCCATTGCTCATTGCTACCCTGATTGCAGGTTGCGTGGGATCCCAGAAAATCTTAGAGGAGCCGGGCAAGAGTGGTTCAGTCATAACCTATGACCCTGCAGGTCACTGATCAATTCCTGGTCAGGATACATGCTCAGGTGGTGGACTGGATTCATATTGTGGTGCATGCAGGGGAAGCCTATCAGTGATTCTCTCTCATCATTCATCTTTCTCTCTCGCTCTATCCCCTCTCCCTTCCTCACTGAAATCAATAAAAATATAGTTTTGAATGTATATTTTAAATCAGTTACACTTACATCAAAGTTTAAAAAATAATTAAAACTTGCCACTTACTATTATTTTCCTATTTTATCATGACTTTTTTTGAGTATATTTGTAACTAATGCATCAGCATGTTTGTAATAAAATATAATGATGTGCTACTGAAATATCCTAGCAGGCCCATGTTCAGTGCCAACATTTTGTCATTTTGCAACTAATCATGATGAGAGTATTTACCACCAGGAATAAATGGTGGAGAATGTTAGCAACATAGATTTAACTTAAAAGTGTATCATGCAAGTGGGCATTAAATTGTGCATAAGATAAAATGTGAGAAAAACAATTTTCCTCCCAGTATTCAAAACATTCTGTATAGGTTCAAATGGAAAATAAATCAATTGAGTCCTTAAGGAATGGGTGAAGTGAATCGAGATGTCTTAGATGCTGAACTGCCCTCCTATTGGTTAAATCCTAAATTCATTTGAAAAATTGAAAAAGTGAGTGCTCAGCACGCCTTTGAGCCTGGCGACTTCCCATTGATCAGATCCTAGGACTTGCCTCACAGAATGGCCCCCAAATGCCAGTCCTAGCTCCCACCTCAAACAAAGAAACCGAAACTGGCTCCAGTCCCCAAGCAGGAGAAGAATCCAACCCCTCCCGACGTGCCAAAGCGAGAAAAAGAACAGCAAGAAGCGATTGAACATATTGATGAATTACAAAATGAAATAGACAGACTTAATGAACAAGCCAGTGAGGAGATTTTGAAAGTAGAACAGAAATATAACAAACTCCACCAACCATTTCTTCAGAAGAGGTCAGAATTGATCACCAAAATCCCTAATTTTTGGGTAACAACATTTGTCAACCATCCACAAGTGTCTGCACTGCTTGGGGAAGAGAATGAAGAGGTGCTGCATTATTTGACAAGAGTTGAAATGAGAGAATTTGAAGATATTAAATCAGGTTACAGAATAGATTTTTATTTTGATGAAAATCCTTACTTTGAAAATAAAGTTATCTCCAAAGAGTTTCATCTGAATGAGAGTGGTGATCCATCTTCAAAGTCCACTGAAATCAAATGGAAATGTGGAAAGGATTTGACGAAACATTCAAGACAAACACAGAATAAAGCCAGCAGGAAGAGACAGCATGAGGAACCAGAGAGCTTCTGTACCTGGATTACTGACCATTCTGATGCAGGTGCAGGTGAGTTAGGAGAAGTCATCAACGAATACATTTGGCCAAATCCTTTACAGTACTACTTGTTTCCTGACATGGATGATGAAGAAGGGGAAGGAGAAGAAGATGATGATGCATGCACCAATTCATACACTGGGCCTCTATACACACACACACACACACACACACACACACACACACACACATTAAAGCTTGTTTTAAATCAAATACACATATATCAAAATTTAAAAAAATGTTTAAAACTTACGTTTCCAATAATTCAGCTTGTGAATTATGAATGCTCTTGAGCACATTCATTGCTACTGTATCAGTATGCTAAAAATCTATTTATATGAAAGGCTAAGCAACCGCCCAACGTCCTCACAGGTAGCTATGACCTGCAATGACTACCAGGGAGCAGATGCTCAACACAGGAGCTTCCCAGTGAGTTGTGGTTACCTGACATATGCACCCCAGAACCAGTGAGGAGGGAGCCTTACTCTGGGTTGTGTCACCCAAGAACTGCCCTCTCGAAATCCAGGACACTTCGGGGGATGGCAGAGAGCCTGTTTCAGCCCAATCTCCACAGGCCCGGCCCTCATTTTGAAAGGGACAGGGAGAAAAACAGCAATCATCTACCCCCTGCACGACCACTCCAGGGGATTCAGGAAGGCATGTGCCCTGCCCTGGAATCAAACCAGTGGCTGATGGACCCCACCCATTACACAGATGCCCTTCAAGCCTCGGCACCGCTGGCCAAGGAGGGACTGTGAGACGGTGGCACTAGGGAGTGTGGGGCCAATCTCACCAAGTCCCGCCCCACCACACACTTTCGGATTAATTTAATTTCAATGTGAACGCATCCATGTACCTGGTCATTAGTAAAATATAATGATGTACTACTGAAATATCTTATGTCCATATGAAATGTGATCATTTTGACAGTTTGAATGTGGTGAAATTGTCAACTACTGCTAACCTAGACTTCACGTAATGTATTATTAAATGCTTAGACTTAAAGAACACTGGTGGAGGATGTTAACAATGCAGATTAAACTTTTAAGTGTATGGTACAAGTGGGCTACAAATAGTACATAGGGTAAAAATTGAGAAAAAGTATAGTGATTAGAATTCAAAAGCAAGAATTCCATATGGCAAAGAAGCCACTAGAGTCATTGAGGAATGAGTGAAATTAAAACGTATGTCTTAGAGGCTGCACTATCCTCCTATTGGTTAGGATAATAAATTAACTTTAAAGTAGACAAAAAATCCGGAGCAGACATTTTAACAAAGGAGATAAAGACAATGTAAAGAAATGCATGAGAAATGATCACCATCAAACATTTTTACAGAAATGGAATGAAACCAAAGCAAGTTAACAATACTCGCTGATAGGACTAGTATTTAAAAAGATTAACCTTCACATGTGCTGGCAGGGTTGCAGAAAAATGGAATTTTCATTACTGTGGGTGGATCGGGAGGCAAAGTGATTGACCATTTTAGATCACAGTTCCCCAGATGTTAAAATATAACACATTCACTGACACTGGAACAGTTTGGTAAGTAACACATACACCTGTAGAAAGAACTCAACACAGTATTCCCAACTGTTTTATTTATAAAACCCCAAACATAGAAATAACTGAAACCATAGGCAGCTCAATAGTTCAAGTGGTTACCCATAGAATACAATATTTCCTGGAAATAAATATTTACATAAACATTAGTGTCGAGTCTCAAAATATCTGTGTAGCATGAAGGAAGCCAGTGTTTCTTAAAGAGAATACACCTTTTAGTACCAATAAAATTATGAAAAACATGAACGACTCTATTGTACAGGAAGGTAAATCAATGCCTGCATGGAGGGCTGGGAGGCAGAAAGATTACAAAAGGACTGGAGGTAAATACAGGGTGTGGCAAAGTAAGTTTAAAGTTGTTGCTACTGAAAATAATACCATAATTAATAAAGAAGAACACCAAATATAAACTCTCCATGGCCACTGTGCCTCATTTTCTCGTGCGTGATCACATTAACGGAAAGCCACTGGTTTGATTCCAGGTCAGGACACATGCCCAGGTTGTGGGCTGGATCCCCAGAATTGGGCATGCAGGAGGCAGCTGATCAATGATACTCTCTCATTGTTCTCTCTCTCTCTCTCTCTCTGAAATCATAAAAGTATATCATAAAAAAAAAACAACTATTGCCATCAAATTCAATAGGAATGCTGACTACATACCAAAGACATCCTGGGACAGATTGCAGGGTTATCCTTCCTCTACCTTTGACTTCTTGCCTGTTGAGCAACTACATTATGTGAACACCCTAGAGGGGCCAGGGAATACACAACACCATTAGATTATTCTGCCAACGATGTCAGCTACACGAAACAGTTTTGGAGGTCCTGAGAATGTCTGCACATAAAGGCCACACAAGCCACAGGTACCAGAACATCTGTGGCATTATGTTCAGAAGAGACACTTATCATCTAATTTACTGCAGGCTTTCTCACTCACTATTGAAACAGTGTTTCTGTCCTCATTGTGGTTCCACCTCAGAGACTGACAACAAATGACACCAGCCTATGAAATGTCATACTTCCTGGCACATGTCTCCTTTGCAGTACATGGAGAGCAGGTTCCCTAAACATTGCTGAGGCTTATGTAGTACATACTGTGAACAGAGAACATGATTCATATTGGTCACAGAAACAGAGCAAAGGTCTCATCTTCAGACTGACCTTTGCCCTCACCAGTAATCGAGGCACTAGGCTGAAAATTAAATGCACAAAGTTACATGGTCTTTCTTTTCAGGCCATGGGCCGCAGTAAGTAATAAGCCAATATTGGACAAAAAGTGATTTCCGGACATTATGTTGTCCCTTTCAAACCACATACACTTTTGGATAAACATAATATCTATTCATCTCTACATGCTGAAAGATCACATTTGTGTTTGCAAATCATCTGTGGCAGTGAATAAAACCAAAATTAAAGGTACAAATGTAAAAATACCTTTAAACAGATTCTAAACTAGAGCACAGGAGAATAAGGGGTTTGCAGGTTGCTGAATAAGAATCCTCCCAAATTTATAAAAGCATAATATGAGTACTACTATGTCCCTGAGACAGGTGGCACTTCTTAGCTGAGAAGGGGTGCTCTGGATGAATCCTGGGTCAGGTACATTTTCTACTCACAGAGAAATGAATGAAGATACTGCCAAGAGCTTGGAGGAACCATAATTACTTCCAGCAGAAGTGAAAACACAGAATACATTCCCCTGAGCACCCAGGGGTGGTGACCGATGCACACTCCTCAGGTGAGTCAGGTGTTAGAGGTGAAATCTCTTCAGCTACAAAGAAACAGTGACATCATTTGGGTGGTAGGTCTGGGCATGTTAGCAAGTACAATGCAGCTCCTTCAAGTCTCACATGTATCTCAAATTTATGAGGAATCTAGCAGAGTGTATGTTCCCATAAAAAGGGTTTACATTAATGGAAAGGGTCTCATAGAGCCCCTTAAGTGTTCTTATAATAAGTGAGAAAATTAAACCATTCGCTGCACATTTATGGCTTTTCTCCAGTATGAACTCTGTGGTGTCTAGTGAGGTGAGACCTTAGACTGAAATGCTTCCCACATTCACTACATTCATATGGCTTTTCTCCAGTGTGAACTCTGTGGTGTCTTGTGAGGGTAAACCTTTGATTGAAATGCTTCCCACATTCATTACACTCATATGGCTTTTCTCCAGTGTGAACTCTGTGGTGTCTAGCGAGTTGAGACCTTAGACTGAAATGCTTACCACATTCACTACACTCATATGGCTTTTCTCCAGTGTGAACTCTGTGGTGTCTAGTGAGGTGAGACCTTTGATTGAAGGACTTCCCACAGTCACAACACGTATAACACTTTTTTCTAATGTGAACTCTGTTGTGTTTAATGAGAGCAGGGCTTTCACTGAAGACCTTCCCACAATCTGTACACTCACAGGGCTTTTCTACAGTGTGAACTCTCCCATGCTGTAGGTGGTTAAAGATTTGTCTGAACACTTTCCCACATTTATTAGACTCATTAATCATATCTCCACAGCTGAGACCTTTCTGATGAACAACTTTCTGTTTCTGGCTGGCAGCTCTTTCACATTGAACCCACTGGTGATGTCTTTTTCCACCGAGACATTCCGGTGAAATCTCATTGTTACTGTGTGGCTCCTCAGTGTTAAGAGTGGCCTGGTGCTGGAGAAGCCCTGAGATGGCTGGGAAGTCTACCCCAAACTCAGTACTAGCTTCAGGCACCCCAGATAAGTAGAACCAGCAGGTTGTCACAAGAGAAGTACTCTCCATATCTTCTTTCCAGGGCTTCTCTCCACTGGCATCCTTCTGCTGCTGAAGAGGGTTTGCACTGAAACACAAATCTCTCACACATGCATCACTTAAGAACACATTCTTCTCAAAGTATGCCACTTGTAACTCAGTCAGGTGCAAAATATCTTTTAACACTGAGAAGCACGGCTTACACAGATGGGTCCTCCGGGTGGCTGCAGCTGTCTTGGAAGCCCTGATCTGAGAATCTCCTACAGACACACTGTGCTCAGAATAGGCCTCCCCATCATCCATTTTATGCCAAGGACCTGAAAACAGAGGAATGATGAGGAAATGACTGTTGACTGTGGTGACAGAGGGAAGTCCCAGTATGAAACTGTGTTGCACATAATACATTGGTCTCATGCAACTGGCTGAAAATAAAAGACCTGAAAGATGAACTAATAAGATGCAACTGTGAAGTTCTTGACCACTGAAGATCACAAAACATGAAAGACTTCAACAGAAATAGAGCAAAAACATGGCAAGCACCACATGGAAGAGAAGGGGACTGTCCACCTCATTCTGCTGCTAAAAGCATTCAGTAGATCTTCTCTGCTGGTGACATGGGCAAGCTGTGCATAAGGTTGGTTACATCTCATTCCAAGCAAAATTCAATAAGCAAGGAGCTGGTGTTTGAGGGGTATTTAAGCCTGTATGTGCTCCTTATAGCACTTGCATAGGTCCATGGAGTAGTATACTGCAGAAAGAGATGTGCAGAGGAATAGGTGATGTAAAAAGGACACAAGGGTGAAGATAGCCAAATATAAGAAGTCACTAATGAAATGACAAGTCAGCAAAGTGTCAAGTGTGCAAAAGAAAGGTACAAATGAGGTGTGGCCATTGAAACCTGCACGAAACACTGTTGTACAGGAGCAGGTTCCCGGTATAATCTGTACACCATCCTTACATCATACCTCCCCTCAGTTGCCACTCAGCCGGGCTAAGCATCCTCTAGGACCATCCTGTATGTTCACCCTGGAGAAACCTAGGGTTCTCCCTGCACCTCCTTTTCTAGAAATATGTACAAACTAAATATTCTGAGTATCAGTGAAAAGCCATCACTTGCCCATAGCATTCAGCTTGTAATAGTATCCAGGGAAGGTAATATTACAAACAATAATTGGAGGGTCTTACAAGAACAGCCCCTGGTTCATGTATGTAAAGAAGGTAACTGACACACGGTCTTTATCGACAGGAAAGGTGCAGAATTGGAAGCCATGGATCTGGATAGAGTCACCCTCCCTGGAGTGGAAGAGCAGGATGGACCCATTAAGAGGTCTGTAAGACTGCTGACACCTAGACACTTCCTGAACTTTCTGAGGCAACTGGTGTCAGGGAGGTTTATGGAGTCTATTGCTCTGGGCTCTTTGCACAGCTCAGCACTGGCAGCCACAGCCCATTTGACGAGACAGTGGGGGAAATTAGCTGAGCCCATGGTCTGGCTTTGAGAGAGAGAGAGTGCTAAGTCTGGAGAATAAATAACGAGTGGGCATCACCTTAGGACACTAGGAGAGATGTGAAGGTCTTACCTATGAATGATACAAGGGCGAACACTTCCAGCATCACATCACAGTACAGACGTCTCTGAGCCTCATCAAGGATCTCCCACTCCTCCTGAGAGAAGGCAATGGCCACATCCTCAAAGTTCATATCCTGTCATAATGGGCACAGGACATCCCATGAGAAGATTCTCTCTTGAGATTCCAAGTCTGCCATACTACCCACCATGCACATGCGTATGCTCCCCCACTCCCCACATCAGAGAAGAAAGCAGCCCTTGGTCCCAGTAAAGTGAATCTCTCCTTATATTCTTACTGATGCTATGTCTTCCCACAACAATAAAGGCAGATGAACAGATACAAGTTACCTGTGCTGTCATCCTCAAATAGGAGTCACACTGCCCCCTTTCAATAATAGTTGGTGTCAGGAACATAGGGTAGGAGGAGATGTTGCACATAATGGGAATGTGATGGGTTTGACTCTGGTCTTGTCAGGCAATACCCATGTTGTCCTCCAAATGATCCCTCCAAGACACCAAACAACATGGTAATGCCCATTGCACTTCTGACTCCAATCCCAGTTTACTGAGGCCATCACTCTGCATTACCTGCTGCCCATAGTTCTTTGATCCACACTTGTCTCACACAGCTTCATTCCCAGAGGCACAACTTCACTGGTAACATAAATAAGCCATGACGAGGACAGGGTGTTTTCTAATCAGCTTCTTTCCCCAAATTCTAGTTCACCACCTCTAGAATACATTTCTCTCTCACCCTTCTCTCTTCTCCTTGCCCCATGCCGGTGGGGATTTTCAAGTGCTGGTGACACTGATGTATGCTATCTCATTCCTAGTGTTCACTGGGTAAACCCACAACAAGAAATGGCAGGGGGGCACATATATAGCCTCTAAGCTCTACACTTGTCATGTAGCATCACAGCAACCCATCTTGTTAGAAATTATCCTAAAATCCCCCATATCATATCATAAAGACACCATCAGAAATGGACACCCTTTTCATTCATTTGTACGTCATTGTTAGTGCCCTGCCGCTTTGCTTTTAGTCCCAGGGACCACAGTGATGTCATCATTCCCTGTGTGTGATTGTGCAGCTCAGCCCGGGTTCCCCACCTGCCACACTGACATAGATGGCACCTCCCATACTGTCCTCTGGGTCACTGCATGCTCTGCCCTCAAGAGAACCTTGGCTGCTTGTCCTCATAGGTCCCTATATATATGCACACTCATAAAAAGGTAATATGTTAATTCAACTGGGAGACCTTCCGGATATCCTTCTAGATAAAGCCTGGGGCTTGGCTGTCCTGTAAACCACCCCTAAATGTCCCTCAGCCCTTTGCCCAGGCCGGCCACACACCCCAGCGGGTCCCCTCACCCCGATGGTGGCGTGGCCTGCCTGCAAAGAGCCCTCAGCCCCTCGCCCAGGCTGGCAACGCCTCTAATTGCGGACACTCAAACTGATGGGGGCATGGCTGGCCTGCATACTACTCCAGTTCCTTACCCCAGGCATGCACCGCTCTCAGTGGGGACCCCCACCCCAATGGGGCCATGGCCAGCATGCAAACAGCCCCAGGCCCCTCACCCAGGCCAGCCCCAACCCCCAAGAGTACCCCTGCCATGATTCCCACCCCTTCAGGGAACACCAGCCGGCCCCCACCTGTGCACTAGACCTCTATCCATATAACAAAAAGGTAGTATGCTAATTAGACTGGGAGACATGCTGGAAGTCCTTCAGGACAAAGCCACGGTGACGTGGCCCAGGAGAAGGCAGTGATCAGGCCAGGAGGGGAGGGCATTTGCGGGTGATCACGCAGCAAGGTGGGGCAGTAGGGGTTAGAAGGCCAGTGTCGTGGGGCAGTTGGGCATAAGCAGGCTGGCATCAGAGTGGCTAGGGGCAATCAGGCAGGCAGGCAGGTGAGCGGTTAGGAAACAGCGGTCTTGGATTGCAAGAGGGATGTCCACTTGACATCCCCCAAGGGGTCCCACATTGGAGAGGGTGCAGGCCAGGCTGAGGGACACCCCTTACCCACGTGCATGAAACTCATGCACTGGTCCACTAATACACACACACATACACACACACAATGAGTGGCCAGATTATTATGATTTCTGAACACATAATAATCTGGCCACTCAGTGTATATTGTACATAATAAAAGGCTAATATGTAAATTGTCCCCTCGACCTGGAGTTTGACCAGCAGGCAGGCCAGCCAGCCACCCATGTTCCCTCCCCCTGGCCAGGCTGGCCAGACCCCACCCATGACCTATGCACAAATTCATACATACACCGGGCCTCTAATACACACACACACATACACACACAATGAGTGGCCAGATTATTATGCGTTCAGAGGTCATAATAATCTGGCCACTCAGTGCATATACTAATAAAAGAGTAATATGCTAATTCAACCTAGAGACCTTCCGGATGTCCTTCTGGACAAAGCTGGGGGTTTGGCTGGCCTGCAAACAACCCACAAATGGCCCTCAGCCCCTGGCCCAGGCGGACCACATGCCCCAGCAGGTACCCTCAACCCAATGGGGGTGTGACCAGCCTGCAAAGGGCCCTCAGCCCCTAGCCCAGGCCGGCCACACACCCCCATCGTAAACCCTTAACCCGATGGGGGCGTGGCTGGCATCACCCAGGCTGGCATCACCCCAAGCGGTGAAACCCACCCCAATGGGGACATGGCCGGCTTACAAACCACCCCAGGGCCCTCAGCCAGGCTACCCCCGCTCCCCAAGTGGACCCCTACCCTGAACCAGGACCTCCTTCATGGCAGACCAGCTGGCCCTCACCCATGCACCAAGCCCATATCCTACCTAATAAAAGAGTAATATGCAAATTGACTGTACCTTTACTACACCACCAGCTACACCCACCAGGAAACCATCCAACGGAGGCTTTTCTGGCCTTGGGCTTGGCCGGACCCCAGCTTCCCTGCGACCCACAGTTGCCGGAGGCTTTTCCGGCCTTGGGCATCAGCGGGGAGCCTGGGAGGGATCGCAGGCAACTGGGGGTCCGCTCCTGCCATCCGTCGCAGGGAGGCTGGGGTCTGGCCGAGCCCAAGGTCGGGAAAGCCTCTGCCAGAGGCTTTTCCAGCCTTGGGCACCAGCGGGAAGTCTGCGATGGATCGCAGGCAACTGAGGGTCCACTCCTGTGAGGGGGTCTGCTTCTGTGGTGGATTGCAGGGAGCTGGGGTCCCCTGCCCAATGGATGGTGTCTGCTATCACAGGGAGCTGGAGGTCACCTTCCCAGGCCTAAAGCTTTGGCCAGAGGCTTTAGGCCTGGGCAGGGCACAGCCTGTGATTGGTGTGAACTATCGAGGAAACACCTTTTCTGACTGCACATTGGCTAAGCTTCCTGTATGCCACTGGTAATATTCTTAGTAACTTGGGTAATAAGAATCCAAAAAAGTGATGTAGGGTTTTTCCACCACACTTCTGGAGAAAAAAACGAAGGTCCGCTGCTGGAGGGCTAAGAAATGTCATATCCTGCCCTAGCTGGTTTGATTCAGTGGATAGAACCTCGGCCTGCCCACAGCAGGGTCTGGGTTGATTCTGATCAAGGGCATGTACCTAGCTTGGAGGCTCCTCCCTGGCCGGGGCCCAGATCAGGGCTCATGCAGGAGGCAACCAATCAAAGTGTTCCTCTCACTTTGATGTTTCTCTCTGTCTTTCCCTTTCTCTTCCACATTCTCTAAAAGTCAATGGAAACATATCCTTAGG